>NC_090927.1:535759087-536065107 GCF_040938575.1 Ambystoma mexicanum | reverse complement strand
CCAATTGGGACCTTTTGGACCCTGTCCTGGTGCCAGTGGCACCAGGCTCATAAATATGCCCAGTCCCAGCGCTGGAAGCGCCGGGCTCATAATGCTTGGGTGGACTTACCTGCAGCAGACCATGCTGCTTACTTACCTGCCAGTTGAGCCCCTGATCCTCTTCTGTTTGGGACTACTTTTCCTGTTGGGTGGGGCAGGAGCCACTCCCTAGGTTCAGAACACGAACTCTTCTGGAAAGCAGGAACTCTTTTCTTACCTAGGCGAGGCCGTGGAAGGAGACACCTAAGCACTACAGGAGGCTATTTAAACCACACCCGATGGATGAATCTTGCTTTGCGTTATTCTGCATTCTCTGCAGCAGAACGCTCACCGTGTCTTCTGATCCTGTGCCTAAGGGAACAAAGGCTTACCATCCTGGAATCCAGTCTTCAGCAGCAACTATAAAGACAAAGAACGAACAGGTTAGCACTACGGTCTTCAGTGGCAGCGCATCTCTTACCTGGTCCAGCGGCTGTCACCAACGCCTCGCGCTGCATTCCGGCATCTGAAAGACAAAGGCTTACCGACTCTTTGCACGCTCCGGAGGTCTTCGCGCTGCATTCCGGCATCTGAAAGACACAAGCTTACCGGCTCTTCGCACGCTCCGGAGGCCTTCAACGCTGCATCCCGCATCTGAAAGACAAAAGAAGGTGCGTTTAGAGACATTGGGCAACTTTACTACTCACGTGCCATCACTCCTTCCCACGCCGAAATCAGCGGGTATTCCAGCACCCTTCAGCTTCTCTAAAGCTCCGAACTTGTACCTACAAGGTAAAAGAGACAGTTAGTGCGCATCGTGAAGCAGGCAACAAGCGCTCACTTATGTGCTTCCAAGCGCTTCTATTCCTCACGCGGGTTCGATCCTCAACTCTCTTCAGCCCGCCAGCCGCCATCGCCGGAACCCTGCAAAACAAGAGGTATCATTACAAAAGAACTTTACATAAGTCAAAAGCCATACTCACGTGCTCCTCGGCACCACTCCACAGCAGCCACGCCTTACGTACTTAAAGACTTTTAAGACATTTGAAGTGCCCAGAACTTACCGTTCGTGCAGTAAACGACGGACAGCAGTCCTCTGAGGTCAAGAGGCCTGCACCCTTATCCAGTGAAGAAACTGGTTACGGCACCCTGCCCCCGAGGCAGATGGAGAGCTCGGCGTTCACCTACCTAAGGTGAGATCGTTAACCTTTGGGGCCCTACAGGAGAAGAGAAAGGGAAGAGGAGAGAGGCACCCAATAACCCCAGTTCATTAATCCCAGAGGCACCCAATAACCCCAGTTCATTAATCCCATATTTTCTATCTGCAGACATCTTACTCTCCGAGTAAGACACAAAGTGCACAGAGGTCCAGCCCGAGGAACCAACCGTGTGTTACACATCACCTTTGAAGACACAGCATTCACCCAGTCAAGACCGGCGCCGCTGCGGGAATCAGGTGAGCGTTACAGAAAGCAAAGCCCACCGCAAAACTCCCACCCAGGCGCTAAGGAAACCTCCGATACCGACCAGCTAGCCCAGTTACTTGGGGAACTAAGAGCAGAAGTGCATGCAGCCCGCCAGGAAACGAACGCTCTAAGAAGGGAACTGATTATTTCCAAGGAGCGAACAGATGATCTCGCTAGACAATTGCTACAGTCACAAGCCGGACAAACTCAGTTGCCCGCATCAGGGGCAAATCATCCTTCAACATCCTCTACGAACCCAGTTCAGATCAACCTACCCGGAAATGTGCCTCTGGCTCCGCCCGAACGGGTTTCTTGTGACCCAAAGAGGTGTGCAGTATTCATTAATCAGTGCCGCTTACACTTCTTATGCCGGCCAGCAGCCTTCCCAACAGATCAAGCTAAGGTAGCTTTTGTGCTTTCGTACCTCAGTGGCAGTGCGGCAGATTGGTCGATCCCTCTAGTTAATCAGGATGATCCGGTTCTCCATGATTTTCAAGCTTTTCAGCTCAGCATGGAAAAACTGTTCGCAAGACATTCACTGGGGCAGGCCTTGGACAATGAGCTCCTTTCATTACGACAGGGTAATCAAGACCTTTTGGCTTATATTGCGTCTTTCAACAGACTGATAGTGGAAACCCAATGGCCTGAGGACAAAAGGATTACGCTGTTTTATAGAGGTCTACGTGGAGAGCTCAAAGATGTGTTAGCCCAAGTAGTGAATCCCCCGCAAGACTGCTCGGACTATATTGACTTAGTCGTTCAAATAGACCACAGACTACAGAACAGGAAGGCCGATTTCCAAGTTTGATGCTCGAGTGTTTTCCAAACCACCAACTCCTACCAAAGGAGCAGACTCCGGGGAACCCATGCAAATAGGGGGGCTGAAAGGACCACTAACCCAAAAGGAGCGGGAAAGGAGAAAACAGCTGCAATTATGCCTCTATTGCGGAAACACGGGGCACTTTCTTCGAGACTGTCCGGTGAAACCAGCCAAGAAGGCAGAAGGAGCTGCATTTACCAGGGTCACAAACTCTGAGCAGGGAAACAACCTCGCCCGACAAGAATAGAGGTCCTCTTGCCGAGCGTTAAAACCAGTTCCGTGACCTCGCATTTCGTGATACCTATGGTCCTCATTAGCCCTGAACGTCCGGATCCATTACATGCGATTGAAGCTTACGTCGACAGCGGTGCCATCGGCAATTATGTGCATCATGAAATGGTATTGAGGATGAATCTGACTCTTTGTCCAAAGGCTGTAAAGGACGTCATTACTACGGTGGATGGTACGGAGATAGCTTCCGGACCAGTAACGCATACCACCCAAGAAGTGACGTTAGTAAGTCAAGATGGACACTATAAGAAGATCGTGTTCGATGTGATTAAGGCCCCTCAGTTCCAGATTCGTCTAGGAATTCCTTGGTTAGAGAAGCACAATCCTCAGATCGATTGGCGAGCAAGAACGGTTCAGTTTCCAGAATGTGTCTCCATTTGTTACCCTCGACCTGATGTTGCACTGGCAGCAATTTCTTCGGAGGTTCCCCAGTTACCTCCCGAATACCTAGAATTCCAAGATGTCTTCCGGAAGGATCAAGCTAACTCTCTACCTCCTCATAGGTCTTATGACTGTCAGATAGACCTGATACCTGGATCTACCCCTCCTTGTAGTAGAATTTATGCCCTCACCGAGCCTGAGAATCTTCACCTCCAACAATACCTGGATCAATACCTAGCGAATGGGTTTATCCGTCCTTCCAAGTCCCCTGCTTCCTCAGCTTTGTTCTTCGTTCCAAAAAAAGAAGGGGACCTTAGAACTTGGATAGATTATCGCGCCCTGAACCAGATCACCGTTAAGAATAGATATCCGTTACCTTTGATCCCTGAACTCCTGGACCAAGTCAGAAAAGCATGCATATATACAAAGCTGGATCTTAGAGGAGCCTACCACTTGGTACGAGTAAAAGAGGGCGATGAATGGAAGACGGGCTTCCGCACCAAGTATGGGCTATTTGAATATCAGGTCATGCCCTTCGGACTTTGCAATGCCCCGGCCGCCTTTCAATATTTTATGAACGACGTCCTCAGAGAGCTCATAGATGTGTGTGTCATTGTCTATATTGACGACATCCTCGTTTATTCTTCATCGGAAACTGAACATCGGAAACACGTGAAAATGGTCCTCGAGAGGTTGCGTCAACACAAACTTTTCACTAAGTTGGAAAAATGTATTTTCAACGCGACTGAAGTTGAATTCTTGGGATTCATATTATCACCTAGCAGAGTGCGTATGGATTCAAAGAAGGTCGATGCAATTCTCAAGTGGCCTTCGCCATCCTCCGTAAAAGGTGTTCAAAGGATGTTAGGCTTCGCTAACTTTTACCGCAGGTTTATCCCCGAATTCTCTCAAATAGTCCAGCCCATCACCGCCCTGTTAAAGAAAAACAAACGTTTTGAATGGTCTACCGAGGCGGAACAAGCTTTCCAGAATTTGAAGACTAAATTTATCTCTGCACCGATCTTAAAACATCCTCGCCCAGAACTCCCCTACATTGTTGAAACTGATGCTTCGAGTCTTGCCATGGGAGCAGTTTTATCACAAAAGGACCCAGTAACCAATCAGTTGCATCCCGTGGCATTTTGGTCCCGTAAATTCTCGCCTCCTGAAATCAATTACACTATTACTGATAAGGAACTTCTGGCTATCAAGTCCGCCTTTAAGGCTTGGCGGCATTATCTTCTGGGGGCCCGACACACCATTACTGTGATCACAGATCACCGTAACCTGCAATATTTGAAAACCGCGAAAGCTCAATCCTCTAGGCAACTCCGTTGGGCACTATTCTTTGCCGAGTTTGACTTCATAATTACCTACCGACCTGGTACGAAAAACGGTAAAGCTGACGCCCTTTCTCGGATGGGAGTGGAAGAACACTTGATCAATCCTAAACCTGTACCTATCATTCCCGAACAAAGAATTCTGGGTGTAATCGCCACACAATCCATTGAAGAAGTTAAGGATAAAGCCAGGCAACTGGTAACTCCAGCAGACATACAGAATTGTCATCTGCAGGGAAAGGACTTTACGGTGAAGGACAATCTATTGTATTTCCAAGGACGGTTATACCTGCCCAGCACAGATTTACAGAAAAAGGTAATCTCCTGTTATCACGATTCTTTAATGGAAGGACATCCCGGTATGGCCAAAACCTCGGAAAAGATCAAGCGCTACTTCTGGTGGCCGTCTTGGAAAAAAGATATCAGAGACTTTATAATGTCCTGTGGAGTATGCGCCCAAAACAAGAGTCAAAAGGAAAAACCAGCCGGCCTCTTACGCCCTATTGACATCCCACCTCGCCCTTGGCATACGCTTTCTATGGACTTCATCACCGATCTACCTCCATGCTCCGGATACAATACGATCTTAGTAATCGTGGACCTATTCTCCAAGATGGCGCACTTCATTCCACTCAAAGGCTTACCATCAGCAGCAACTCTGGCCCGAGAATTTCTCGAAAACATCGTCCGACTGCACGGTTTTCCTTCGGTTCTAATTTCGGATGGAGGAAGTCAATTTATTTCTCATTTTTGGCGAAGTTGCTGTCGGTCGGCTCAAATTGATGTGAGACTTTCGACCAGCCACCACCCCCAAACCGACGGACAAACCGAGAGGACCAATCAAACTTTGGAACAGTATTTACGCTGCATGCTGCAACAAACTGAAAAAACTTGGAAAGATATCCTTTGGGTAGCCGAATATGCCTACAATAACTCTGTCCACTCGGGAACCGGGAAGACCCCGTTCTTTCTTTTATACGGTAGTCACCCTCGAACCTCGGATTTGGATCCACTCCAAGATCTTGGAACACCAGCAGTAGACCACCTGCATTCTACAATCACCCAAGCCTTTAAGGAAGCCGTTTCTCACCTTCAAAGGGCTAAAGAACAATACAAGAAAGGAGCAGACCAACATCGGAAGGAAGCCCCCCAATATCAAGTAGGAGATCAAGTCTGGTTATCCACCAAATATCTACCTCTAAAAGGACCACGCACATTCAACCCAAGATACCTTGGTCCCTAGTCAATCACTACCATAGTAAATCCGGTAGCGGTCAAGTTGGACTTGCCCCCTCACATGAAGATACACCCGGTCTTCCACGTCTCTCTACTAAAACCCGTGCAACCTAAAACCCGACTAACGAAATCTCCAAAACCTATCCTAGTTGATGGAGAACTCGAGTTTGAAGTCAAAAGTATCCTGGATTCTAAGATCTCCAAATCTAAACTATTTTACCTGATTGACTGGAAAGGTTACGGCCCCCAAGAAAGGTCCTGGGAACCTGCAGAATATGTCCACGCGCCTCGTCTAATCAAAAGATTACATCGAACATTTCCTAACAAGCCCAAACCCCCGGAGAAGCCCGGTTTGGGAGGGGCCTTGAGGGGGGGGTGCTGTCATGATCTCTGCTTCCAAAGGGTCAGGACTTACCCAACTCCCTTGGAAGCAGACCCATAACCCCGGTTCCGGGTGCCGGCCAGTCCCAATTGGGACCTTTTGGACCCTGTCCTGGCGCCAGTGGCACCAGGCTCATAAATATGCCCAGTCCCAGCGCTGGAAGCACCGGGCTCATAATGCTTGGGTGGACTTACCTGCAGCAGACCATGCTGCTTACTTACCTGCCAGTTGAGCCCCTGATCCTCTTCTGTTTGGGACTACTTTTCCTGTTGGGTGGGGCAGGAGCCACTCCCTAGGTTCAGAACACTGGAACTCTTCTGGAAAGCAGGAACTCTTTTCTTACCTAGGCGAGGCCGTGGAAGGAGACACCTAAGCACTATAGGAGGCTATTTAAACCACACCCGATGGATGAATCTTGCTTTGCGTTATTCTGCATTCTCTGCAGCAGAACGCTCACCGTGTCTTCTGATCCTGTGCCTAAGGGAACAAAGGCTTACCATCCTGGATTCCAGTCTTCAGCAGCACCTATAAAGACAAAGAAAGAACAGGTTAGCACTACGGTCTTCAGTGGCAGCGCATCTCTTACCTGGTCCAGCGGCTGTCACCAACGCCTCGCGCTGCATTCCGGCATCTGAAAGACAAAGGCTTACCGACTCTTCGCACGCTTCGGAGGTCTTCGCGCTGCATTCCGGCATCTGAAAGACAAAAGCTTACCGGCTCTTCGCACGCTTCGGAGGCCTTCAACGCTGCATCCCGCATCTGAAAGACAAAAGAAGGTGCGTTTAGAGACATTGGGCAACTTTACTACTCACGTGCCATCACTCCTTCCCACGCCGAAATCAGCGGGTATTCCAGCACCCTTCAGCTTCTCTAAAGCTCCGAACTTGTACCTACAAGGTAAAAGAGACAGTTAGTGCGCATCGTGAAGCAGGCAACAAGCGCTCACTTACGTGCTTCCAAGCGCTTCTATTCCTCACGCGGGTTGGATCCTCAACTCTCTTCAGCCCGCCATCCGCCATCGCCGGAACCCTGCAAAACAAGAGGTATCATTACAAAAGAACTTTACATAAGTCAAAAGCCATACTCGCGTGCTCCTCGGCACCGCTCCACAGCAGCCACGCCTTACGCACTTAAAGACTTAAGACATTTGAAGTGCCCAGAACTTACCGTTCGTGCAGTAAACGACGGACAGCAGTCCTCTGAGGTCAAGAGGCCTGCACCCTTATCCAGTGAAGAAACTGGTTACGGCACTCTGCCCCCGAGGCAAATGGAGAGCTCGGCGTTCACCTACCTAAGGTGAGATCGTTAACCTTTGGGGTCCTACAGGAGAAGAGAAAGGGAAGAGGAGAGAGGCACCCAATAACCCCAGTTCATTAATTCCATATTTTCTATCTGCAGACATCTTACTCTCTGAGTAAGACACACAGTGCACAGAGGTCCAGCCCGAGGAACCAACCGTGTGTTACACATCACCTTTGAAGACACGGCATTCACCCAGTCAAGACCGGCGCCTCTGCGGGAATCAGGTGAGCGTTACAATTGTAGTGGTTCTGTTGGGTAATTTGTGTGTCCAAAAATAGAAATTTGTGGGCCATTCTGGCTGTAAATCGCTGTTTAAGACATGGAAATTTTTGGACAAAATGGTACAAAATCTCTATTTTTAGAAACCAAAATAGCTCGTATTAATGTTATAGTATATTTGATTAATAATTCAAATATTATGGTGATATTTTACTTACTTATTTTTTAAATTAACAGGTAACTTCTTAATTTTTCTTTCTTCTTCGAATTCGGCTGCTTCTTTTCAGGAAACTGGTCTTCACTGCAATTGTAAAAGCTTCAAATTAGTAACTTTGTTTGTATATAGCACTGTTTTTAATTTAGATATTGATTTTCTTTAATTGAAATCCTCAGTGCCTTCTGTAAAAACATTAAACTAATTTATTTACATAAGATACATTGCATCAGTTCAGTACATATGATATGTTCTTAATGAACAAATTGTATTGAATGACTAACTGTAGCAAAAAAAAAATATCTTTACTATGTCTTGTGAAATTTATAATATATTAGTGAATACCACTATTTCTGTAAGTAAACTGTTCTAGGTAATAGCACATCAATGTCATGTCTAATTTAAAGTAATTAAGTAAATAAATAAATAAAAACAAAAAATATGAAATTGTATAAGTATTTTTATAAAGGTTTAAACATAGATTGTGTTTGCATGCAATTTTGTTTGAATATATGTAGTCTATATATTTCATTTAAAAAATGTTAGTTTAACATGATTTGAGTGTGTGTGTATAAAGAAAGTAAATAGTATAAAGGTTTATAAGTGATAGTTGATTTTAGGAAATTGAAAAAAGTACAGTACAGTAGTAAGGTAAAAGTCTGTTTGAAAATGTGTTCATCTACTATACAGAAAATATGCATACCTGAAGTTTGTGTTCATGCATATGGATATGCATGGAGCTGCAAGTAGAAATCTTGAAGACTTGTACAGTATTTCTGGTAGATGGTGCTTGCCAATGATATGACACTTGTACTCAGAGATTCAGAGTACATTTGCAGTGCTGATCTATGATGATGCAGTTAGATGTAGAGGTCTTGAATGTGATTGGTGCATGGTCATGTGATTTTTGAGGTACATCCAATGAGGGAATGGCAGAGAGAGTGTAGTGGAAATGGTAGAAGGGCTGTTCATGTTACGATATGTCAGCGGATATGGCGGTAGTTCGCGGACATCGGGAGTTACATCCGGGGATTTTTGGGTTCAGAAGTCATGCAAATGAGAATAAGCACTGAAAGGGATTGGTCAGGAAAGTTTGGTTGGTGTGTTGTGCCAGGAGAGATTTTCTCAGATACTCTTTTTGCTGAGAGAACAAAAGATAGCTATGGCTGTGTGTTTCAGAAAACAGATTGTTTGGATTTTAGGAGATTCGTGGATACATTGGTTGAAGGTGCATGCAGAAAGCTGTGGAGTAGCTGTAGATCTTGGATTATCACATGTGGAAGTACACTGGCATGGAGTACGTGGAATGAAGTGGTTGGACTTGCTACCTCTCTGTGCTACTTTGGAGACAGAGCAACATGCAGACATAATTGTAATTCATTGTGGAGGGAACAGTTTAGGACATGTGACTGGAATTTTTTTGCAATTTGCTATGAAACAAGGATTTAGGAAGGTTATCGACATGTTTCCTAATTCTCAAGTAATATTTTCACGGATTGCGCAGAGACAAATGTGGCTTCGTTCTTCTTCATTTCGTCCACAAATGGAAAAAGCAAGGCGCAATGTTAATAGGCTGTTTGTGCCTTTCTAAGAGATTTTGGCATGTCTTCTTTTCACAATGAAAAATTATGTTTTGTAGAACATATATTTTTCGCAGAGATGGAGTCCATCTTACTTATGCTGGCAATCAGAGTTTTCTGAGAAATGTACCAAATGCATTGCGACCTTTTTTGGAATTACAACAACGATTTTGAAGTAGAGGTTAAGCATTTACAATTTTTGACTTACAAACACCACCCAAAGGCTCTTTTCAGAGCCACCACTTCTTTCCAGAGAAAATTACAATGTTTGTGATGGAGTAGCAACCCAATTTTTTTTAATGTTCGCGAACTGTCCGCGGACTTCTAAAAAATACAAAGAGCCCTGCTTCATTTATTTTCACTTCTTTTTTTTAACTGGGAAAGGCGGCTCTGAAAAGAGCCTTATTTTTTTTTATTTTTGTAATTTTTTTTTTTGTTTGGTTTTTCAGACACGACACACTAGGAGAGGAGGGTAAAGGAGGGTAAAGGGGGGGGACACCAACCACAGGGATAAGAAAGGGCGAGCTGAGAGAGGAAGATGTAGAGTGGGTTTTATTTGGGTAGTGAGCAGGTCTTCTCGTGCTCTGAGACGATAGTCTCAAAAGCACTCCGAAGTCGCTCCCCCCTGCAGAGTACTGTGTCACAGTACATACATACAACTGTGACCCTCGAAAGTTAAGGGTCATCAGCATTCTGTATGGCCTGTGAGGCAGCTTGAGGAAGACGCTGTCCCACAGAGGTGGTCCTTGTGGTGACAGGATCAGAAACAGAGGATGAAGTAGAGGAAATCAACCTGCTACATTCTTCGCAAGGTACAACCCTGCGAATAGCCCCAGAGTGAAATGACCTCAGGTGTCGCTTCATAGTAGTGGTCCCAAAGCTGTACTTACCGTGCTTCCCGCGACTGAGTATCATTTTGCACTCACTGCAGGTAACACGGTTCGCACGAGCCTTAGGAACATTACCATGAATGGTAAATAACCGCCACACCCAAGACTCACGCCTAGTGCGGGTAGTAGGGTTTTCCTCTACCTCATTCTCATCATCCTCTTCTTCCTCCTCCGCATCCTCACTCCTGTTCCCCTCTTCAGGCCCTTGGGGAGGTGGTGGTGGTGGTGGAGGGGGTGGGGGTGGTGCTGAAGCAGGTGCAGCACCAAGTGGCAGTTCAGCAGCCAAGGATGCCATCTCGATGATGGTGTAGTCTGCAGGTGGCAGCAAAAATCACTGTGTTCTGAAGAATAGCCAGAAACACAATGGGAATAAGCTCTTGGGCGTGGTCTTTTATAGGGGTGCTTGTGCGCGGTTCGCGGAAATGCGCACTTTCCGCGGACAGATCGAACACAAAAAAAGGATCGGAAAGTTTCAAAAGGTATATAGAAACTCAAGATTGCTATGTGGGACTTGTGCCATGGTGAGATTTTATTGAAAAATATTATGAATTAACTGAAAATGTACTTTTAAAATGTTCGGGGATACGAACAGTGTCCGCATTTCAGGACACACGATGAGCGTGGGCGCGGTCATATGAGTCCGCGAAGGAAGCGCCTGTCCGCAGGAGATTGGTTAGCGCATGCGCATTGATGTCCTACGGACACTGTTCGGGTTCTTAAGTAATTAAAAGTGCGTCACACGTGAAACGAACATTTCAGGACACCGTGTGTGTTCTTAGAACAGTTTAAACTTGGTAGCGAACAGTAAGGACAGATATAGTGTTCTTCAGGACACGTGTAATTTAGTTTATGTACGAACATTTCAGGACACCAATTGTGTTCTTAGAACAGTTTCAATTGGGTAGCGAACACTACGAACAGGTATAGTGTTCTTCAGGACACCTCCACTTTCGTTTACGTACGAACATTTCAGGACACCAATTGTGTTCTTAGGACAGTTTTAAGTTGATAGCGAACATTACGGACAGATATAGGGCCTCATTACGACCCTGGCGGATGGACCATGGTGCTTATAGCACCATGGTCCATGCCGGTAACTCTCCGACTCCGCCATGGCGGAATGGGGAATTACCACTCCATTCCGAGGTTGGCGGAGTGGTAATTCCCCCTTCCGCCATGGCCCTTCCCCATTCCCATTTTTGCCCCATAGGGCATAATGGGAATGGGGAAGGCGCTAAGTACGGTGCTGCAAATTGCGGCACCGTACTTAGCACCAAGGTCCCTTTGCAGCATGGTTTTTAACGCCTGCAAAAAGCAAGCGTTAAAATCACCATCCCGCAAAGGGACCTTGTAATCAGGCGTTAAGGGTCGGCGCCGTTTACGGCGCCGTAAAACCCTTAACGCCTGACTCGTAATGAGGCCCATAGTGTTCTTTAGAACACTTTAATTTTTGTTTCTTTACGAACATTTCAGGACACCACGTGTGTTCTTAGAACAGTTTCAACTTGCTAGCGAACAGTACGAACAGGTGTGGTGTTCTTCAGGACACCTCCATTTTCGTTTATGTATGAACATTTCAGAATACTCGTACTGTCCGCGGACACTTATTGTTTTTAAAAAAAAAAACTGAAACTATTCACAATACAATATAAAAATTAAACTTTATTTAACATATATTAATAATTTATGACAGAGAAGGTGAGGCAGAAACAGAAACAAAAAGAGGAGAATTTGGGGTTTCAACATGATTGTTATTAGGTGAAGAAGGGATGGAAATCTCATCAAAACGTTTTGGATTATGGAGAGGGTTTGGGGATAATTGACTGGGATATGGTGAGGAGGGACAAGTACATGTGGGGCAATGGTACGAGGTTTTTGGTTTGAAATGATTTTCTACAAAAGTTTTTAAATTATTAAAATTAGCCAACAATACATCCATTTTTTCTTCTATATTGTGAAGACTGTTATCCATAACAGGGTTTTCTGAAGTTTTTTTATTTTGGTATGCTCTGTACAAAAAAATAATATATATGTTAAATGTATATAAAAAAATAATAAATAAATGGTATTGTAAAGTGTTTACCATTAGTTTCACTATCTTGTGACATTTCTTCATGTGGGAAATTGTCCTCTAGCCATTCCAGAATACTAGACATTTCTGTGAGAAAAAAAAAAGATAATATAAAATGAAGTACACTTACTATTTCTGGTAAGATAAGTCCTATGTATTCAGTGGGTCTGGTCTTGTTCTCAGTTCTGTTGTGTCTGTGAGGTAATTATGTTAGAAGCCAATTTATCTTCTTGTGGTATATTCCATTTCAGAACATATTGTATTTAAATGAATGGTTAGTGTGTTACATATATGGGTTACATTTCATATGTATTACTATATATAATGTGTGTGTGTGCTGCTTTTTGAATTTGTTAAATGTTCCTATATTATGACATAACAATCAAACATACCCCACCACCCCCCTGACCCCCACAGTTTTTAGGTAGTGGTACTGTTCTCCGAACATGTCCGCGGACATCAAGTTCATAAGAAGAGATCTAGTCAGTTCCATATGACATGTATATAAAGTCAAAGTCATTATTGTTAAGTTGTGCTACTAAAAAACTATGAAATTCAGTGAAAAAACTTTGTTAAAGGGACGTTATGGTTAAGTTGCGCTACTAAAAACCTATGAAATTAAGTGAAAAAAACTTTGTTAAAGGGACGTTATGGTTAAGTTGCGCTACTAAAAACCTATGAAATTCAGTGAAAAAACTTTGTTAAAGGGACGTTATGGTTCCAAGTAAAAGCAAAAAACCCTTGAAATTCGCCAGTTATGGTAAGCTAAGCAACCATAACTCGCGCCACCACCGTGCACTGCTAAGACTAACACCCAGGACATCAAAGATGACATCATAAATGTCATTGATGACATCACTGATGACATCACATGTCTGGCTCACTATTTTTTCTTTTGCTGACATATCTAGGCCACATGTTTTTCTTCAGTAACAGTCAGAAACTAAGAATTTTATTTTATTTGTAGACATATCCTTCTAGTAGGTTCTTACAGTAATTCCCTTAGAGTACAGTCACATCATATGAAACATATACATATGGGAAAACACAAGCTTGAAAGACAGCAATCCTTTTTGTGCATAAAGATAATCACTAGACTTATGAGCACTTTCTGATAGTTCTGTTCTTTTTTTATGGCTGTAGTTCCCTGTATATGGTCATATTTGTATACATTGTACTCACACTACTTTCCTTAGGGTCCAATCACATCAAGTGATACATATACATAGGGTAAATAGCAGCTTTGAAACAGAGCAATCATTTATTTGCATGAAACTAATCAGTTAAGTTATGAATTGTTTCTGCTACTACTTGTGCTTTTTTGCTAACTTCACTTTCCCTGTATATACCCATATTGGTATGTGTTCTTGTGTCTTTGTGTTTTGTCTATAGTAATGCAATTATGTAATACATGGGTTTTATTAGCTACTTATTACATATTTCACAGTACACAAAAATCTATTAAGAAAACAATTATTTCATTATTGAACATATTAACATTACGAATATCATACCTTCATCTTGTACGCTGCACACAATGTTATGTTTCTGTATGAGTAGCTTAGTATACTAGATAGAACCCCATAATAGGATGCTATTTATATCAATGCATCGTTCAATGCACTTATTAGGGTATATTTCTTGTAATGATTCTGGACACTTTTTTCGCAACATAATAAGAATCCCTTCTACACATATTTCATGAGAAGTACATACACATGTGATGTCATCAGTGATGTCATCTTTGATGTCCTGGGTGTTAGTCTTAGCAGTGCATGGTGGTGGCGCGAGTTATGGTTGCTTAGCTTACCATAACTGGCGAATTTCAAGGGTTTTTCGGTTTTACTTGGAACCATAACGTCCATTTAACAAAGTTTTTTCACTGAATTTCATAGGTTTTTAGTAGCGCAATTTAACCATAACGTCCCTTTAACAAAGTTTTTTTCACTGAATATATATATATGCCTATATTGGCGCTTGCCGGAAACTATTTACTATAAAGCTTGAGGCTAGCTTTCATAGCTTTCAAGATTACTTTGCTGCTTGCGTTTCAATTGTGTCTGTACACATGTAAAATGACTTGATATCTTCACCTGTTTCTGCGGCATACGCTTCTTCACCCTGAGCCAAAGATGTCACTTATCCTTGTTGATTTCTTGATGCTGCATAGGATATCTGCATTCTCTGATCTCTGCATCTCTTCTGTGTGCATCATTTCTTTCTGTGTGATGTCACAATTCATCCTTGCCTTTCCTCTGCTCGGCTTCTTCGGGAATCTCATTCAAATGGCCATCATATTGTCTTGCATGCAGGTACGGTTTTCCCATTGGGTATCTTGCCTCCCAGACTCTCTTAGGTATTGCTACTCCTATGGGTACTGCACAGAGTCCACGCTCTGCTCTTTGCTGATTCAATTGTTCTGCATACGTCACATACTTTGGTTCCCATTCTATAGGTAATAAGGGCGGGCCAGTTGGAGTGGGAGTGGGAGTGCTTAGCTCCTCCTCCACAGCATCCGCACCCGCAGCGACTGTGCACTTTGAAGCGTAACCAAGGAGGGGATTTCGTAGTCCAGGCAACCTTCTTCAAACCTGCCAAGATTAAACCTGAAGGAGCTAAGGGCAGCGAGTAATCATACCACTTACCGCTGGTCCCTAGTTCACCCATTTTTTTGCACAAACGATCCCTTGGGGTCCTTGTTTTGACTTGGGTTGCACTCGTTTCCTATAGTTGTCTGAAAGTTGGGGACAGCTTTGTTCTCTGTATCAGACCCGCCTCTGACTCTTGGAACCAAATTCCTCACACTCCAGTGTCCTCTTCTAACTTTTCCTTCCCATTGAAGTTTTTCCCTTGTAAGCTTTACGCATCCACGAGCGCTTTTACACACGGACATAACATTGAGCACAAGACTCCAATCTTTGTAGGGCTGAACTTCTTAAGTTAGGGATATCCATTTCTGGAGTTGACCATTGTGTTAAAGTTTGTGTGTTTTCCCTCCTTACAGCATTTGGTGGGAATCTGCACTTTACCGCATTGACCAAAAAGTGATTATACATATATTTTACCTAGTGTGTGTTTAAGTAGTAGTATTACTGTGTTCTTCATTATTCACCTGTGTTTATTCTGGGCCTAATAAATTGTATACATTTGATATACTACTGCCTAAGAGTAATTATTGTGTCCTACTGTGTGCTCATCCAAGACCTCAGATCAGCCCCACTACTCCTGAGACCTAGCTTGACTGCTCTCCAAGCTACCTCGAATTGTCCTGGCTAACTTCACAGAAGTGTTCCCTGTTTCACTAAACTAGGGTGGCCTCCTGAACATCCGTTCATCAGAGCAGAGTTCCAAAATCCATTCTAACACTGGTCCCCCCCATTTGTTGATATAATACATGCACGTAGAACTGTCCGTTTGAATAACACCTTACGATCGAAGGTAGAAATGCTCCCTGCACTACATGGATATCCTTGAGCTCCAGCACATTTATGTGATTCTCCTTGTTCGCGGCTGACCACAGCCTGCGTACTGAGGGGCTGCCGAGTGTGCACCCCCCACCACCCCAGCCCTCCAGTGACGAGTGTCATTATTGCAGATGCAGTGGCTGCAAAAAGGGCATACCCACTGTAAGGTTTATCTCTTCCCTCCACCACAAAAAGTCTGGAGGTAGATACCCTTGGTATGGTAATCCTGCTGGACTGCGAGTCCCTTTCCTTCTTCCAACAACTTGCTAGATGCTGTTGTAGTCTTCTTATCTTGAGCCTGGTGAAGTTGACTGCCAACACATAGGCCGCCATGATGCCTAACAAGTGTTGGAACCACCACAATGTCCTGCAGAGAAAATGACCCACTGCAGCTTTCATGGCCCGACCCTCTCCTAGGTATGGTAGACCTTCTGCCGCTCAGTGTCCCAAAGCAAACCCAGGAAGACCAATGAGTGGGTTGGGGCCAGCTGCGACTTGCGTTGGTTGATCGAAAATCCCAGCTCCTACAGAATGTGCATGAGACACTGCGCTGTATGTTGCACCGTCCATGGAGATGTAGCTCTGATCAGCGATTCGTCAAGGTACGGGTAGACATGGTGTCCTTCGGCCCAAAGGATCGAGGCCACCGAGTTCTTTAGCCAAGTAATAACTCCAAAGGCTGAGTACAAACTGAACGGGTGCACTCTGTACTGGAAGTGAACTCCCATCACAATGAACCAGAGTAAACACCTGTGAGGCTGCCAGATTGGGATTTTCAGGCAAGCATCCTTGAGGTCCTGGGAGCACACCCAATCTCCCTCGCACAGGGACTCCACCATCAGTGCCGGCGTGACCACCTTGAATTTTTGAAGTGGTACATTTAGGTTGAGGAATGGCAGATCCAGCACCACCTTCAGGCACTCCTAGTTTTTTTTCTGAATGGTGAAGATCCTGGAGTAGAAGTCGGATCCCTTCTGGAATGGAGGACTTCTTCCATGGCTCTGTCCTTGACCAAAGCCGCGACCTCAACCATAAGAGTTGATGACCCAATCTGTAGCAGGGGAGGGGAGGTCGGAGGGACAGGAGGGATCGGAAGACGAAAACTTGTTGAGATCACTGGGATGCTCCATGGATCTACAAAATGTAGACGCCAGAACTGAGTGCGAGTGGCTAGCCTGCCCCCCCTCCCCAACAGAGAGCTGTCGACTTGGATGTCCATGTCATTGCTTCGTTCCTTCTGAGGTTGGGGTTTGGGAGGGGGACTGGAAAAACCCCTTGGGAGCCAACCGCCGTTGCTTACATCTATGCAAGCTGGGCAACCGTCCAGATGCCGCACTCTACAACCCCCGGAATCTGCCAAATGTTCTGGATGTGTGCTCTGCCCTGTCCTGGGCTTGACCGAACGTTTTACCTGCCGGCTTCGTCAAGATTGCCAGGGATTTAGCTGTATAGGAGCTTGACTTCTTTTTGTGGAGATCCTCGTCCGTGGAGGCGAGGAATCAATCCATCCCTTTGAAGGGAAGGTCAAGAATTTGTTCGTGGACATCCGTGGTGAACCTTGTGGGCTTCATCTAGGCCATACACCTCATGTTAGTGGCTATACAAATGCTGCGCCCGCTCTGTCAATATGGGCTACTGCCGACTCCATTATGTCTTGCACCGCAATCTTTGCTTCAACCAGCTCCGCCTTGAATGAGACTTGTCTGTGGATCGGCAGATCTGGAAGCAAGTCAGAAATGTTGCTCCAGACCTTTTGATTGGCAGCCGCCAACATGGCATCCCCATTGGCCTGCCTTAAATGCAGTCCACAAGGGGGGGCATGATCAGCGGCAGAGCGATGCAGACGTGGGTCTGCACAGCTGCAAGAGCAGCCCATGATTATCCTGTTACAATCCTGTTAAAAACTCACATTTTAGCGTAATGAGAGAACGAGTACTAGTGGACCAAACTGCTGCTTCGGTGACTTTATTTCTTGATGCGTGTGGGCAGGAAAAAAAGTGAATAAGGGTTGCTCCCTTTGGTGACAGCAGCCATCTTTACAGTGATGAAGCGAGCGACATGTAAAGGCAGGCCCAGGGGAACCACCGCTAGCCCGGGAGACCAGAAGCTCTCGACAGAAAGTTGAGGAACGGATTGGCTTATGGGGCAGCGGGGAGTGTTCAGCGGGCTAAACTACACAGGGAAGGAGGGAACCTATTGCTAGGCTTCCGATGAGCATGACAATCAGCCCATACAGTAGGCACAGTGAGTGAACAGTCAGCGATGCCTGCAGTGGATCCGGAGAGGGAGAACCAGCAGAGTCAGACGGACATGTTTGCAGATTGAATTAGAGAGAGAGGGGCACCATTCGGTGTTGCACATAACTCGTGCCACAGCTGCCTACAGAGAGACTGATAACAGAGGAAGTGGGACAATTCTTTTGCAAATGCTGTGAAAGAAGCATTAGAGCGTACACAAAGAGCACTCCTACGGCCTGACATGAGGTGGGTCGTCATTTCTACAAAGGCTGGGTAGAACAGGGCACAGCGCATGAAAGTATAAGGGTTTCTGGGTATCCATAGTGTCAGCATGAGCTCCTGGTTGTAAATCAAAGTAGTGCACTCAGGAAACCAATTTGGGCAATAAGAGGCAGCTATGCTCACCGACACGTACAAACTTGGTATCAAGACTTGGGCAACATTACCAGGGGAGAACAATGGTGAAGAGGCAAAATTACATTGAGCTATATTTAGGAGCAAAGTCAAAACAAAATAAACCATGGGCTGGATGGAGGACAATATTGAGATGGAGCAGAGGCATTCACCATGGAAAGTCTAATGGCAGCGATACAGGAATCTAGAAAATAGCAGGGAATTATCCAAGATGTGGGAAGGTGTAATATCCAACTTGTAGGGGTACCAGAAAGAGAGGAGAACAACTCTACAGAACTATTTGTGGAAATGTTAGTATTGGATACCCTACGCCTATGGGGTCTCTCAAAGCTGTTCACTGTTGAAAGGGCACCCAGAGTGCCGGGTACACTGCCGCCGCCAGAAAGTTCAGCAAACAAAGATGTTCATTTTATGGGGTGAAAAGAAAGCTCTGCGAACATAATCTGAAATATATTATGTTTTTACCAGCGAAATTAAAAGTGTTGGCAGACGGGAACTCTCATTTGGTTGGAGTCTAGAGGAGGAGATGCAGGGATCCCAGAAGATACACAGAATTATCGGAATTCACTAGGGCAAAAGATGGCGGGAAAATAGAGCGCTGAATTGCGAGGTGCGGATGCAGAACTTTACTTGGGGCATGAAGTAGAGCAACAGAAGAGACATTTACGTGACTTTAGACTTGCGGCCAGCCCTGAGCAATGGCTACACCCCCAACCACTGACCCTTGAGGGATATTACGGACAGGGCCGATGGACTTGGTGGTCACATAACACGATCAATGGATGACCTGCAACAAAGAGGCACTGCGATCAAGAAAGAATGGTTCATATTGCATATGTCAACAGGGAGAGATGGGGGGGAAGGCAGTGGGGGAAGAGTTGGGAGATATGTTGAGTCTCTATGACAGCAGTTTACTGGGGAATGGGAACAGGCGGGGGAGGGGGGAGTCGGGATGGAAGTAGGGATTTTCTTATTGACATCAGAGTAACAGTTATGACAAACTTGTACATAGGATTGTTTAAACCACAGCAATTACACAAGGGACTATGGGACGCATCGCTAGATTTGACAGAACTAAGCAGAATTCATGGTCTAGTACTCATCTTCAGGGGAGCTGACGATGACCAAGATAGGGACGTTGAATATCCGGGGTGGAATCCAGGTGGCATTACTACAAGAAACACACCTAACGGGTCCACATCTGGATGCAATTCATATAAAATGGGGAGGGATCCACATACTTGTATGCCAGGGGTCTGGGGCGAAGTATTGATTTGGATAGATGGAAAGGTCCCACTGCAAATAGTAACTACCAAAGGGGATTTGGAGGGAAAGACCTTCACAGCAAAAGGTAAACTGGAGGGGCTGAGTCTTTGCAAAGTGAATTCTTATGCATCCAACACAGACAATGAGGAATACTTCCAGTCGGTACTGGCAATATCGGGTGGGAGGGTGAAAGGACGATATTTTCATTTTGGGCGAGGATTTGAATTGCTTTTTGGACCCCGTTAGGGGTCGATCTGGTACAGAAAGTACACTCAGCTCGAAATTGACGAGGTCCCTGAATAGGGTAGTAACTGAGCTGGATCTGGTGGAGAGCATCACACAGGGATGATAGGGAGTATACCTTTTACTCACTAGTGCACGGTTCATACTCCAGATCAGACCATTTGTGGGGAGGGAATATGCACATAGATTCGAAGACAGTGAATACTTAGGAAGAATTCTGTCGGACCATGCCCCAATGGTGACAAAATTAAAGGGGACCATTAACAGATCAGCCATACCGACGTGGAGACTACGGATAGAAACATTGGAGGATGTGGGATTTCATAATACAATCAGGGAGGACATTTATTTTCGAAACAAATGAAGGGTCAGTAGCCGAGATTAAAACTATTTGGGAAGATTTCAAGGTGACGATAATAGGACTATGCATCTCTAAAACGATAGGAATATGAAAAGTGCTGAGTGACTTCTTAACGGAAGTTGAACAGCAGATTAGGCATTTATAATAACATGGGTGATGGGCGGAAGGTAGCGAAAGTCCTTGCAGAAGCACTTGTTGTTCAACAGGGACGTCAAGAGGCATTTTTCAGGTTTGATTATAGCCAGAACACGAGACAAATACATAGAGAAGGGGATAAGGCAGGGCCTTTGTTAGCCTAGCTGATAAAGAAAGAATATCCGAGGGGGGGGGCTATCACACATGTATACGATTTGTCAGGGAGGCTGGTTGTTCCACAGAAACACATTAAAGACGTATTACAGGCATATTATAAAAAATATATATGCGTGACGGTACATATGTGGAGGATGAGGCAGAATACCTTCTAGATAGCGCATAGGTACCTCAACTATCACAACAGGAGGAGGAGGAGTCGGACGCAGCTATAGAGGATGAAATTGGGAGGGCACTCCGGTCTATGCAAAGAGATAAATCCCCAGGCACAGATGGGTTACCAGTAGAATTTTATCACTCTTATGCTGATATATTAATTCCCCAATTGAAACGGGTGTATGAGGCAGCATATGTGATGGGTATCCTCCCGATACAGAGACGCGCTAGTAGACTCTGTGGACTTCTGGAAAACTCTGCATTGTCATTAATAGGAAGGATTGCTTATGCAAGATGGTGGCATTACCGAGACTGCTATATTATTTTGTGAACATAGCATACAAGATATAAAATATCTTCTTTAATATGCTGGACACGAACATTGGGGAATTACTGTGGGGAATAGGCTGCAGAAGAGTAGCTTTAGACACTTTATCAAGATCAGTTCCTGATTTTGAATCTTATTTTATGGCAGTCCAATCGAAGGCAGTAGCCTACTAGAATAACTCACCAGAGGCGGATCAGATGAGATTTGTGCATGAATTCCTGAGGTATAGGGAGGGGGTAGAACTACTATGGGATCCAGTGTGTATGCTAGGGGGGGGACATATAGGAGCAACCTACCCCGAAAATTACATGTAGTTTGGATGTATAGCCCAGATATGCCAATAGGGTTGATCAGATTATGCAAGAGGCATTGAAGAACTTAGATGCAGCAAAGGCTGCTCAAATATGGGATGTCTATATATGGATGGGAAATTACTGACTTTCGAACAGCAGAGGCACATATGATATGCCACAGGGCTACTTTCTTGTATATGCACGGATAGTAAGTAGGTTGGCAGACTTGTGGGAAGACACCACTGAAGAATCGGAGGCAAATGTATTGTTGCACCAGGTGTTAACTTTGTGTGAGAGTAAAGGAGTTATATCAAGACTGTACAGCGGCATCAATGAAGAGAAACAGAGACCTGAATTGGGGATCAAAGCCAAGGAGGAGAGGGACATGGGTTACGAAATCCCAAAAGAAAAATGGATTTGTATATGGCAACAGGTCAGAAAGTATCGGGAAATGCAACGTTTCGTCTAAATCAGTTTAATTACTTACATAGGGTATACATGACCTCGACCATGCTTCACTTGATCAACCCACAGATCTTCCACTGGTGTCCCAGATGTGGGGATGCCTCTGCAGGATTCTGGCACATGATATGGTATTGCCTGAATATTAAAACCTACTGGGCAGAAGTACTGGTTAAACTAAATTCCTGGGTACATGGTTCATATGAGTGTAAACCAGAGGTGTGTCTTTGGGGATTGGTACTCAGGGGGGGGTGGGGAATGGCTAAAACAAAAAAGAAAATGGTGCAATTTATATTAATCCTGGCTAAACAAAGGATTGCAATATCATGAAAATGCCCTAGAGGCCCACTGGTGCAGTCCTGGGCTAGATATGTGCAGCATTGGGGGTTTGGTAGAGACTCTGAGGAGACAGACAGAGCTTGGGTAGGAAGGGGCTGGATTGAGACACATGCTCACCGGATTTATGATAACCCTGAATGATGGTGTTTAGTAGAATGTGGTTTATAGGTTTGGTAAGGTTAATAGGGAAGGAGTTGAAAGGGAGAGGGAGACATAACTGGCATCCAATTTGGGAAATGTATTGTTTATGAGGCTGTCGTGGAATTGTCTGAAGGATTATTAATGTTGTGAAAAAACGTGACAATGTAAACTTATTTGTACTGGTTAACAATTAAGAAAAACAAAAGAAATCCAGGCCAGCATTTAGATAGACCTTCTTCCCGAAGGCTTCGAGAGACCTATGCTCCTTGGCCAGGAAGGACTTTGCAGTAGCAGAGGCAGTCTTGGCTTGGAGGACATAGACTGCGACACTATAACAGATGAATGCGGTTGGGGATGCATGGACAACAAAATGGCTTCGCTCTCCGCCTCCCTATATTTTGCGTCTAACCTTTTGTTAGTTGGTTGAGCGGAGTGAGGCTTAGTACAGATTTTTTTTTTACCAAGGGCCTCTATGTCCTTTTGCAGAGGTTTTTTTTAGAATCCCTCTCATCTGCTCAGACTTTATGAGGGTCATGAATTTGACAAACAAACATCGACAACAAGGGCACTGGATATGCTGTACACCATGGTATTTGGGGTGTATTGATTGGCGACTACTCTACCGGAGGGGAAAAATCATGCCTGGGTGTAGAGGGCACAAGGCACTTTGAGCCTTTGGCCTGGAAGGGGCGCTTTCCCATCCTGTGGCAACATCTTTGTTTCCTGAAGCTGCCATTGTGTACGCCCCAACAGGAATGCACGGGAAACAGCGACAATCCTGCACGAGTAGGCCTCTGATTGATCTCCAGCTGTTGCTCGGTACTCGCCTGCATCTCAGGTACTGACCTGGTAGGCCCTCTGGCTTGTGCCCGGTAATGCCCGTGCGTGAAGGTGCCCCCTTGGGCTTAGACCCGCTGTCAGAGAAATGCCCCTCGAGAATACTTCCAGTGCCAGAATCTTGTGGTTCCTCAGTAACGGCATTGGTAAGATCCTGGGAACCCTCAGCCTGTGGGTTGGTAGCTACACATACTTCTGGGCCCTGACTGATACCAGGATCAACACGATCTCTACCACTAGTGGGATTCCCAGGAAAGAAATCCCTCTTGCGGAGTGCCTACCTTAGGTGACTTCAATTTACGGCACACAAACTCCTTCAGCTGCTCTGGCGCAGACCAAGAAAAAAGCTCCCTCCACCTGGCCAGACAATGTTTGAGTGACTGTGTAGTAAGTGCGTCACAAGCTGAGCAGACTTCCCAGCGATGTTCCAGAAGACCGAGCGTGTGGGGATCGAAAGCCAGAAACGACTCGGCGCACACCGACTAAAACTCGCCTAGACCGACATGCGCCAGCGAGGCGAGGAACCGGAGGCCAGTGAGATTGATAACACAAGAGGAAAATAAATCCTAGAGGAATGATAATGCGCATGGAATTACAAAGGAAAAGGCCTTAACCACAAGCGCAGTGAAGTAGGTCTGCTCCCGTTAATATGGAAGAGAGGACTGGGGTGTGGCACCTGAGGGCAGGACCTGTGGAGCTCATGCGCTCATGGCCACGCCCTCCACGCACCTTTACATTTAAAGAAGAACACATGTTTTAAGTGGAAAAAAGGTTCTGTTCCCGTCCCTAGCAAGGTACACCCCACACAGTATGGAGGTAAGGGGACGGGATGTAGGAGTATGAAGTGGATCAAACCCAGAGCCCATTTGAAAAGTTAACACTTCATTTAAATCCTATGCCGGAACAAACTAGGGTGGGGGAAACAAATTAGAAAGACCTTTCAGGAATTGCATGAAAGTGGGGATCATGAAAAAGGAGACTTGCTCTAGAAGACCGAAATGGCTGCAAGATACAGTTGGGGTACCATAACTGTACCAATCTGCAAGCCCATCCGGGCCAAACACAAAAGAAAATCCAACATAGAGAAGTGGAGCAAGGGTCCAGAACCCTCTCCCTGCACCAAGCTGAATACTTGCACGAATAGATGGATTTGGTGGCCAGTCTACTAGCAGAGATATGATATGATATGATAGGTTATTTATAACGTTCTTAATACCCAGAGGTTTCTAAGCGCGGACCCGGGGATCGAACTTGTGTTACTCCGTGACGCCTTGCTTCCCAGGCGATCACGTTGACACTGAGCTATCCTCCCGAGAGGAGCAAGTCCAGAACGACCTCCGGCAAATCCCACTACTAATACCTTAGCCTTTCAGCAGTGAAGCATCAAGATTCAGGCTACAAGGTTTGGGTGCAGGACCCTCACCTTTGAGTGGGAGAGTAGGTCCGTTCTCTGTGACAGGCGTCAGGGAGGGCAGATGGCTATGTCCAGCAACTCCGGGACCACGTTCTGCGGCCCAAGTTCGGAGCAATCAAGATCATCATGGACACGAACAGGCACAGTCTCCTGAGAACCAGCAGTACAATGGGGATCAGCGTGAATGCATAGAGCAGGTTGAAGTCTCACCCGACTATCAATGTGTCCACAGATCTCCTTGAAGAAGGGATTCCCTGGAGCAAGACCAATTGCACCTCCTATTCACACTGGAAGCAAAGAGATCCACTGGAGGAGTTACCCAACAGGAGACAACCCCCTCCAGAATATCTTGGCAGAGCTCCAGAGCTCCCACTCGTGGGAGGTCAAAGGCTGCCTGCTAAGTGCATCCACAGGGCACATTCTCCTTGCCGGTCAGTTGGGCTGCAGTCAGAGAAACGCGTTTCTCCACAGCCCAGAACCACAATCACATGCTTCTTTGAACATAGACACAGAGCTCATACCACCCCGCTTGTTGAGGTAATGCATAGCTACAGTGTTGTCTGTCAGGACCAACACCGTCTTCACAGAGGGGAGAAAATCAACCAGGGATAGCCTGATTGCTCTCAGTTCCAGCAAATTGATGTGCTCCTGGCACTCTGAAGTGGACCTCAAGCCACTCACTGCAAGGTCTTGGAGGAGAGTGCCCCAGCCTTTCAGGCGCACATCAGTGACCAGAGTCACCTATGCATAACACAAGGGAGGTCCTGGGAAGTCCCTCTGCCGGACATTAGTCCTGGTTACGAGAGAATTACCCACATTCTTTACCTCCCTATTTTTCACAGAGGAGAAATATCTCAAACATATCAGTCTTTATCCTGCCCTGGGGAAGTCCAGCACCGAAATGCTAGGCAATGCTCCTGTGAATAGGAGTACCAACAGCCACCCGAGACACGTGTTTCGGTCTGGTTGGACATCAGTAGGGTGGAGCTGTGCCTCTCTAAGAATAGTCAGCAAGGGGTCCACATCTGGATTTCCCTAGTAACCCAGGGTGAGACCCAAATTTACTTTAAATATGCAAAATGAAAGGGGGCTCCTGGGAGGGGAGTCCCTCTGCCAGACATTAGTCCCAGTTACAAAAGCGTTACCACCCAGAGTCAACTATGGCCAAGGCTGACGAAACCACAATCCTTTCAGTAGGTTGTCCTTCACGGACCATTATTGCAGGTCTACAGATACTCTCCAAGACAAGTACGTCCGATGTTCGTCCCTAAAACTGAGACCACTGTGAACACAGAAGCCACTGCAGCGACCCCATGCACAGTCTGGTCTCTGGCACCACAAGGATGCAATAGGTCATAAGACCTAGCAAGTGCAGGAAGGCAGAGGGTGGCCTGTGTTTGGAAAACGTTGACCATCTTGTAGAATAGATGTTCACCACTAGATTTCCTGGGACAGGAAGCCCCGGCGCAGGTGAGTGTCAAAGACTGCTTTGATAAATCGGAGGTGCTGGGACGGCGAATCCTGAGACTTCTTGAAGTTCAGGGAGCAGCGCAAGCTGTGCAACAGGCTGCACGCCTGTGCCAACACTAGTATTGGAGCTCATCCAGATAGGGAAACATGAATGCCTCCCCTTCTGAGGTGAGCCCCGTGCCACTGCTAGCAGCTTGGTGAAGATCCTGGGTGCCGAAGAAAGTCTGAACTGCAGGATTCTGATCTGATAGTGACCGTTCTGCACTTTGAAACTAAGCTACTTCCTGTGCCTCTTGTGGATTGCCACACTGAAGTAGGCATCCAGGGAGACTAGTCAGTCGTTGAGGTCCAGGGGCAGGAAAATCTGGGCCAGAGTCACAATCTTGAACTTATCTGTGCGCAAGTACAAGTTCAGAAGCCGCAGATCCTGGATGGTTACCAGACCACCATCCTTTTTCAGCACCTGAAAATAGGTTGCATACCAACTCCTGCCTCGTTCTTAGCCCCTTTTGTCAGAATCTGACAGATCGTCTTCAGTAGGAGCGGGTCCATGGCATGTATTAGTGGCCCGGCGGATTGTCCTGTTGGATACCTGTAAGGCCCAGCAATCAGAAGTGGAGTTCATACATTCCCTGGGAAACGTCAGCCTTGGTGCCGAGTAAGTTCATACCATTGAAGGGCATGTCCAGAGGTTTCGCCTAGACATCAGCAGCAAATCCAGAGGTCCTGAGTCAAGAGAATCGGTGCAAGACTGTGCTTGTGGCCACTGTCCTTGCCATGCAGTCTGCAGTATCCAGGCCAGACTTTAGAATCTGTCAGGTGGTCTCCTTGCCATCCCTGATCAGAGCCTCAAAGCCTTCACGCATCTCCCCTTCAGAGATATGCTCAGACGCCTCCACCATGACCAACTACAGACCAAAGGAAAACTTGGCCAGAGCACAGGAGGCAATTACACACTGGAGACCTGTGCTCGAAGAGCCGATAAGCTTCCTCCCCCATGCGGCAATCCTTTTCCTCTCCCAGTCAGGGGGCAAAGATGGAAAGGATGTGGTCTTAAGGTCTGCAGTAGCGGCCTGGTCCACCAAACTCCACTCTACAGTCTGATTAAAAGGCAGTAGCATCTCCTTCTTTGAACCTTCCTACAGGATGTCAGTAAATGTGTACTGACTCTGCAAATGTGAGGGGGCAGACAACCCACAGGTGTCGACACTCTTCACCATCAGGTGTTGAAAAGTGGCCTGTGGCTTGCCTGGAGTGGCAGCAGGGAGCATGTCGACCACTGGTGTCCAGGGCATTTGCCTCTTGCAAATCTGCTGTAAGATGCACCAGATTCACCACTAAACTCCTCTGGAAAATCCCAGATGTTCCTTCGATGTAGTGGCGTGAGCCTGAAAGGGACAGGGGCCCCTTCCTCATCAGATGTCCTCCAAATGAGACATTTATGCTCATCTGGGAAGCAGGGAAAATTCCATTGCAATCCCGGGGTCAATGGTGTTGGCGCAATAGTTGTAAAAGTGTGACCCTTGAACGTGACCTTCGTGCCTCTGCTTATGGATCCCCTTCCTGCTTGTCCGAGCGTGGTGGGATCCGTCAGCTTGGCCGAAGCCATTGGTGCCAGGATCGAGGCCACCAGTGTCGGGGCAGGAGCCGCCATCGCCTTGGCAAAGAAGTCAAGCATCTTCTGCCTAAAAGTCTCCCTGTCCTCTAGAGTAGAGAAGTTGTAAATTATGTCTTTGTCTAGTATGCTATTGAGCAGGTGAACCAGTGTTTGTTCATAATCCGCATAAAGTTAAAAGGAAAAGGAGATTTTTGAGATCACATCGGCCAAAGGGTGGATATGCGTGTTGAAAAGCCATAGTTAAAGAGCATAACACTGGGATAATTCACATGTTAAAGGTTCACTGGAAGTGTTCAAGATTCATCATGGTCGATTTTTCTTGTCAAAAAGTTCTCAAGCAGTGGAGGGGAGTTTCACCTAAGGCTGTAGCATGTTGAAGACAGTCAATGAGATAGTCAACGGTGGTGTAAGCTGCTGACATAACTAGTAGCATAAAGAGTCAAGGTTGGTTAGTGGCAGTTGCTTCAAGAACCTTTTCTAAAAGATACTAATGTGGTGTTTGTGTTCCTGCTGGGTCAGGATCCATGTGTCATGGGACATTTCTAGGAACAGTGATTTGAAGTTGATTTTTAGTTTGCAAAGGTAGCGGGCGCCCCTCTCTCGACAGAACAAGGCCTGATAACCTGTTCAGTGGTTATTAACCACTTGAGAGTTCGCAGCCACTGCTTTTACTCACTGTGCCTTTCACAGATGGGAAATATCCATTTGCATATCAGTCTTTGTCCTGCCCAGGGGCAGTCCAGCACCGAAATGCAATGGCAATTCCAACCTGAACGAGAGTACCACCAGCAACCCCATACACGTGTTTCACCCTTGTTGGGGATCATCAGTGAGGTGAAGCTGATGCCTCTCTAAGCACAGTGAGAGGGAGACCACGTCTGGTTGCCCCCAGGAGACCTAGGGTTACCAATCCAAGGTTCCTTGAAATTTAGTTTGCAAAGGTCGCGGGCGCCCCTCTCTCGACAGAACAAGGCCCGATAACCTGTTCAGTGGTTATTAACCACTTGAGAGTTCGCAGCCACTGCTTTTACTCACTGTGCTTTCACAGATGGGAAATATCCATTTGCATATCAGTCTTTGTCCTGCCCAGGGGCAGTTCAGCACCGAAATGCAATGGCAATTCCAACCTGAACGAGAGTACCACCAGTACCACTAGGTCTCCTGGGGGCAATCAGATGTGGTCTCCCTCTCACTATGCTTAGAGAGGCATCAGCTTCACCTCACTGATGATCCCCAACAAGGGTGAAACACGTGTATGGGGTTGCTGGTGGTACTCTCGTTCAGGTTGGAATTGCCATTGCATTTCGGTGCTGGACTGCCCCTGGGCAGGACAAAGACTGATATGCAAATGGATATTTCCCATCTGTGAAAGGCACAGTGAGTAAAAGCAGTGGCTGCGAACTCTCAGGTGGTTAATAACCACTGAACAGGTTATCAGGCCTTGTTCTGTCGAGAGAGGGGCGCCCGCTACCTTTGCAAACTAAATTTCAAGGAACCTGGGATTGGTAACCCTAGGTCTCCTGGGGGCAACCAGACGTGGTCTCCCTCTCACTATGCTCAGAGAGGCATCAGCTTCACCTCACTGATGATCCCCAACAAGGGTGAAACACGTGTATGGGGTTGCTGGTGGTACTTCCGTTCAGGTTGGAATTGCCATTGCATTTCGGTGCTGGACTGCCCCTGGGCAGGACAAAGACTGATATGCAAATGGATATTTCCCATCTGTGAAAGGCACAGTGAGTAAAAGCAGTGGCTGCGAACTCTCAGGTGGTTAATAACCACTGAACAGGTTATCAGGCCTTGTTCTGTCGAGAGAGGGGCGCCCGCTACCTTTGCAAACGTAATTTGAAGTTGTGTTGTGGTTAGAGTGCCAGTCTGAAGGAGGAGGACATGAACACAGTGATGACATTTCCATTGGTTATTTATTAAATGAGAATAAGGCCTATCTTTCTGTGCTGCTATATGGGTGTTCCCTGCCTATATACATAACTATGGTGCTTGTCAGTCACCAGGAAGTCTCAAATGAATAAGTCTGCTGTCCAAAAACGAGTTCTAACTGACCCAGTAACTATCTATTTTAACCAACTTAGAAAAGGCCAGCAGAGTGTCTCCCTTCTCCTGATTGTCTCTTCTCGAATGTTTCTTCTTCACTCCAGAGTTGTTCTTAGTATTCTAGTTTTAATTAGGTTCTTGTCGCTTTCTGTATAAGTCCTTGCAATTCTCTCACATGGTCTTTGGGTTGTCTCGCCTCTCAGGGATATTTTTGGAATACTCACTTTTGATGTTCTGTTCTGGGCTGGCATGCCTTTTTGATTTCGGAAGCTATAGTTTCTTAGGTGAGATGTCCTGGCTTGATAGTTAATGTTTCCCCTCTCCTGGGGTGGCTCACTTTGCGTATATTTTCCCTTATGGGGTCCCCTTGACTTCACTTCATACCCATATACTTCTCTTTCTGGTATGCTCCACTCTGTGCTTCCTGAACTATGGGATACTTTCCTCCTCTTCATAGGGTGTTTGTTCCCAAATCTTAATGATCTCTCTTTCAGGCTTAAATGGGATTTTCTCTCTCACATTAGTACAGTTCCACTTTATCGACTTTATATTCAATATCTCGTAAATTTCCCTGAGATGTGTTTGTCCTGTTTCGTAATGATTCTTCAGCGGCCTCATGGGTTCTCCCAGTCTCCCTGTTACGTCTGGGTTTGCAGGCGAATGTCCCCGGAGGCCTGCACTTGCTCGGGTTCTCTTTGATCGCTCTGTTTCTCTGCCTTCCCAAGTCTGCAGGCGTCCCACTCTCGGTCCTCTGTCGCTCTGTGACCAGCTATGACTGCGGGTAATGGGACGTCTCGCTGACTCCTCAGCGTTGTGGTTTCGGTGTCGTTTGATGGGCGCACAGCCCACCACAAAGTCATTGTGGTCACTACACCACTGGGATTTGGATTCCGACTGCCTCTGCTTCGCACTGCACGAATGTGCTGGGTCTCCAATATTTTACTCTCACATTCAGGCAACTTCTGAAAGTTGCAGGCTATGCGGCCCTCCTCGACTCTGCATCTCTCAGGTTTTATGCTGTCAGGGGGCTGTGCCTGCTTGCATTCTCTTCTGCTTCGCCGCTTGTTCTGTTTTCAGTTTACTCATCACAGTTAAAGGGAGGCCCCCTCTTTAAAGAGCCCGATCCTCTTTATTGCTCGTAACAGTATATTTTGGTTTGGTCTTCAGCCACATCTCTGGGCTTCACAATGTTCTTCATATCTGATATTTCCATGTAGGCCACCATGAAGAATTGCTTAAGGAGTTCCTCACAAGAATGTGAGCCTTTGTCCCCAAAGGGGAAGTCACTCCCAGTGAGGTCCCGCTTGACCAGACTCCTATGGAGGGTCTTGCGAAGTAGGCTGATCTCCCTAGCCTCGAAGGGGGAGGCTCCCCCTGCGGTAAAGCAGTGAATTCCCTTGATTTGTCACATTCGCTTTTCTTTGATAGACTCCACGTCAGCATTTAATTCAGTAACAGTGTTATGGCAGCAGTCAAAAGGTCACCTGGGATGATGCCCTTCATGAGTCACATTACACATCTTGGATATGGATGGGTTTAGAATCACCAAGTGCTCTTTTACAAATGAAGGCAGGCTTGGGACTGCTGGAGATATGAAGGACTTAATTATTTCCATTACCTTAGTCATGTAGTTTATATGTCCATATGGTTGCCACCATAGGCGACACAAACATTCAAATCAAACCCCACTGCAGCACTCCGATGAAACAATTACTTGCATTCACCTGTAATCTGCCTAATTGCCACTCTGCACCTACTCACACATGAAATCAACGAACTCATTAGCACACTATCCTCAGACAATTCTTACTTACAGAAACATGGCTCAAGCCCCAACACATGCCCATTATCCCTGACATGCATCCATCATACTAGCTCATCGAACCCGGACTATCTACACAAAGTGGTGGCATTGCCATCCTATATAGTCACTTACATTTAACAATCCTACACACTCACTATACACATCCTTTGAAGCACCCTCTCTCACTTGCTCCCCTCCATCACCACCACACTCCACCCCACCCCACCCCACCTTTATCCACTTCATTTACCGCCCCAACACACGATCCTTACTTCCACACTGACTTCACAACTAACAATCACAGCTCTCCATGCACCAACATCTACATGTGCGACTTCAACCTTGCGGGTTCCCTTCCAGAGAGCATCACCATACTAATGAGTATCCTCACTCCACACATACCCTGTGATTTCATACAACTCATCACCTACCCCACACACATAGCTAGCAACACAATGGACCTTTTGATTCTAAGCACAAATCATGTCTGCGTGGAAAATCGAATCTGGATGTCATGGTCTGACCACTTTGAAATCCCCTTCAGAGTAACTCCACCATGCAGGATCCCCCCACCTGCCACACATCCCTCTCGCCCCAATCCAGAAAGATCAAACATTACAGAGACAGCCTTAGCACCACTCATACCACCGTCTTCAACTGGGGCATGTTCTAAGGCGTGTAACATTGAGGTGCATTCCATTCCTGCCATAAGACAGTTTGATGCCCTGAAGATGGAATGTTAGTCCGAAATGCATTAGCCAACACCGTCAGCCTCTTTTATCATAGATGAAATGTGAAGACATTCGTAAAGAAGTCTTTTTAAAATAACCAAGAGGAAGAAGAAAATATTTTTCATCGGTAACAAATACAAATGTTTTGTGTAGAGTTCTATCTACAGGAGTGCAATTATGGGACATTTCCTAGATTCCCTTTTTGATTTTGTTTCTTGGGTTATGCAGTTAAAACGTGTTCTTGTTCTCCACTTTTGTTTCCACCTTCTCGATAAAAAAAAAAACAAGGTGGCAAGTTCCTCGAACAGCATCTGGCGTCCAAGGAAAAAAAATAACTACGGTCTGGGACATGCATGGCATCATACATAGCTCTCAACTCACACGCATTTGGCGGGTGTCACCCGCCTTGTAAAGGGCCGACTCACCCGCCAAGTCACCTGCACACCCATTCATTCCAATAGGCGTCTCACCCGCCAAAAACGAAATCGGGTGAATTCACCCGCCTTTGCGTCGCAAATGGTTGAGTGCTATGCATCATATGAGAGCATGAGCTGCAGATGAGGAGACTCATGCAGCAGCACACAGGTGTATGTAATGCTTTGACATGGAGATAATGAAAGGGAGGTCCGATTAAAAGGTCACCGTTCCTGAGATGAAATTACCTGCACCATTTTATTAGTCAAAATGAAAAAACAGGGCATATGTGACACAGAAACATGATAAATTACGTAAACTATTTTTACCTTCCAGAAAAGAATGCTGCAATGCCGGCAGAAATGCAAAGTGTCCCCGTAGTGCTCCTTCTTCGGATAGTATTTTTGAAGTGCGAAGTACATCAGTTTCCAGTTAACATGGCCTTGTTCGGAGATGATGAAACGTCTACGGAACTGAAGATCAATCAACATTTTATTTTAGCTTAAAATCTAATGAGGTTTTTAACAATATGGAAATCTATACCTTTGTGATGACCTCTTTCATAAAAATATGTAATAATAAAATGGGAACAATATATTTTATAAAATAAATTAACTCCGTTTCATGCAGACAGTTAATTTACAAATTGAAGATAGAAGCTCAAGACAGGTTAGAGAATGGCCCACAGCATCATGAGTTCTACAGTGCCATCACATATTGCATGGTTCATGCAGCATATTTTACTTACATTCATGGTTCAAATCATCAAGGATAGATGTATGCAACATATTGCGAGCTTACTTAAAGGGATGGTCTAGTAAAAATGTTTATTTAAAAAATAGATAGGCAACATAAAAAAAAAACCTAGCATTCTCCGTTTTAAAACTTCCTAAGTAAAATTTTGAGCTATTCAAGCTCAAAATTCGCAAAAGCAAGCACATGGGCGCATCCATTTTGTGAAATGGAGGCCCTCCTGTGCTGGCTTTTGCTTTTGCGGCACTAATGAAGGAAAAGCCAGCCAGCTGTAGTAAACAAAGGCTACCGCTGGGTGGCTTTCCCTTCATTAGTGCTGTAGGCGGAGGACGGGGACCGGAGACCAGAGCAGGAAAGCTGCAGCTGAATCTCGGTAAGTGCTATTTATTTATTTTTTAAAAATAAGCACTAGCTGCTGTTTTTTTTCTAAGTTTTCCGGGCTGGAGGAGCCTGGAAAACTTAGAAATAAAACCGCAGCTTTAAAAACGTTGTATTTATGTTTGCGGTCGCTTTTGAAGCGACCGCAAACATAAATACAACATTATTGTGTTGGAAAACGCTGCGGTTTTTCTTTCCAAGTTTCTCAGGCTCCTCCGGCTCGGAGGAGCCTGAGAAACTCGGAAAGAAAAACCGTAGCGTTTTCCAACACAACCGCGTTGTGTCTGCCTGAATCTGCTTTCCCATTTGGGGCTCTCGGGCTCCCCACAGGGAGCCCGAGAGCCCCAAATGGGAAAGCAGATTCAGGCAGAAACAACGCGGCATTGCGGAAAACAACCGCATTGTTTCTGCCTGAATCTGCTTTCCCATTTGGGGTTCTCGGGCTCCCCACGGGGAGCCCGAGAGCCCCAAATAGGAAAGCAGATTAAGGCAGACAACACAGCATTTAGCATTTCCCATTTGGGTCTCTCGGGCTCCCTATGGGGAGCCCGAGAGCCCCAAATGGGAAATCAGCTGCAGGTAGAAACACTACGCGGCATGTAAACATAACCGCGTGTGTTTCTGCCTGCTGTGGCTTTCACTTTGGGTCTCCGGTGCTCCCCTGGGAGCACCGGAGACCCAAAGTGATAGCCACAGCAGGCAGAAACACACGCGGTTGTGTTGGAAAACGCTGCGGTTTTTCTTTCCAAGTTTCTCAGGCTCCTCCGAGCCGGAGGAGCCTGAGAAACTTGGAAAGAAAAACCGCAGCATTTTCCAACACAATAACGTTGTATTTATGTTTGCGGTCGCTTCAAAAGCGACCGCAAACATAAATACAACGTTTTCAAAGCTGCGGTTTTATTTCTAAGTTTTCCGGGCTCCTCCAGCCCAGAAAACTTAGAAAAAAAAACGCAGCTAGTGCTTATTTTTTAAAAAAAAAATAAATAGCACTTACCGAGATTCAGCTGCAGCTTTCCTGCTCTGGTCTCTGGTCCCCGTCCTCCGCCTACAGCACTAATGAAGGGAAAGCCACCCAGCGATAGCCTTTGTTTACTACAGCTGGCTGGCTTTTCCTTCATTAGTGCCGCAAAAGCAAAAGCCAGCACAGGAGGGCCTCCATTTCACAAAATGGATGTGCCCATGTGCTTGCTTTTGCGAATGTTGAGCTTGAATAGCTCAAAATTTTACATAGGAAGTTTTAAAACGGAGAATGCTAGTATTTTTTTTTATGTTGCCTATCTATTTTTTAAATAACATTTTTTACTAGACCATCCCTTTAATATGGTAGTGTTTACTCTATTTAATCATGAATTAAAGTTGCCCTTACCCTTTCTGGACTGTTGGACCCGTCATATGACCTGATCTGACCCAACAACAAAATGCAAAAGGTACTTTATGAGACTGTAGCTTTGACCAATGTCTAACCTTACACAACATACGCAGTTGTTGCTATGCACACTGACATTTCAATACAGCATATAGAAACTTGTAAAAAGCATACTAAAAGTAGAATTAAAATGACAATAAACATACCGAAATATAATTCAGTAAACATTTTCTAACACAGTTTAGGACTGCAATAACAAACATTGAAGAGTAGTTGTGTAATTATTACATAAATATCAACAAGCATTGACACAAAGACGTTAGGCTTTGACATTCCATATGTACTGCCATCATAATGCCTGGCACAGACGCAATAAGATATAACCTCACAGGTACAGCTGATGCCATCATATGCGGCAATAACACATAAGAAAGTCCCAACAGATAGATAAATGTAGAGACGAGCAATGACTCCTTGAATAAGTTGTGAGTGGCACTAGTATGCTTTTCTGAGGAAAGGCACAGTTGCATTTTGCCTACTAGTATCCGGACTACAAATTATGAAGACACTCCCTTTAAAAAAAATCTGCTTTCAAAACATATTTTTTATAAAACAATGTATATTTCTCCATAACACCACAGGAAGAGACATCTTTTCACCTCTGATCTGCCAATCAAATAGCTTATGAGCATTTAATGAGCTCGCTATTTAAATTTTCTGTATTTTTACAATTTCACATACTCCATTGTGGCACCCCCAAGGTGGAACATCGTTAATCCCCAAATAAGTGGCCACTGGTCAGGGTCTGTGCCCACAGGCAGGGGTATGGGCAGGTTTATACAAGCCGCTCAAAGTATATAGTGGTCACTGTGTCCCCTGAAATGGCAACTACCACCAGCCTGCTGCCATGGCCAATGGCGATCGTGTTCCGGCCGCTTTACTGGCCCTCAGTGACACACCAGCCACCGTCCTGTCAATGGGACATGTCCTAGGGACGAGAGCCCAGGTGCAGCCTGTGAACCAGCTTGGTGGCCCCTGGAAAACCAGGGGCTCACCCAGTAGCCCATGTCCTTTATTTGTTTTTGGTGGGTGGTATGATTGTACCCCATTGGGATTTGCCTAGTCTCAGGGCAACCCCCCCAAAAGGCTATCATATGCCTCTTTTTAACATTTTCAGGGCAGGCTCTGGACAGACCCTGCTAAAAGTCCATCGGCCCCATTGACAGACTCATGACGCTTTTACCCCTTGCAAACAACCAGAACATCTCTCTTTATAGGTCCAGAGGCGCAGTTTCTCCCAGAAGGCGGCCAGACACAAGTAGCCATACATTTCTATTGTGGTATGTGGATTGTTCCTGGTGAACCCAGATATTGCAATTAGTTATTGGGCAGAAAATAAACTGGCAACTGATTCACAAAATTTGCGAAAGCACACTTTCTAGATCAATTGCCCCCTCCTCGCGAAGGTTTGGTGCAAATCTATCCAGCAGTTTTGGTCAGAGCAAACTTTTGTTCAGACTTTGTTCAATACATGGGGAAAAAATATCAGAACCCCCTCTAACTGTGCCCACATTCCGTGATGCAGCCTCATCAAATTCTCCAAATATATCGAGAGCCGGGTTTATATTATATGTAAGGTTTTGTCAAGATCCGTTGAATGGCGCCAAAGTTACAAGCCTCGCAACAAAGCTCTTCCTATATGGAGTCCATCTTAAGCATAACTACAGGGATGCTATTGACAACCCTGTAATTATAGGGTGACGGCTGACACCCTACAGTTAATGTGAACCTCATGGCCAATTGACTTTCTCAAAATGCTATGGTTTTGACCCATTTGACAAATCAGAATGCATATTTCCATAAGATTTGATTTTGCCCAGGGGCAAAAAACGGGATGGTTTGTTGCAAATCCGTTCATAGGTGCAAAATGTGTAAAGCGAAAACATAAAATGTGTGCGTTATACTTTCTGCATTGGTTTTATATAGGGGGATCATGGAGTTTACCTCCAGGTTCGTATATTACAAATCCTCCCAAAAAAGGGCTGACAACATTGAGGAGAGGGTTTATGACAGGATGATCAGGGATAAGAAGCTCAAAATGAGGCAAGAACTTCGTAAGCTCAAGGCGCACTCATTGTTACGCTCACCTGGTCTCTGCGTGGAAGTTGGGGCCCGGTTGCAGCCCTCCCAGAAGTAGGACCCCTGGATCTGCTTCCTCCCGCTGCGATGAATTGGAACCCTGCTCCTGCGTAAATATGAAAGGGCGTAAGTTCACTGGCCTGCGAGTGAATTCCCTCTCAAAACCTTCCTCCCATAGTGTTGTGAGCATGCATCGTCCCATTAAGGCTCACTTGAAGATTATTAAGGGCAAACTCTCCGTCCTGCTACTTCTGGCAGGGGCGCATGTAGAATGAGGACCGAGTTCCTTCACTGGTCCTTTATACGTGGCGTCCAGTCCAGCTGTGATGATTCCACGCCTTTCTGGTAAGTGTCTTTCTGTTTTCTGTTTATCGTAAAGTATTGGTATTGTCCTCTTCTCAGCCTGTTGCCAGCTCTGTAACAAGGTCTATCTTTCTCCCCACATAGGTGTGCTTGAGGTCCAGCAGAGCAACAGAGCCCGAAGTAACTCCTGATGAGGAGCGGAGGATTCTGCGGCGGTCCGGCAGCAGGCAAGTGTGCTTTTAAGGACAAGCGCAAAGAATTTTGCAAGCGTAATCTTAAACTGCAGGTTTGTATGTCTAACCTTGTCTTTTGTCCTTTTACAGGGTCCGCCTTCGTAGGGGAAGATGATGTCGTATTGCAGAGTCCAGAGCTGGAGTTCTGCGTGCCGGAGGTGAAGAAGATGTTGTGGCCAGAGCTGAAGTCCTGCGACCCGGAAGATTAACAATGGATGCCAGGCTCAGCGGTGATGGATGCAGGTGTAAGCTGACTCCAAGAGGTAAGCAGGGACAGGAGACTGGAATCCCAAGGTAAGTGCTAGTTAACCCTGGCGGCGGTGAGCGTTACGCTGCATGCAAATGCAGATTAACGCAAAGCATGTGCCTTGGGGTTGGGCTGGCTTTTATAGCTGAGCTCTTAAGGCCACGCCCACTAGCTCAGTCCTGCTTGCCACACCCTGCCACTCCTTGAAGTTGCACGTGCAGCTGAAGATAGATAGATGGCCAAACCCGGACTGGTTGCACACAAGTGGAAAGTTCTTGAAAGCACTCCTGCCCATAATAAAAGAGTCCTGCTTCTGTTTAAAGCACTCCTGCCCATAATAGAGTCTTGCTTATGTTTTTCCATGAGCCTGGCGCCAGGACTGAGTCCAATCGGGCCCCCAATGTATACACCTCTCAAAGGGAACGTGCGTGAACCATGGTGTCCCTTGCTCCCTCCACCTGATGGTGCCGCTCCTGTGATCCTGGGCAAGTGGCCGTGACACTTAGCATTAAGTGATAGACCATCTATGATTCGAAGAATAAAAGATAAGTATACAAATTACATTTACTGGTGGAAATATAACGCTAAATTCAGGGAATGGCAACACCTCGTAAGATCCAGAACGCAAAAAATTTCTCTAGCATTTGGAGAGCCCTGAGTAAGGCCAAAGGAAGCAAAAACCATAAGATCATAAATCCTATTAATGAAGTACAGTGAATGAAGCACTTGACAACCATGCCGGCTGCTACTAAAGGTAGTAGGCAATTCCCAGAAAAATACATAAGAAAACTCCCAGCTTAAGAAAGGTATTGCAGAATGGTCAAGAACAAAGAATGTCTGGAGACTGGGAAGCATGTTTTCACGGCTTGCTCCACGATGGGGCCTATTTATGTACAAAATGTAGGTGCCCTTGTACACGACTAGGACACCATTAAGGAAATGGAATTCTGGTTGCAGTGTCTAAACACAAACTCGAAGTCCACCCGTATCGCCCTCTACAGAGTATGGATAATAGTAAAAGTAAAATTACAGGTTGAATAAGTAGAAAGGACAATCACTACCCCTGTTGATATTGTTTTAATAAATTGTATTTATGTAGTGAATGAAAATGATTTGTATTTGTATTTACCAACTTCCTTGATTTTATATGGATTGTATGTTGTGTTTTTGTAAGTATGTTATGACATCTAAATGAATTTATTTATATATGTTTAAAGTTTTAATAACTGTAACACATTAAAAAATAGGGAGATGTTCAGCCCAAACTGCTGGATGGATGTTCGACAAATTTATATTGCGAGCGTCAGAAAGCCCGAAAATTATTCCTGAGCTTGGTTTGGAAGAAATTTGTTTTAAATTAAGTGGAGGGTGGGATGCCCGGGCAACATCATCTTTTATGCATCTCCCATAGTGAATTGCAGCAGCTGAATCTTTGCAAATATCAAAAGCCACCATTGTTTACTTGCGAGAATTACAAATTACAATTTTTTAAAATTATATTCGAAGGAGGGGAAAGAGATATTTGACCCAAGGGAAAATATGAGGAAGATAATCAGTAGCATTTGTAACGTTTTGGAGTTTGTAAGTAATCTGGGAATGTATTTTCGTTTTGATCTTGTCCGTGTATTTGAGTTCGATTTTATTAAATCTACTTTGGATGAGGTATCTCGATGGGAAGAAGAGTTACTAATTCTAATTGCATGCTTCATTGTATTCAAGTTCGTTTCTCCTCCAGTTAAAGGGTTAAACCCTGTTCATGCTGTTTTAAGAACATGCTTTCCGAATGACTGGCATGGTTAAAACATTTGACAAATTATTTTGCCTATTTAGATGTTCGTGCATGTGTCGATTGGCACATTGTTGTATGCCATTTTGCATATTTTATTTGCCATTGCTTTTGACTAGCTGTGCCTTTTTATGCAGCTATGGTTCCCCTTATCGTAAATAATATCACCATTTTTTTGAAATGTTTCCATAAACAATCCCCGCAATTAGTTGCATTAATTCTTCTACCGTTTGTTAGCTCAATGTATCATTTGCAATTGTTACAGTAAACACGTGATCATCGCAGTTGAAAAACCCTGTGTTTACTAATTCGGCGTCCAGTCTCAAAACTTGGATCCCCCTATGAACATTAACCTATGTGTTTGTTCAATAAATCAACTTTGAATGTTGCAGTACGCGCATTAACCCTGAGTGTAATGCGCTGTGCTCCATTTGGAATTCATGCACGTGTTTGTTCAATGTGTTCACTTTAAATGTTAAATTTTAAAGTAACGCGCAATTGTCTTGCCTGTACTTTGCCGTGCTCTATTCATTAAACCACATGTCCCTCTGCTCGCATCCCTCTTCCAAACCATACGCAATTAGCTAAATGTTTCATGTCTTTTTACTTACAGAGAAATGCAAAGAAACCATGCTCGTTATTCCTGAATCCATACCTGTTCATGGAGTCAGCTCTCCTTGTGTAAGTTTTTCTATCGTTCCAAATGTTTCCTCCCTAAGATACATAAAGACTTTGAAAGGATACCGGAAGCCAGACCCATCCTTAGTGGCATACGCTGGGTGACTGAACATTATCTGCATACATTGATGTTATGATCAGGCCCTTGTAGAACAACTGCCTTCATATCTTCTACGAGTATACTCAAGACACTGAAAACTATACATTGGGAAATTGGCTTTGTAATGGTCATACTAGACATCCAAGCCCCATACACATCTATCAGACACGATCTAGCATTATAGACAATTGAATACATATTCAGAGATTTCTGTGCATCGCACTTCCACCAACGTAACATGCTCTTGGAAATGTTGGAGACAACATTGCAATATAACAACTTTATTTTCAACGACACCTATTATGGACAAGTGCAAGGAATAGCTATGGGCACCAAATACGCGCCAGCACTGGCTAATCTTTTTATGGGCCTCTTCGAGGATACCACCATCTACACTAATGAACAGTATCGGAAAAGAGCGCTGCTATGGGCAAGATACATAGATGACATACTGCTTGTCTGGAAGGGAACTAAGTTACAACAACAACAATTTACTGACAAATTGAACATGAATGACTTTGGGATCACGTTTCTGGCAACACAAAATGACAAGGAAATAGACTTTCTTGACCTCAAGATATATGTATCATGTGACAAGCTAATGACACGAACGTACATGAAACCGACAGAAGTTAATTCAACATTATATGCTAGCAGCAGTCACCAGAAATCAGCTATACATAACATACCAGCGGGAGAGTTCATCAGAGCAAGAAGGAACTGCGAGGAACAAATCTTTTTTTAAAAGGAATGTGATTTATTATCAACCAGAATTCGTGAAAGAGGCTACCAACGTAACATAATTCAGGAGGTGAAAACCAAGGCACAATTAATGAACAGACAAGAGTCTGATGCAAAAGCAAAGACCTAAGAACATACAAGGAGAGAAAGTTAAATTCATAACAAAATAGTGTCAGAACCAGCATGAGATTCGTATGATTCTAAAGAGGCATTGGCATTTATTACTTCTTGATAAAGACTTAAAGGGTTGCCCGGAGGATGAACCGGCGATCATTTTCAGGAAAGCGGACACTTTGAAAAACAAATTGAGTCCTTCCTTTCTAGAAGCAAGAACAGGCACTAACATAGTTGAATCCGGTGAGACGAGGTTTCCAAAAATGTGGAATGTGTACAATGTGTAAATATGCGTATCCAGATACAGACCAATTTTGTGACTCATATGGGAATAACGTAATGATTAAGGAATTTATCAACTGTAAAACGAGGTTTGCTGTATATGCATTGAAATGTATCTGTAATAAGATATATATAGGCAGCACCATACGGCCATTGAAAGTAATAGTAAGGGAACATATTTCCTCCATCAATAGTCAGGACCCACGTTTGGCCTTGACTGCACATTGGCAGAAGGAACATCAAATGGAAGAGAAATCGGAGATTAGATTCATAGGCCTGAAAAAAGTAACACTCAATAAGAGGGGTGGAGATAAAGACAATCAGAGGCAAGAATGATTTTCTACTTCTGCAGCACTTGCATAGGTCTCAACTCAGACAATTAAATGAGTTCCTTTTTATGATTAAGACTTGGACCACAATTATTAATCACCTTTATGCCATTAAAAGTGACCGTGATGAAGATTAATATTCCAGTATGACAATAGATGGTAAATATTGGTGACTAATGTTGTACACATACAGTGTTACTTAAGTGCATGAAGGATGTGTGGTGGTAGGGTCACTAACAATACATATAGCACTATGTAGATTTCTCACTGCTATGAACAATGGTGTTTTCTCTGGAACTGACAATTGGGATATTAATCAATAAGTGAGGGATACAAACGTGTTAGTTATTTTTATGTCTATTGGGAATAGTTGGGCCAATTTTCTGTTGCTATAGCAGCAATATAGAGGATGGGTGGGGTCAAACTTATCACACCTATCTGTACAATGTAATATAGAGGTTGATGTGTACATAACACAGGATTTGTTGATGAGAGGTAGATTATCTCTAAACAATCAGTATAAGCCCAGGGAACATGAAATTTCCCTGGTAAATATACGGGACGCTGACTTAATACACAAAGTGTTTTTCAATTGCGATAACCGCGTGTTTACTGTAACAATTGCAATTGATACATTGAGCAAACAAACCGTAGAAGAATTAATGCAACTAATTGCTTGGATTGTTTATGGCAACATTTCAAACAAATAGTGATATTGTTTACGATAAGGGGAAACATAGCTGCATTAAAAGGCACAGCTAGTCAAAAGCACTGGCAAATAAAATATGCAAAACGGCATAGACACATGCGCAAACATCTAAATATGCAAAATAATTTATCAAATGTTTTGATCATGTCAGTAATTCAGAAATCATGTTCTTAAAACAGCATGACCAGGGATTAACCATTTAAATGAATGAGAAACGAACTTGAATACAATGAAGCATGCTTTTAAGCTGAATTGTGAATTGGTGAGTTATGAATGCTTAATACAGCGTGAAAATTTGCAAGTGTTTAGATTTTTGAAAGATACTTGAACATTGGATTACTAATGGTTTATTGAACGTTTATTTTTCTTTCATTTTTCTTTCAGCTAATGAATCCTACTGTTAACCACTCCCTTTCCGTCTGTGATGCACTTATGTATACATTTTGTTTTTATGTTAGATTAATGTGTTATGTCCAGTTTTGAGAAAGGCTTGATGCCGAAACACATGTCAACCACAACTATTTGAATTTGATACATATGGAATATTTTTTAACTATTAAAAAAAGAAAATTCTTGCTGAATGATACCAAGGAAATTAAAGATGTATTACTGAACTTTTTTTTAAACTTTATTAGTGGCTACATAGAGATACACCGCAACTTTCAACATTGCACCCTATACAATCAAGATATATATATTTTACAGTCATTGTAGCCATATACAGTTACATGGATTCATCATCATCAGAGGTCATATCACATAAATAAACTCAAAATGGGCCCCATATGTCTTTGGGCCTGCAGGTCGGAGGTTGGGTCAGGACATATTGTTCTTCAGTTTCATTTACATCCGTGAGCTCACGAAGAAATTGGTTCATGCTAGGTGGGGCTGCATTTTTCCATTTTTGTAGGATGCATTTTTTTGCTACTGCGCAAGTGATGTTAAATAGTCTTCTAGTTTTCTCTGAGCATTTGCCTATGTCCCCAAATAGATATTTTTGGGGCGTCAAAACGGGGGGGGATCTGTGTAATTTCCTCCAGCATCGCCGCCACTTCTTTCCAGAAGCCCACCACCACCCGACATTCCCAATACATATGTAGGTGTCCTGCCTGTGGCATATTGCACTTGGGGCATGTATCTGAGGCCTCCAGGGTAAATTTTGCTATTTTAGTCAGTGTGTAGTGCAGTCTATTCAGCATTTTGAACTGAATTAGCCGCAGACCAGAATTTAGGGAAACCTTCTTAGTGAGTGAACAGTATCTGGTCCATTCCTCTTCATCAATGGGTGTCTGTAGGTCCCTCTCCCATTTCTCTTTGATTTGGTTGACATGGGCCTGCACTGCAGTGTATAGTCTGGAAATTGCTAGGCCCTCCGTGGCGGTTATAAGCTGTAAGCACGGGTGTGGCTGGGGTAGGTCTGGGAATAGCAGCCATTTTTTCCTGAAATGCTGACCTCATACGGTAGTATTGAAGAGTTCTAAGTGGCCCGCCTCCCAAAGCTCTCACCAGTTCCCACAGGGTCACACATTTACCATCAATAAACATGTCCCCTATTTTCATTTCGTAATTAGGGTCCCATGATTTCTGTATTGTACTGTCATGTGGGGGGGGGGGGGTATACCCGGATAATTCCATAAAGGTATCTCTGGGTTGTAGGGCGTCGTCATCTTCAGTCTCTTGTATATTATGGCCTACCATGCTTTAACCGTACAACTGACCGGATTGTACTTGCACGTGTCTTTGTATTGCGTGTCGAAGATGACTGATTGTATATCTGTGGGGTGTGTGGTGTATTCCTCTATCCATACATGGCGTGTCTCATGTGTTGTACCAACATTTTTCAAATTGTGCTTGTGCAACATAATATAGCTCAAAATCGGGGGCCGCTATACCGCCAGTTGAGTATGATTCGGTCATCTTTTCCCAGCTTATCCTAGCTGTCCTCCCATTCCATAGGATTGTCACAACTATGGATCGGAGTTTAGTGAAGAAATTCCCATATGGGAATGTTAACGAAGAAGTAGAGCAGCTTGGGTAGGATTATCATTTTAAGGACAGCGACTCTGCCGTATAGAGATATCGGAAGACGCCCCCACATCTGAAGTTTTGTAGTAATGGTCTGCAATGTGGCCTCACAGATGTCCGAGTATAATGTGTGCCTGTCCCTAGATACCAGTATCCCCAGATATCTAATATGGTGTTCTGACCATTTGAGTCCGTTTTGTCTGTCGGGCATTTGGTGGCCTGTGTGAGTGGGAAAATTTCAGACTTGGCTCTGTTCACTGTATACCCTGAAGAAGTTGCGAAGTCTTGTATTTCCGCCATTATGGGTGCTATATTTTTCTCTGGTTCATGGATATACAACAACGTGTCATCGGCTTATGATGATATCAATTGAATGGACCCCTTCATTTTTATGCCTTTATCAGCATGTCTCAATCTCATCGCAGCTGCCATCGGCTCTATAGTCAGCGCAAATAGCAGGGGCGAGAACGGACACCCTTGCCTAGTGCCCCTGCCCAGCAAAAATAGTTCAGAGATGGATCTATTAGTTAACACCCGGTCCCCTGGTTCAGTGTATAGCAGTTTTACATATCTGATGAAGTTGGGTCCCAACCCGAATGCCTCCAGCACTGCCAGGAGGTACACCCAGGAAACCGAATCGCAGGCTTTCTCGGCGTCCAAGAGATGGCCGCTGCACTTCTCTTCGGGTTTATTTGTGCCATTATGCCAAAAAGCCTCCGGAGGTTTAAGGCTGTGGGCCTCGTAGGGATAAACCTAGGGATAAACCCATTCTGATCAGGGTGAACTAGTCTTGTAACCGCCGGTAGGAGTCTATTGGCCATTACCTTTGCAAATATTTTGGTGTCAGTATTTATTAATGACAGGGGCCTATAGGAAGACACATCCTGGGGTGGTCTCTGTGGCTTGGTGAGTACCGTGATCACTGCCTCTCTAATGGTTGGGGGTAGTATATTGTATTCAAGGGATTCCTCCCATACCAGCATAAGTATCGGCACAAGCTCTTCTCGGAATTCTTTATAGAATTCTGCCCCTATCCTGTCTGACCCAGGTGCCTTACCCGATGATAATGTTTTGATTGCTTCTGTGATTTCCTCAGCTGTTACTGGCTGATCCATCGCAAGGCGATCCACCTCCGGGAGCTTGGGAAGGGCGAGAGCCTCGAGGTAGGTTTTAATATCTACAAGTGATTTTTTATCTTGATTAAAGTATCGTTTTTTATAAAATTTGATAAATTCCTTATTTATTTCCTCCTCCCTCAAGAGTACTTCCCCTTGTAGTGTTTATATACTGGTGATTTGGTTGGGTTGTTTATCATCTTTGAGTAGATTAGATAGTGTTCTGCCAGCCTTGTTACCCTCCCCTTATCTGCGTGCACGCATGGGAGCCGCCACATAGCGTACTTCTCTGGCGGCTAATTTGTCAAATTCCTGCAGATTTGTGTGCATGTCCGCCAGTAGTTCCCTATTCTGTGTACGGCGGGAGATGCACCCTGCAATCTTCCTCTAATTTATTCAATTTCTTTTCGATGCCTGTTAATTCAGCGCGCACGCTTTTTAGCATACCTACGGACCTAGACAGCAGCACTCCTCTGAGCCATACCTTAAAAGATTCCCACACAGTGGAGTATTTGTCGACCGTTCCCACAATATTGGTGAAAAGTTCTGCTATCTCAGTATGTAGTGTTTCCACCACCCCTGGGTCACCTAACATCCCACTCGGCATTCTCCATCTTTTCGCGGGACAGGGGGCATCCAAAATCTTTAATTCTAGTATCACTGGGGAGTGATCTGAGAACGTGCATGGCAAGATTTCACATTTCTGTAGTGCAGCGGACATGCCCGATGCAACAAACCAGTAATCGATCCTTGACTCAGAATCATGAACCGAAGAGTAATATGTATATCTCCTGTTCCCATGGTGCATCTCCCGCCAGGCATCTATCAATGACAGTTGTGTGAGGACGTTACTCAGGGTAAGGGCTGTCCTGCTGGGGGCTCTAGTGATTTTTGAAGATCTGTCCAGTGTGGTGTTCAGTGCCACATTAAAGTCCCCCCCCAACTGACATTAGACATACCATAGGCAGCAATAAACTGGTACATATTTACATAAAAGGCAGGGTCCTCAATATTGGGTCTGTATGCATTAACGAACAGTAATTGTTGCCCAGCAACTCTGCCCCACACCACAAAGTATCTACCTTGTTTGTCCACTTTGTGGCCCTCCAATCCAAATCACAAACCTGGATGTATAAGGGTAATTACCCCTCTTGCCTGAGTGGAGTAGTCATTGTTAAACCTCAGATTCCCCCATTTTGGCAGGATGTGCATGTTACTGCTTCCCATTGTAAGCATTTCTTACAGCATCAGGACCTGTGGGCTGTGTCTGTCAATGTAATTACCATTTTTTTTAACTTTCATCTGGTTATTTAGTCCCCTTACATTCCATGTAAGAAGTTTTATTCTCATCCCGTCACCAGTGCTTGACAGTAAAGAAACTTCCCATATATATGACCCTTAAAAATGTGTCATCGGTACAAGCAGATCAGCGTCAGTCTCATTGCAACCACCATTTTAACATTAAACAAACAATTGGCCATAGCCGAACTACCACCTGTGTTAAACTTCTTCCCGTGACCAGAACTTCCCCTTCTAATGAACTGTTCCATTGGGTTTATCACCCTCTCGTGGCAACAATCCGTTCCATTGACCTTTATTTGGTCATCACCATAGTAACACCCCAAACTCCCAAGCTCTGCGACCACCCTCCCGCCCTCATCACCACCCCCAACTTGACGATGTGCCCAAAATAACTCATGGAATCTTCCAGGGGTGGCCATGTTGCTCCAAATGACCGCCAGATTGTCTCCATGTCTCCGATAATCATGTTGTATGGAGCCACCTTGATCATCAAATTATTAGTACTGCGGCCCTGATGGTACAGTATGGTAGGACGTGGTCTGACTACCGGTATACCTTAATCCTCCGGTCTGGGTCTATTATTTTGTGCCGTTCTACCCCCCCTGGGAGGGAGAGGTATGGAAGTCTCAATATATTGTGTGGCTTCAGCCGGAGACTCGAAAAAAATGCGCCCTTCCCGCATGTTGAATCCTCATCTTGGCTGGGAACGTCAGGGCGTAAGGGATTTGGTGTTCTCTAAGGAGTCTTTTGACCGGTTCGTAGGATCCTCTGTTGGCTTGAACCCCAGCTGAAAAATCCGGGTATGTGTGTATCCGGTTTCTTTCGTATTGAAGTGTACCAGCCTCTCTAGCCATTCGTAGGATTGCGTCTCTATCCCTGTAGTTATGGAGTCTCGCAATTATTGTAAGGGGCGGTGCACCAGGTTTAGGGGCTGGGACCAATGTACGGTGCGCTCTCTCCACCAAGAAATGCTCAGAGAATGCCTCCTGACTGAATAATGTTTTAAGAAGTAGTTCAAGTTGTTTTTCCATTTGGCCTTTTCTGAATGTTTCCGCCACGCCCACCACACAAATGGTATTTCGTCTCGATCTAGATTCAAGGTCTTCACATTTGCTCTGCATTTTGGACATATCCTCTTTGAGCTGGGAGATGTCGCGGCTGTGGTGTGCAATGGCATCCTCGTTAGTGGTTATTCTGTTTTCCGTTTCCGTGATGCGTGCACTCTTTTTCGACCCTGGCATTTAACGAGCCTATGGTGGACACTATATCGTCTAGCTTCATGTTCACTGCGTGGAATCCATTTTGCACAATTAGTGTAAGCCTGTCCTCTTTATCGCCAATCTCTGCATTCGGGGTTCCATTGGCATTGCTGTGTACCTCTGCAGTAGTGGTTTGCGCTTGGGTGTCAGTATATACATCCATAGGGCCTTTCTTCTTATTGCCAGGGGTCTTGCCTCCTTTCCCTGTTTTTTGGGGTTCACCCATGGTGTCGACCCATATTCCGCTGTTATTGTGGCCCTAGTTGGTTGGCCGCTGAGAGCTTGCTCGCCCGTGTCTTTTGGATTACTTGTAATGTTTCAGTGCGGTGTATGGAGCAAGGTGCCGACCTGCACTCCGCTGCTGTTGTGTCTTTTGTTGGCTGGACGCTTGGAGCTTGCTCGCCCGTGTCTTTAGATTATTTGTAGTGTTTCAGTGCGGTATATGAAGCAAGGTATTAGGGCATATGGGTCGTGCACTGACCATGGACTGTGTTCTCCCACGTATTATGTCGGCAGGTCTTATAATTTATGGTGGCTTGTGGTAGTATAGCCCCGCAAGGCCTCCCGTGGCTGTCCTGTGCACAGGGCCAGACGTTTCAGCAAGGCTGGATCCCTGCTAGTTCAATCACGGGACCGGCGTGTCCCCCTGGTGCTATGCGCCAGCCCGTTCAGGTAGCACTCAGTGTCCAGCCCAGCCCGGGCGGGGACCCCGTGTGCACCGCGATGCACGTAGGACGCGGGCTACCGGCCAGTCCCCGCGCATAGGCCAGCTGACAGTTTAGCCCCGTGTGTAGACTTCGAAGTGTCTCGGGCCACCAGCGGCACAGAGCCAGCAATCAGGGTTTTTGAAATCCCACTGGGCCCACTTGTTGTGTTAGGCCGGGGGCCGTGGCGGGTGCCACTCGCGTCTGACCGCGGCCACGCCCCCACCGGGACCCACAGGCACGCTAACTTGCGTGGAGGCGGACGCCGAGCAGCAGGTGGGGGCCGCCTGCTGGACACGTCCCCCGTGCCGCCTCTTCCCAGATCTCACTTGTCGTCGTGTGGGGTATGTTGCCGTCCGGGCCCCGTGTGATGCAGTCACTTTGTCGGTATGCTCCCCACAGGGGCACCGCAGGACGTGGGGCGCCCAGTGGGTTCAGAGGCTGGTGTGCAGAGAGCGCTCTGACTCTGTTACCTCTCAACAGCCGATCGGGGTCTCAGGTCCCGGCCTCACATCACGGGCGCGAGTCGGGTGCAGGCCCGCCCCTCCGCACGATCGGATCCACGGCCCCTCTCTGCCTCCTCACGGTGCTCATTAGCAGATCGCACCTACAGCGAGAGCCGGCCGGGGCTCAAGTCGCCACAGCTCCCGCGTTTCCAGTCGTGGCTCACCCAAATTTTCTGACAATGAGGACGAGTGCTTGGTCCGTCTGCACCGCAATCTATAGAGCGTTTGGTGACTCCAAACAGGATGTAGTATTCCAGGATTTCTAGCTGGAGCTCGAGCTTACTAATCAGGCAGCCATCACTGCAGTGCGCAACAGCGCCCCCCATGTATTACTGAACTTTAATAGATCAGAAAGTATTAATAATAAAACATTAGCAAATAAATGGCTCAACGCTTAATTGGAAACACCCCGTTTTGACTTTTGCAAGAAGGATGGGGTACAACTTCTAGGTGTTCACACCAGCGTAGGGCGAATCTTAATAATTATTTTACCTTTGGCGCAGTGTTAAACTTTGTGATAACCGCAATTACCACAATGTTAGAAATGTTGTTCTCATGAGTTTCATCGGATTGTAAAAAGTGCTTAATATTGTCATCGCTTGCTTATTTGCGTTATTGTAAACTAAAAAAAGGAACATTTAAAAAAATAGCCACAATGCCCATAAGTGATGACCTAGCTAGAAAGCTTAGACAAGGCTCCTTCATATTCTAAGCATTGTGTCATAATCGGAACGGATTCAAAAGCCTAAATGTGAAATGAAACAATGTACACACATAGTAGTAATGTAGAAAGAGCAGTTACCAAAGAACCTGGGCAAATAGAGCACTGATTTTTACCAATTGATATTTAAGTCTGATGATAATCTGCATGTTTCAAAGATTCAAGAATCAAAGGCATCAACGCTGTGGGCTGTGTACGGCCGCAGAAGGGGGCGAATGACACAGGTGGCATGGTGATGGTTATAGACTTATTAGTCAAGGAAATTAAGAGAAAACCTAACTACCGCCAAGATGGGATTACCTGCCTCAACTAAAGTTCTAATGGGTCTGTCAGGATGTCTTTAAAAACCAAAGAGTCCACTGTCATGTGTCAAATCTCTAATTATGTCCCTTACACTTATAAATAAACTAGAAGGATGTGTTAATGTTCTTGGTTCAGGTAAATGACCCCCTCCTCCTGGACTAGGTGGACCAGTTCTGGTTACACATTCCTTGCCAGGGGGAACAACTCCCCTGCTTTAAGTATTTCATAAACAACTAAAAAGGTTGCAGATCCTCCAACACCCTACGTTAAAAGGTTCACTTGTTGTTTATCCCAGGGGGAATTACCCCCTTCCCCTGGATCACTGGCTTGCTTTTCTTTGCCGGTTCATTAGCATGTGAAAGACTCTTCTCCTGGCTTTCTCAGTCTGGCTCCACAGGGATCCCTTGTTTCACAGATCGTCTTCCCACATGGTCAGTCTTCTTGCCTCGTTTAAATCTCCCAGGCGGTACATCTGCAGCTGCTTGTCTTCGCATTGCCTACTGCAGTGCTGAATGGGTTAAGTGTTGTGACCCTTGGGTTTCCTCCGCTCTCAGCATTACAACTCCCTGCATCTTCCAGCTTCTCTGCTCTCCGTGGCTCATCAGCCGGGTCTTCTCGCTCGTCTCGTCCTCCTTCCATTTTTATGTCACTCTGTTGAATCTTCCCCCACGTACGACTAGACTGTTTCTTCCAGTTCCAAGGCTTATTCTTCAGATCTCCTGGCCTCTTCCTTGTCTCAGTACATATCCTACAAGTCTCTCTGAAGTATTTCAAACTATTCCTCATCACAGTACTTTCCTGGTTGGTCCTCTTCATGACTCTGTATCCCTTCTTCGTGCCAGTATTCACAAAAGGTATGGAACCAACAGTACTGTAGCACATAGAGGTGCTAAGGAGAGTAGTAGAAGAGGAGGATAGAGGTAGTGTGCCACATGGTCATCCTTATCCCCAGAAGGGGGGGTCTCTCCCGATGAGATCCTCCTGCTGTGTACCACCACCCAGGCGGACTATCAGGAAGTGGTCTCACATCCCTGATTTCATGGGAAGCCCCCCCCCTTGAGGAGAATTGACAACATCTACTGATTCATCACAGCCGATTGAAAATCTAAAAACTTTGTCAGCATACAAAGATACAACATGCTGCATCCCAGCAATCTTTACATCATATTCGTCCGTCATGTTGGATTGCACATTCTATGGGTTTGGTTATTGGGGATAACAAAAGGTGTGAGAGATGGCACTCCTGTCTAGTGTCTCTTTCTACAGAGCAATTCCGAGATACAATTATTTGTCTTAACTACTGCAGTCGGGCCGTTGTACAACTTCAGCCATTTGAGATACAGGGGCGAAATCTGAATGGTTGCAATACCAATCAAGTGAATTAAAGGCTCTCTCTGCATCCAAACTGGCAATGGCACAATCTCCAGATGAGGTCCAACCAGACCGAAACACATTTCTGGGGTTGCTGTGGGTACTCTTGTTCAGAGAAGAATTGCCTAGCATTTTGGTGCTGGACAGCGCCAGGGCAGAACAAAGACTGATATGTTTTGGATATTTCTCCTCTTTGAAAGATAGTGAACTAAAGACTATGGGTAAGGCTCTCGTAAACGAGGGACTCCCAGGACCCGCCCTTGTTTTTTGCAATCTCCAGGTTTACATTTGACCCAGTCCAGAATGAGAAGACCTCCATAACTTAAGCACTGTGTTTATGCCTGGTAGAAATCCAGCCTAGTCTTCTGCTACTAGTTTGAGTTTAAGTCCCGAAACCTGTCTTAATGTTTCTGTTTATCATGGATAATGACCTATGCAATGAAATGTGCATACCTGGTTATCCTGCTTCATTAATAAAAAAAATAAAGGCCTCTCTTCATTGGGAGTTTGGAGGGTGTACGGGGGGCCTTTAAGTAATCCTTAAAGACCTCATGCAGTTTGGGAACCAAAAGATCGGAAACGTGGTCTCAACCACCACTGGGATCCCATCTGAAACCAGAGTCTTCCATATGCCCATGGACGGAATTCCCCAACCAATGTCTTGATTACAATTAAGAGCATCAAAGCAGTCTTGCACAAACTGTGGCAAGTTGGCCTCTTTTATAGGGTCCAAAGTATGATTGTTTATTATCTTCGTCTGGCCAGAATACAAAGTTCATACAAATTCTTAATGGTCTTACTGATTTCTAGCAAAATAATGAGAAATGCTAAACAAAGGGTGTTCTGGGAGTGTCTCTACCAGCACGAACACAGCCCATTAACCTGTTCTTGTCTGGATGGCCCCTGGGAGAGTCTCAACCAAGTATTTAGCTCACTGTCCCTTTTACAGAGAAGAAATCCCTGCAGATCATTCTTTATCCTACCCAGGGGCAGTCCAGCACCAAAATGCTAGGCAATTCCCCTCTGAACAAGAGTACCAACAGCAACCCCATACATGTGTTTCAGCCTTGTTGGTCATCATCAGTGAGGTGGAGTTGTGCCTCTCTGAGAACAGTGAGCAAGGGGTCCACGTCTGGATTCCACTGGTAACTTAGGGTGAGACCCAAAGTTACTTAATATGCAAAACAAAGGGGGTTCTGGCAGGGTCTCTACCAGCACAAACACAGCCCATTGATCTGTTCTTGGGTGGATGGCCCCTGGGAGAGTCTCAACCAAGTCTTTAGCTCACTGACCCTTTCACAGAGAAGACATATCCCTGCATATCAGTCTCTGTCCTGCCCAGGGGCAGTCCAGCACCAAAATGCTAGGCAATTCCCCTCTGAACAAGAGTACCAACAGCAACCCCATATACATGTGTTCCAGCCTTGTTGGGCATCATCAGTGAGGTGGAGCTGTGCCTATCTGAGAACAGTGAGCAAGGGGTCCACGTCTGGATTCCCCTGGTAACTTCGCACCAGCCAGGTGGCGAGGGCAGGAGCCCCACCTATCTACACCGGAGCTCCTTCACCTGCACTGTGGATCCATCATACAGCCACGATCTACACAAGGTGCCCTGCATATTCCTATGGCACCTGATGGTAATTGGCATCTCATCTATGCCTTCTTACCCCATCTAGCATCCCATCCAGATCCCAAGAGTGCATTATTCACCCTTTTCGCAGGCCCCGCGCCAGCATCAGCGCCGACATTTAAAGTGCAAACAAAATGTCGGGCGCGATGCGGCACCAAAACGAGGCTGGGCGTTTGTCTGGTTGCTAAGCAGCAGTTTGTTTAAAATTTAGCCCCATCCGCCAGCAGGCGGAATAGCCGGCATACCAAAGGCCATCTAAGGCCCCGTTCGCCTCATTGCAGCCTCATTCCCAGCAGCCAGGTGGCGAGGGCAGGAGCCCCCACCTATCTACACCGGAGGTCCTTCACCTGCACCGTGGATCCGTTGTACAGCCACGATCTACACAACGTGCCCTGTATACGCCTTTGGCACCTGATGGTAATTGGCATCTCATCTATGCCTTCTTACCCCATCCAGCAGCCCATCCAGATCCCAGGAGTCCATTCTTCACCCTTTTCGCAGCCCGGGCCCCGCACCAGCGTCGACATTTAAATTGCAAACAAAATGTCAGGTGCGATGCAGCACCAAAACAAGGCTGGACGTCTGTTTGGTTGCTAAGCAGCCATTCGTTTCAAATTTAGCCCCATCCGCCGGCAGGCAGAAGAGCCGGCCTACCAAAGGCCATCTAAAGCCCTGTTTGCCCGTGGACGTCGTGTGAAACTGTCCAGGCTTCGTCATTCCTTATTTTTGAAACTCGCTCTGTGAGCCAAGCAACTATAAGTACTGTCAATCCCTGCTTCTACTAATCTCTGTTTCCAGATCCTGCAAGTAAATACACCTTTAAAAGATCTGTTGTGTTGCTGAACCCACAACCCCAGACTACAGCATTACTGCACTTTTGAGCTATTTTAAAGTTCATGTTTGAGAGACTGGAATCTGCCTACCTATCTGTGAAGGAACTAACACACTCTACTGTGCTGTATGCCTTGCTCCACATGCGTGTACTAATGGGATTAACCTACTGTACAGAGCTTATCGACCTCGTGACAAATATATCAGTCCAGTATAAGCTATAGTCCTGCATGCACATTGCGTTACCCGCTCTAGCCTCTATCAACCAGAAATAGCCCACTTGCTATCCAAATTAGCCTAATGCAACCTGAACCAGCTACTGTGAGATATGAACTAGCCCCATCTAGTCTGTAAAATACGTATCTGCCACCGTGATAACTTGATTGAGCCTATTCTGTGTTAATCTGAGACACTGTCTCGTGCAATTCTGATTCAGCCTATTTTTGTTTACATCTGAATCAGCCCATTTCCATGTAAAACCAGCCCATTTTGTGTGTACTGCAATCAGCCTATTTTGTGTAAATTTGTTTTAGCCTATCTTGCGCAATCTTGAATTAACTTATGTTGTATACACTTGAATCAGCCTATTTTGTATACATTTGAATTAGCCTATTCTCATGTAAAACCAGCCCACTTTGTGTGCACTGGAATTAGCCTATTTAGAGTCAAGTTAATTTGAGCACCAACACATAAAATGCCTTGACTAAGGAGCCTTTTGTTATCCCTCACTATATTAATAACCATTGCTTATATATTGACAAATCCTCCAGGTTTCGAACACCACACTCTCCCCAATGGTATAACGGCCCAGTCACCTACCTATACAAATAGTCTGATTCGTATTCAACGGTAAACTAAACCGATCATGGCCTCCCAGCTACTGCCTATGTATGACTCCCAGCCATGTAACACTACTGTGAGAAATGGAAGACTCTGCTCGAGACTAACCAAATTATTTGAACCTTTAGCGAGAACCCTCACTATCCCTAATAAGAGAGATAACTTACATTCTGAAACCTCCATTATCAGAGGAAAATGTCACCATAGCTCTCGGCCAGCCTATACATCTTTCAATCACACATCTTCCAAGACCCGAAGCACAGAAGCACCATCTGCTTCAGAATCTGCTAACCCTAAACTCTAGGGCGCTCTAATAAATGCCAGATCGTTGGTCACTCATGCAACTGAGATATCCAAAATCATCCAGTCAGAACACCTTGACTACCTAGCGATCACCAAATCATGGCTACATGCTGCTGCTGGACCAGCTCTCTCGCTGTCCATCCCTAATGGCTACACTATCATAAGATCTGACAGAACTGAAACTCGAGGAGGAGGCATTGCCCTTATTGCAAAAGATAGTCTACCATTCAGACTAGCGCCACCCCTTGACATTAAACCATGTGAGAATCTCACAGGCAAGCTTAATATAAACAACTCCCAGACTCTCACAATCCATCTGATATACACGGCTCCAGACCTTATCGGTACCTTTTAGGAAGATATCTCCAATATCTTATCTAATAACTTAAAAAACTCTTCTCAAGTCCTACTACTAGGGGACTTGAACTCAGGCTTCAATGGCCCTAAAGATTCACATGCGTCTAGTGTGGCCAATATCTTAACGGAACTAGGATTCCCCAAGAGAGTGCTCCAACCTTCTAACAACAAAGGAAGAACACTTGACTGAGTGTCAGACCACAACTGCAATGCCTCAATTTCATCCATATCCCCTCAGATTTGGAGGGACCACCACCTTGTAACCTTCTCCTTAGCAACTGAAAAACCTATTTTGATGCCATTTATCGCTAGCTCCACCCATTCCCACAAGGAATAAATAGAACATTACCTATGACAACTTACTCCTCTAATTCTCCCTACACTCAATGCGCTCCCCGAAAACTTGGGGCCTGACGCATTGGTCAAGGAATATAATCAAGTTATGTCCACTTCACTTGACTCAATAGAGCCACTTAAAATGAGACAAAGTAAAGCTAAAGCCCACCTTAATACATGGTACACTCCACATCTGAAAATATTACGAACGAAAAAAAGACAATGTGAGGTATATTGGAGATTACTGCCATCCGAGGAAAACAAGACTAACCTCAGTACAATATCTGCCCTCTATAAAAGTGAAATACTCCTAGCTAAACGTGAAACCTATAACTCAAGAATATCACAGGACAAATCAAGCATGAAGGAGTTTTAGTAGTCCTGAAAGAGCTAGAAGCCCCAATCCCAGTGCCGGACAACTGTATAAAAGATAAACCATGGTGCGCTAACATACAGCAAGCACTAGCCGATAAAGTTACAACCCTACAAACAAAAATTGCCAAGAAAAAAGCTTCACTAACTAGTACCACTCGCCCCATAACCGCCCATGCAACCCCTAATAACAATGCTGACCCACTCCGCTTTAAGTTCTCTAAAGTCACTATAATTGAAACTGAAAAAATCATATCGCTTAAACCTTCTAACTGTCAGGGTGACCAATGCCTGGCACAATTTACAAAGGATGCAGCCAGAGACCTGGCCTCCTTCAACACAAAACGTATTAATGCCTCATTCTCATCAGGCAGTATCCCATCTAACCTCAAGGAGTCGTGGGTGCTCCCTTTACTGAAAAAAATAGACCTTAGACCCTTTGATACCTACCAATTAACATCAAATTACGACAGTGCCCTTTCTTCTGAAAATCAGACAAAATGGCCTACTCACAAATTAAAAAATATCTGGAATCTAACCTTCTATTAGGAGCACGGCAGTCCGGCTTTCGGCCTCAGCATGGGAACTCTAATAGATCTGAAGGCTCAGATTAATGTACTCAGGGATAAAGGGACATCGGCCCTTCTACTTCTCCTGGACTTATTGGCTGCATTTGACCTTGTGGACCACAGTCTCTTATACAGCCACCTGGATACTGCTGCGCACTTCTCAGTTGAATCTATAGTGTGGAAACAATCTTTTCTAAGCAATTGGACTACGAGAGTCTTCTTGCCTACGGCAGCTGTAGACCCCATCCCCATTACTTGCAGAGTGCCCTAGGGATCTTGTGTCTCACCTACTGTTACGCTCACCTGGTAGCCACAGGGACGCCACCCAGCCGGGTTACTCGCTGGTATGCTTCTCAGCTTTGCCCTGATGTGGTCTGCGGGGAAGGTTCTGCTTGAAAATACAGGAGGACTGTGCTCAAGACTGACCGACTGGGGTAAGTATCCTCCCTCCACCCCCGTATGATTTCAGTCCCTCTGGCGCCCTCTCCTCACCTTGTGGTAGAATTAGGCATGCTCTCCGTCCTGCCTTCTTTGCAGGGGCGCGTTGTCTTTCATGGGAGAGTGCGGTCCAGTTACTTCACTGATGCCGGCCCGTTTGATATTGTTCAGGTAGGTCTTATTGCTGTTCTTTAGTTTTGTTGCTATCCTGCATGCCTTTCTTTGTTTAAAATGTCTCTTTTTTCTCCCTTAGGTATGCAGAGCTTCAGCGCGGCGAACTGGCTTGGTTGAGCCCCGCTGGTAAATGATGGCGCATTAAGAGCGCTATGATGCGGTATGTAAGCGCTATGCGCAGCGCTGCGAAGTCTTGCTTTTGCTAACCTTTTTTTTTCCTTCCTTGTTGGTCGCTGTGTTCTTCAGCGCGAGTGGAATGTCCAGAGTGGTGCCAGCCGAGAGGCAACCAGCCAGGTAAGCCTTTTGAGCAGTTCGTAATTTGTAAATGTCTCTACTGCTTTCTTTAATGTTGCCTCCATCTTCCTCTTTCAGGTCGTTCTGTCCAGAAGGCATTCAGATTCGAGGAAGCTGTTCTAAGTATCTGCGAGTGTTTAAAGATGAAGACTGCAGGTAAGATGCTGCTGCTAATGATGTTCCTTTTGTCTCCTTGCAGGTTCTGCTTCTCCGAGGTTCGAGGGAATAGCTGGACACGGTGAGCGTCACGTTGCAAGCTGCAAAGTAACACAAAGCGTGTTGTCTTGCTCGGGTGTGGTTTAAATAGCCCCAACAAAATAGTCCAGGTAAAGTAGTCCCTAGGCTACCACACCCAAAACACTAGACCGCATAGCTTGGTTCTTAGGAACCAAGCTATGTGGATGCCTCCATGTTGGCTGACAATACAATAAAGTAGTTCCCAAGCATATTGTTTTTCATGGTGTATGAGCCTGGCGCCATAGGCTGGCCCCATGAGGCCTTTTGAAGAGGATGCCAGGCTCTAGAGGCCCGAGTCCTGACTCCACCTGGCCAATGGGTTTGCCAGAGGGGGTTTTGGGGCGAGGGTCGTGACAGCACTCCCCCCTAAGGCCCCTCCCATATTGTTCCTTCTGTCTGGACCAGGTTTGATTGGGAAGTTCCGTTAAATTTCCTGATTAGACATGGTGCATGGATATTCTCACTGGGCTCCCAGCATCTATCTTGTGGTCCAAATGCTTTCCAATCAACGAGATAATATAGCTTGGTCCTAGAGTATTTAGAGTCCAATATATCTTTGACTTCGAATTCTGGTTCTCCGTCAACAAGTATGGGTTTAGGTGGTGTCCCAATCCGTGTGCCGGGCTGCACTGGTTTCAGATGGGACACATGGAATACCGGGTGGATGTGTAGATTAGGTGCTAAATCCAGTTTCACGGCTGCTGGGTTGATAATTGCCTTAATGGTATATGGTCCTAACAATCTGGGATGAAAGGTCTGGGTTCCCTTGATGGGTACGAATTTAGCGGCTAACCAAACTTTGTCTCCTACTTGATAATCAGGGGCCTTTTTCCGGTGTTGGTCAGCGAATCTCTTGTTTTTCTTTGGCATGAATAAGGTGTTCCTTTGCCCTTTTGAAAGCCTGAGTAATGGTTGTGCTTAGAGTATTTAGCGCTGGCATTTCCAAGCTGGCTGGAAGGTCTAGTTCAGAGGTACGTGGATGTCTGCCATAAAGGGTATAGAAGGGCATTTGTCCGGTGCTTGAATGCAAAGAATTGTTATATGCATAATCGGCTATCCATAGTAGGTCTTTCCAATTCCTTTGTTCGTGGTGCAGCATGCACCGTAAATATTGCTCAAGTGTCTGATTGGTTCTCTCGGTTTGGCCATCTGTTTGGGGATGGTTGACTGGTAGATAGCCGAACGTCGATCTGCGCCATTGCACAACATTTTCTTCAGAAGTTTGAAACAAACTGGTTGCCTCGGTCAGAGACCAGAACGGAAGGGAAGCATGTAGCTTAACCACGCCCTCCAGGAACACTTTTGCTAAAGTGACTGCGTCTGGGAGGCCTTTAAGAGGAATAAAATGGGCCATCTTCGAGAATAAGTCCACAACTACAAGGATGGTGTTGAACCCTTGGCTTGGAGGTAGATCAGTGATGAAGTCAAGGGAAAGAGTGTGCCATGGAACTGGAGGAATATCCAATGGTTGTAGGAGACCAGATGGTTTTTGTTTCTGTGATTTATTTTGTGCGCAGACACCGCAGGACTGAATATACTGAATGATGTCCTTACGCCAGGTAGGCCACCAAAAGTTCTCTTTCAACTTAGCTAGGGTTTTGGCGATCCCAGGATGCCCTTCGATCAGTGAGTCGTGATAGTTGGAAATAATATGCTGTTGTAATTCCTTCTTGGGTACATATAGGCGATCCCTAAAAAAGGATAGATGGTCCTTGATGGTATATTGTTCTCCTTGAGTTTGCCATGCGAGGTAGGCATCAGGATTCATTGTCCGTTGGATTTCTTTTCATAGTTCTGCTTGTGTTAAGGCTGTCGTGATACCCAAGAGTTTGTCTTCAGGTATAATAGGTACTGGGTTTGGAGTTGTATATGCTATTTCATCTATGCCCATGCGAGATAAGGCATCCGCCTTTCCGTTTCTGACTCCTGGTCGAAATGTGATTACATAATCACATTCGGTGAGGAAAAGGGCCCACCATAATTGGCGCGAGGACTGGGCCTTGGCTGTTTTGAGATATTACAGGTTTCGGTGGTCTGTGATGACTGTAATGGTGGGTCTGGGCCCCAGAAAGTAGTGTCTCCAGGCTTTAAAGGCGAATTTGATAGCCAGGAGTTCCTTGTCTGTGATGGCTTAATTAATCTCTGGAGGTGAGAACTTTTTCAACCAGAAGGCCACGGGATGTAGCTGGCCGGTTTCCGGGTCTCTCTGTGAAAGGACAGCCCCCATTGCGAGACTGGATGCATCAGTTTCAACGACATAAGGGAGGTCAAGACGAGGATGTCGCAGGATTGGAGCAGAGGTAAACCTTTGTTTAAATTCCTGAAAGGCTTCTTCTGCTTCTTCGGTCCAAGCAAACTTTTTATTGTTTTTTTATAATAGTACTGTGATTGGGTGCACAACCTGAAAGAAGTCTGGGATGAACCGGCGGTAGAAGTTCGCAAAGCCCAGCATGCTTGGTACCCCTTTCAGAGACGTCAGTGAAGGCCATTTCAGAATGGCATCTACCTTGTGCATGTCCATTCTGATGCCTCCTGGAGTAAGGATAAAACCAACAAATTCTACTTCGGTGACGTGAAAAAAGCATTTTTCAAGCTTTGCAAACAAGCGATGTTGACGGAGCTTGGTGAGGACTGAACGAACGTGCCTGACATGATCTTGTTCCGAGGCTGAGTATACCAAGATGTTGTCTATGTACACTAAGGCGCACACATCAATTAACTGCCTTAAGTCATCATTCATGAAATATTGGAATGCCGCAGGAGCGTTGCATAACCCGAAGGGCATGACTTGATATTCAAACAAGCCGTACTTAGTACGGAAGGCAGTTTTCCATTCATCTCCTTTTCTGACTCGGACCAGGTGGTAAGCTCCTCGAAGGTCCAATTTGGTATAAATCTGGACATCTTTAACTTGGTCTAGCATCTCAGGGATAAGTGGCAAGGGGTAGCGGTTCTTCACAGTGATCTGGTTCAATGCGCGGTAGTCAATACAGGTTCTCAAGCCTCCTTCCTTTTTCGGTACGAAGAACAAAGGACTGACTGCGGGGGACTTCGAAGGACGGATAAATCCGTTTGCAAGGTACTGGTCTAAATAGGATTTCAAATGAAGGTTTTCTGGTTCTGTGAGCGTAGATCCTGCCGCAAGGGATTTGTGCACCAGGAACAGGGTCGATCTGACAGTCATAGGGCCTGTGCGGCGGCAATGTATTGGCTTGGCCCTTTCGAAAAACATCCTGGAAATCTTGGTATTCACTTGGCAAGGTATTAGTTGCTCCCAGGGTTGATACTGTCGCTCCGGGAGTCATGGGGATACAGACGTCGGGTTTCTCCTCTTGGTAATAGCAGGCAGGGGAGCAGTCACCAGGGAAGGTTAATTTCCGTACCCACCAGTCTATCAAAGGGTTGTGAGCAACCAACCATGGCATCCCTAGTATTACCCTGAACTGAGGTGCCTTGATGAGATCGAATTAAATAGACTCCCGATGTCCGTCCTGACACAGCTAAGTTACCCTGGCTGTGCACTGGGTTACTGATCCGGAAGCGATTTCTGTCCCATCCACGGTGGTTACCTTGTCCATAGTTGGCTTAGAACACAAAAGAAGCCCCATCTCGCTGCCAGTTCTTGATCAATATAATTTCCAACTGCTCCGCTATCAATGTATGCTTCAAAGGCATGCATTCTTGATGACTGTTGGTGGTTAATTAAGATCACTGGTATTGCAAAGTGCGAGGTCAGCAACTCTTTCGTTTCACTCGACAAACTGACCTCTATGTTTGTCGAGCTTGGTAGTTTTCCGATTCCTTAGCTTCATCCTTCTCTGTGGCCCCGACTGTTCTTGGGGGTTTTACTGGACAGTCCTTCAGGAAATGTCCTGGTTTCCCACAACACAAACAAAGCTGTTGTCTTCTTTTGTCCCGCTCTTGTTTTGTTAATGGAAGCCGTATCCCTCCAATCTGCATGTGTTCTACAGCATTTTCAGGTACGTGGGGTGTGTTTTCCCTTGGTCGAACATACATGGTCCGAGGGTCCGTCTTAGACCGGTCTGCCTTTCGATCCTGCATCCGGTGGTCTAGCTGCACGACCAGATTTATGAATTCTGCACAGTCTCTGGGTGGATCAGCCACCTGGGCTAAGACGGCCTTTAATTCGCCTCGTAAGCCTTGATGGAATAACGTGGTTCTTTTGTTTTCTGGCCACCTAGCTTCGGCAACCAGTCTGTTGAAGGTAGCAATTTTACGTTAACAAGTCCTGATTCCCTTGTCGGAGGGACAAGAGTTCATTGTCTACTGCTTGTTCCTGGGTAGGGCGAGCAAAAAGTTTCCATTTCTCTCTGGAACCCCCCCCCAAAGTCATGTAATAGAGGATCGTCATGGGTTACCAACGGCACCGACCAATCTGCTGCACTATCACTCAGGTATGATAAAACAAAAGCTACCCGAGCTTGGTCGTTTGGAAATGCTCCAGGCCTACTAAGAAAATGAAGGCGCCACATACTTCTGCGGGTCTCCTGAGAACCTTTCTGGTGGTGCCAGGGGCACTGTTCCGGGTAACGTGATCTGTACCGGAGTGGGTGGTATGGCAGGGTTTTGCATCGTTGGATTGCTTCCAGGTAGAGGCGTCTGTCCTGCCTGTGATTGCAAGTATTGCCTGCTAATCTCTTCAGTGCGTTCTTTGGTCACTATTAGGTCTCTCCGGAGGGCATTAGTCTCTTGTCGGGCAGAATGAACCTCAGCACGAAGCTCTCCTAGTAATTGGGCCAATTGGTCCATTTTTGATGTCTCCATGGCGCCCAGGTGGATTTGTTATGGTAGGCTTCGCATTCTGTTACACTCACCTGGTATCCACAGGGACGCCACCCAGCCGGGTTACTTGATGGTATGTTTCTCAGCTTTGCCCTGATGTGGTCTGCAGGGAAGGTTCTGCCTGAAAATACAGGAGGACTGTGTTCAAGACTGACCGACTGGGGTAAGTATCCTCCCTCCACCCCCATATTTCAGTCCCTCTGGCGCCCTTTCCTCAACTTGTGGTAGAATTAGGCGTGCTCTCCATCCTGCCTCCATGTTGGCAGACAATACAATAAAGTAGTTCCCAAGCACATTGTTTTTCATGGTGTATGAGCCTGGTGCCATAGGCGCCAGGAATGGCCCCATGAGGGCTTTCAAAGGGGATGCCAGGCTCTAGAGGCCTGAGTCCTGACTCCACCTGGCCAATGGGTTTGCTAGAGGGGGTTTTGGGCGAGGGTCGTGACAGCACTCCCCCCTAAGGCCCCTCCCATGGTCTTCCTTCTGTCTGGCCCAGGTTTGATTGGGAAGTTCTGATGAAATTTCCTGATTAGACGTGGTGCGTGGATATTCTCACTGGGCTCCCAGCATCTATCTTGTGGTCCAAATGCTTTCCAATCAACAAGATGATATAGCTTGTTCCTAGAGTATTTAGAGTCCAAGTGACACCTACCCTATATAATATTTTCATGAAGCCCCTTTTCGATGATCTGGATCATCTTGGTATCACCTACACAAACTATGCAGATGATACTCAGATCCTCCTACCACTTACTGGGGATTATGAAAAGGATTTGGCCTTGGCGAATAGGGCATATCTCATCCAGGCATGGATGGCCACCCATGGACTATGCCTGAATGATGACAGGACTGAGATCATTATACGGGGCACGACCACAACCCTAAAAAAATGGAGCCCAAAATACTCTGCCTTCAATATTGACAGCAATACTATCACCGTCGCTAAGGAGGTGAAAACATTGGGTTTCTATCTTGACTGAATCCTATCCTTCAACAAGCAGGTCAATGCCATGGCCTCGGCCACGGCATATACCTGCAAACTAATACGAGCAGGTAAACCCTTCCTGTCTAATGATAGCTGTATTACCCTTGCTAGGGCGCTTATATAATCAAAGCTCGATTACTGCAACGCACTGTACATAGGGGCTAATAAACAAACCATTAAGAAAATCCAATTCCTTCAAAATAATGACCTTAGAGCAGCATTGGGAATTACTAGGAGAGAACATATCTCCGAGACTAGAAGAGCCAATAACTGGCTTTTAACACATGACAAAATCAAGCTAAAAGTCGCCTCACTGACATACAAATGCCTGAACAACGCGTCACCTTGCTACCTGACAAAGAGATTTACCATGAAATCCTCAACAAGACCTACTAGACTAATACTAACCGCCTCTTGGTCCTTAGATTAAAGTTATCTAGAGTGGGGGGTAGTAGCTTCCAGGTCAAGGCAGCACAATTGTGGAACTCTCTACCCACCCCACTGAGGGCAAATCAAATCGTACCCTAACTTCCACCAAAGTATAATAAGATGGTTCAAAGACTCTGACATGTACAAACTACCAATGTGTTTGATTACTATGTCAATTTAAATGTAACCTGAAATGTCGTAATATTATGTAACCACTGTTGCCAAGATATGCGCCCGGTAGCCTCCGGGCCTGGTCTGCGCTATACAAATAAAACAAATACAAATCTAGGCCTGCTCCTGACACTGAGTACTAACTCGCTCCGCCTTTATGCTAATATTTGTAGTCACTAATTAGATCATTGACTGTCCTCTGCATATGTCCTCTGTATATGTCCTCTTTTAGGACCAGGCCATGTCTATGCTTCCATTCCATTTCTCCCTGCTTGTACATTTTCTCTGCTCTGTATCTTTCATATGTATTGTATTACCGTGATGAGTAGCTAAGCTGTAAATTATCTTATGCGATTCACCCCGATACCCTCGGGTCTGGTGCGCAATACAAGTAATAAAACAAACAAAACTTAGGTGAGGCCCAAAGTTACTTAATATGCAAAACAAAGGAGATTCTGGGAGTCTCTCTACCAGCACAAACACAGCCCATTGACCTGTTCTTGGGTGGATGGCCCCTGGGAGAGTCTCAACCAAGTGTTTAGCTCACTGTCCCTTTCACAGAGAAGAAATATCCCTGCATATCAGTCTTTGTCCTGCCCATGGGCAGTCCAGCACCGAAATGCTAGGCAATTCTCCTCTGAACAAGAGTACCAACAGCAACCCCATACACATGTTTCAGCCTTGTTGGGCATCGTCAGTGAGGTGGAGCTGTGCCTCTCTGAGAACAGTGAGCAAGGATTCCACGTCTGGATTCCTCTGGCATCTTAGGGTGAGACCCAAAGTTACTTAATATGCAAAACAAAGGGGGTTCTGTCTCTCTACCAGCACAAACACAGCCCATTGACCTGTTCTTGGGCGGATGGCCCCTTGGAGAGTCTCAACCATGCCTTACTACTGATTCTCACGTTATCTCTTGCATGGATCCACAGCCTCCCTGCTCAGGTATTCCTGTTTTCGTGCGCTTCATTTTTCATTACTTGTTCAGTGCTCATCTCTAACTTAAGATGTGTCCTATTGTGAAAGGACACTCCGCAGTGTCTGATAACACAGTCATTAATGATCTGACCGTCCTATCACCTGCCAAAAAAGGGCCGCCTATGCAGTCTTTTACTACTGCCCTCCACAACACTCGATCCCTGGTGTCCCATGGAGTCAAGGTTGAGGACCTGCTCACTCAATCACACTACGACCTTGTGACAATCACTGAGTCTTGGCTCAGTGACTGTATCTCCAATGAGGCCACTCAGGCTGTCCCCCTAGGGTATGTTTTATTAAGTGCCGATCGCCAGGATGTCAAATGGGTGGTGGGTGGTGTTGCCCTCCTTCCGAGAGACAGTCTTCAATACCATCTTTGCTCACATGAGCCCCTTGATGACTGTGAACATTGATCACCAAAATCAAGATCTCCAGCAATACAACATTAACCCTTATTCTTATTTATCGTCCTACTCGTAACTTACCCATGTTTGAAGAACAACCTTTACAACTGCTTAATAATGTCACCACTAATAAAGGCCCTGTTGTTCTCTTGGGTGACTTAGATTTATGGGCCAACGTCCCTTCTGATAAAAATGCACAATCACTGCTTGCTGCTCTGTTCTCTATTGGCTTTTTCAGCAGGTAACTGAACCCCACCCATAAAGGCGGTCATATTTTGGACTGGATCTTATTTCATGAAATCCAAGTCTCCACCCCCACCATCTCACTGTGTCCCTGGTCGGACTACTTCTTACTTAATTTTACCATCACTCTCCCCACTGTATCTCCCAGAGTCGATACCACGTCTAGGCTCTCTACCACTTCCAGAACATTTAAAAAACTCACTCCTGAAAGACTATCTCTTGAACTTACTGACAGATTAGGAAACTTGTCTAAATTCGAAAACTCTTGCGAGATTTCACAACACATGAAAAATACAATTGATTCCATTATTAAGGAACTTGGCCCTATGAGCACCAGACTCATTAAACCCAAAACTCTTACAAAATACTGGTTCAATGATGGAATCCGCTCATCGCAGACATGCAGCAGAACGTACCTGGTGAAAACATCCTTTGGCCGAACTGTTAGCTGCCTATAAGTGTACAGTAAAAACATTCAAAACTGCTGTGACTAAGGCAAACGCTGTTTATTACAGCAATCGTATCCATCAAGCTAAATCGAAATCTAAGGAACTTTTTGCTATTCTTCAAGAATTCAACTCCAACACAGACAAACTGTGCAGGCACCTCAGGATGCCTCCAGGTGTCAAACTATTCACAACGCCTTCTCTGCACAAATTGCCTCACACTTAGAAGCCAGTGCGTCCTCTTCTACCGACATTACCGTCACTTCCGGGCTAACAGTTTCTGCCCTTACCCTCTCCAACTCACCTGAACAACCTCCTCCTTTGAAGTCTTCTTTCAGCGATGCACTTGACCAGTCCCCCTCTAGTGTACCTGCCGAGTCATCCCCCGGTTCGTTGCAGGACCTTACCCATAACTCTTCTACAAAAAAGCCTTCTTTCTCTTTCACCCCTTGCACTGTATCCGAGGGGACTACGATCATAAACAATATGAAGCCTACTTCATGCAAAGGTGATGCTTGCCCGTCCAGGTTCCTGGTACAAGGCCTTGAGACCATTAGTCCCTGGATCACCAAACTGAGCATTCAGTCTTTTATGGAGGGCCAAGTTCCGGCAAACCTCAAGGAAGCATGGATTATACCTTTGCTCAAGAAAGCTAATCTTGACCCTCTTCTTGCTAAGCGCTTTCGGCCAATAACTAATGTGCCCTTCCTTTTGAAGGTCATGGACTGTGTAGTCTATCTCCAGCTACAGAAATGTATTGATGACAACGGCATCCTCGGTCCTCGTCAGTCCGGCTACCAAGCCTGTCACTGCACAGAAATCGCCATGCTAGACATAAAACATAATCTTGGATCCATCATCGATCGTGGCCATCCCGCCCTTCTGATGTTGTTAGATCTCTCCATTCGATTTAGTCGACCACGCACTACTTGCAACACGATAACAATCCCTTGTTGGCTGTACAAAACTTACGACGCAATGGTTAGCCTCTTTCCTCGGTCCCCGGAATGCCTGCAAAATTCATCTTCTATACGTTCTTTGCTTAGACGTGTTGTTCCCCAGGGATCCTCTTTGATCCTCTTTGTCCCCTACTCTCTTCAATATTTACATTCTTCCTTTGCTTTTGTAGCTCGATGACCTGGGTGTCTTATATACCAACTATGCTGATAACACCCAGGTCATCCTCGAACTTTCAGGCTTACCCCAAAGACTCTAAAGCCATCTTTGCCATCTACTCCATCATCCTCTCCTGGATGAGTCAGAACGTTATGGCATTGAATACTGACAAAACAGAGATCCTTATTGCTGGATCTAGTCACATGTTAAAGAACCTCTCTAAGGAATATGCTTCATTTACAATTGCCAATGTTTCCATTTTGCTGGCCCAAAGCGTTAAAGGAATAGTGTGCTCAAAAATTCTTGTCCCGAGGGTTCGGGCATGTGTTTTTAAGCATACGTTGATCGATTGTACAAACATTTCCTATGCGCCTTACCGTAGTTTTCCTCATTTTTACACATGCGAAATCAGGCAGCACGGTGCGGCCATCTTGTGCTAATCTTATCCATTGCCGCATCGCCCTAAGGTGAACTGCCCTGGCGGCACTAAATCGTAAACCCCGCCCCTGAGGCGGACATCACCAAACCTAGTGATGTTCTCTGCCTATCTCCATGACGTTACTGGGCAGCATAGCCAAACGTGACCAGTCATTACCTACGTGTTAACATAAGTTGACGCAGAACCCTTAATATCAACACACATCATCTCAACACAGAGTGTCCCAATTATGAATATAAAACTAAAGGAAATAGCAAAACTCTTAACATTTTAATGTACTTTTATTTCACAATAAACGCTCTGAGAATATCCAGCGATAGCCATATTCAAGCAAATGGGTAGTTTTTTTCTTTGCTCTCGATCCACAAATGTTTACTGTGAGTCACGCGGTTTTCCTTTTGGGTTTAAGAAGCGCATTGGACACACAGTGAATCGCAAGGCTTTGGCATCAGCTTGGCGCTAGGCCACCACAAACGATGTGAGGTTGCTCCTTTTCGCTGGTACCGCGTAAGGGCATATCGGCCTGTGGTGATTGTCCCAAAACACTGTCATGGTGATCCAGCCATTTAAGTGTGTCTGCAGCTGCCTGTTAAAGAATCCATCAATTGGTATCTGGAATCGTTGAGAATCACAGAAAGGCAGGATGTAGCTGTTTTGAAAACATAACAGAAATGTGTCTCAGTAGCCGTTCTTTATTATAATTTATCAGTTTACCCATTAATTATGCACCGTGTGATGACTAATGATGAACACAAACGTGAAAAAATGGGAACACAGAGAAAACAACGTGGAAAGTAGTCTACAATTTGCTTGCGAGGTTAGTGCTATGGAGTATGCTCAGCTCGCAATGGGATGCGGTAGCTGACACTACAATTCAAAGAACACAGATGGCATTTTGACTAAATGTTAGCCTAGAATTTGGCGTTTGTGGAACCTGGGGGAACCCAGATGTGGACTACATGCATTTCAATGCTGGACTGCCCATGTGCCCGGGACAAAGACAGGTACACCAACAGGTTGTTTTTGCATGTCGCTGCAATATGCCACAAAGAACAACCCATTACAATGTAAGCCAGCAATAACGGTCGGCTAATGAAACCTTGACTCGTTTGTCTATAAACCATCTACAGTAAAACTTAGATAATATTCGGCATTTCCATTCTCTCGGCGTAACGCAGACACTCCGTTCAGATCAACACATTTTCATGAAATGAAATTACATGTTCCTTTGTCCAGTTTTGGAATGGTGAACCTAATCATATTTGACGGTATTACACCCCTCCCTTCATTCCTTTCGGAATCCTCCCTTTCTTCCAAGGTCAAAAAACAATTGAACCTTATACTTTGTACGATGCGTGGGTTGGCGCAGCTTGCAAGCAAAATTCAAAGGCGCAAACCTTCACCCCGAATGGGAGCGAATAGCCCTTCAGACCATAGAGGCATTAGAAATATCTTTGAAAAACAAATGAATTGTTTGCTGCCATCCACCAATGCCGCGTGAAATTTGTAGTAATTTACTTTTTTTAATGAAAACAGTTAGTTTACTTCCAAATGCCTTATTTATAATGTTCCTCTGGAGAACTTCGCACTCTCCCAGCGACTCCCACATCCAGCCCACACCACCGCTCAGCTCAGCCCATCTCCTGTTCACACGTAAATCCCGTAAACATTTTTTGCAAGGAGCGAGTGTCTAGCCATGACGAAATATGCTCGTTTGAGAATGTCAGATCAAGCCCTGCTGCAACCCCCTCCTGCCAGGCCGCGGTCCCCTGAATCCATGACCCCATTTCTTTTTGAACGCATCTGGATTCCAGACCCTAACCCCGCACCACCTCAACATCACCCCCATATACCTATTCTGGATTGGTCATACATTCTGGCAACACTGACTCCTACCCCCACTGCATTTGAAATTGTAAGACTCTGAGGGCTGCAAATCAAAGATCAGCCACTGTGCTAAGACATCCGATAGTGAAGGCGCTCATTCCCCACACTGATCTACACACTTATCCTAGACATGTATTAAATAATGATCACCCCTATTCCTTTTAAGTATATATTAGAGGCCTATAAATTGCACACGTGTGTTTGTACTATCCCACTTTGGGTCACTAACGAGGTGAAGGGTGTGTGGGTCTTGCCCCCGAGGTAACCTGTGGGGGTCGGGCTTGATAGCCAACAGGTCCGGCACATCAGAGCAGGAAGGGGGTGGAGCGACACATGTTAGTTTAGGACGGAATATACTGTGACTGGGTTATTAGGAGGCACTCTGTGGTGGTCAGCAAGGAAAGGACCCACTTCTGGTACATCAAAAGAATAGCTTTGGAGGGGCACAAGGTTGAAGCAGTAATTTTCCAGCAGCGGGGGTGAGAGGTACAGGAGCCGATTTGTTGAGATGGATGAACTACAAGTCATGGTTTGGCCCAGTCTCACACAGGACAGTGATCTCAGAGGAAGAATGAAATTAAATTCTTTGCTCGCAACATCTTGTCTCAGTGCATCCGTGAGAAAGGGAATTGGGAGGCACAGGCGCAGTGGGAAAAAGGTGGGGGCCGTCAGTGCTTGCTGTGCATGGCACTGCTGAGGGAAGGGGAGGGCTCGACCGACCCACTCCTTCGTTACATTAGCCACGACCCCCAACACATGCCCCCATGAAAATATAGATCAGAATGCACCTATTTCTCACCAACAACCCCCTTTGATGGGCTGTTTTGCTTAAAGTCAGTAGTTCTTGCGTGCCAAGTATCTTATCTAGCCTAGGTCTCATTCCTTTTGTGGGACGCGTAGTTATTCAGCTATTTGGGCAAGTGTTTGGTAAGGCAACTGCAGAACCCCAAAGTTGCTTTCATGCTGTTATCCATCTGACCCTCCCGCGATCAGTGAAGGACCCACAAGAGCTCAACGAAACTGGGAAGTGTGAAAGCACAGCGCTACACTGTATGGGATCCTCCAAAAGGCACTTCTTGCAAAAAAATTGACAAAGTGGATAGATCTCAAAAGACAAATTGGACACTTGGACACTTTATATAAATATTGTTGAACAAATAAATAGCTGCTAATCATTTGAACTGGCAAGTGAACTGTTCCACGAGCTCTGCTTTCGGTGAACAGGGCACGTTTGCAATGTTTTGTGGCAATGTATGTGTCCTCGGAACAAAATCGTGCGCAATTCCATGGCTATGTATGTCCAAGACAGTCAAAATAAGATCTTTCACAAAATCAAATTCTATTTCCTGGTATACTGGCTTGACCACCCATTTTTTGCTGCTTTTCATAAAGGCCATTGTGTAACGAAGCATCCCAAAGTTTCCCGCAGTCCTCGATTGTTCACGCCCCACATTCTCGTTATGCGCTTATACTACTAGTAATGTCCTATATTGCATTCCATCTATGCCAAAATGCAATCTCTTGGGCCTGTACTTAAGGCACATACTGTGGAACACCTCCAAATCTCCCGTGTGACAGAATTCTGAGAGTCCCTTCAGATCTCTTGATAGAATTTTATCAAACACAATCTTCTCAAGAGCTTTGTGTGGAGGTGAAGATGGAATCAACCACTTCTTCTTACGTTCCTGCTCCTCTGACAAAGGTCCATGTGTACGTTCGTGGAAATGTTAGTCTTCTGTCCAAGAGTGAACGTTGGAACAGTGGTGCATTAGTGACCACCATTTTTCTAGTAGAATTTCCACAGACCCACCACAAGTTTTGGAGCTCCACCAAAGATGGTTGCTGAAAGACTGGGACCACTGTAGAACCTTTTTTTCCAGCAGCTGAGATTTTTCTATTGATTGATTTGGCAACTTGCCATACATCAAATTGATGGCAAATATTTGGAAACTGTCCTCTCATGGTCTTGGCTGTTGAAACATGTCTGTCCGTGGGGATGAGGTCAATTTGCATTCCCCTCAATTTAAGATCTTCCAGGGATTTGATGAAACCATGTTTCTCCATGGCCACTGAGGATTTACATCCGGGCACCTGCACGAATACCGAACTCACAATTGTTTAGTTTCCATGTCCTGAAAGTGGTATGTGCAGTACTTTGCTGAAAATCTGGGGCTGTCACACTGTCCATCGCCAGCTAGCCTGAACCGTTTGTCAGAGAATGTCCTTTCAATTGACATGTGTTCAATTTTCCATGCTTCACTAATAGGGAATACATATTCATGTTGATATTTGTAGTACTGCGATTTAGAAAGGAACTGGAGTCCCACAAATTGACAGAAACTGGAAAACTTATTAAAAGTAGAGCCACAGAAAAGTAAAGCTGCTGCACAAGGTAGATTTCCAGCTGCCACTTTCCCCAGCATCAGTTGAGCGGACCATTAACGTTTTGCATGGAGCAGATCACAGGTGGCTTGTATTTTTAAGTTAGTGCCTTGTGATACACAAGTCACACTCAACAACGATTTCCCGCATACTCCCCCAGTCCCCCACACTGGATGGACACATTTCAGCATCAGTATAATCTCCACCAGGCAGCTGTCGAATACAATGTATTTGGGCTCCTGTATTAGACTATGATTGTGGTTTGTGACTCAACTGTGGTGGACATATCGGCCGAACAGGACGCATTGTAGTCGAGATCTTTAGCAAGTTCCTCGGTCAATTGTTTTGAGGCTTCTGTCTCTGTTATTTCAGCTTGTGTTATTTGAACACAAATCGGAGAAAACGTCAATGTTGATTGTTTGTTGGGTGGCCCTTTTTTGGCTGGTGTCGATTGTGTCAAGTGGTCTGCGAGTAATTCAAAAGCATCATCACTATATTCAGTTTCATCTTCATCTTGTGGAGTTCTCGCATTGTAGCAATGGTCCAACAACACTTTGCTGGACCACATTAAATTCATTTTCTGGCCATTGGGCATAAGCATCTCGAGTCTGCTTATTGATTTGAACGCGCTGCACCCCAAATAATAGTTGCTCCATGGTGAAATCAGTTTGGCAAGCAGCATCTCTGGTTTTAGCAGCCGTATCTGTCATCAAAGTTTGTTTACTTCTGTGCCTCTAGGAGATGGGCTGTAAAAACATGTTCAACGTAAAACCAACATACAGTACATAGCACTTTAGATTTTAAAAAAGCATGTTATCAAGTCACCAACCCAAAACACTTTGTAATCGCAATTGTTTGGTAGTTACCCTTGCTTTCTTGATTTTCTGTGAAACACTAACAACTGCACCAGCAAGTTGGTCCGCCTCCTCAGATCCACGTGCCTCCTCTTCTATTTCCCGATCTTGTATACATTCCTAGAATAGAATATTGATTAAAAAAAAGTCAATCGTATTTGAAATCAAATTATTTCCTCGCACACATGGCTTACATAGATACCCTTGTACACTGTGTACGTCATTAAGTCAAAATATACATTTCGAATTTCACCTGATTTAATGGCTAGTGTACTCAATCAGAGATCACTGTGCGAAACCCACTGATTGTAATGTTTGCAAAAGATGCTTGTTTCTAATAATGTCACTATCTAATAGTATCAGATGTACAATATACTTTTTTTCATTCAAGGGAACTGTCAGAACGCATACCTCAGGCTCTGGATCAGCTTCAAAGGATGATGTAATTGTAGTCGAAGTACCAGCATCACCCTGTAACACAGTACTTGTTTTAGTATGGATGAAAAAAGTGAAATTGAAAACACACAACGGGATGCAGACATTGGTACATACCAATAAAAACCCATAAATGAAACATTATGTAAACAAATGACAGGATACGTAAACATTATCTTATTATCTCTAATTCCATACATAATACATTTCCGGAACTGAATAGCAAAATAAAAAACTACCTGATAAGCGCTCGAAGTTGTTGTTGACTCCGGGAAAGACATGGATGCAGAATCTTGCTCCTTCATATTCAGTGCATTGTCATGGAGTTGTAAAGGGAAAATTAGATTTGAATTAGAAATGCTAACCTAAACAAATAGCAAAATGGGGTTTAGTTATAAAGCAATACAATGTTGTAAATATGAAAAGTATTATAAGGGACATTTACACCTAAAACACCAATCCGTCCATGTAGTTACATGTACACTACCCCAAGGCTTACAGCTAAATCATGAACCTTGACTCACCTGAGGCAGCGTGTGCATGAATAGAGTTGAAATTGCATTTGGAAGCAATTAATGAGACGTTCTGAGTCGATGCTTCTTTGTGTACTGTGATTGGTCGTACATATTCGTGGTAAAGTGCAGGCTGCAGTAGCGGAATCGATCACCCCTCAAGTCCCCCAAGACATCCTGGGCTGTACTTTCAAGCTCTTCTGGCGCAAATCCACAATATGTGACCCATTCTCTTATTAGATCTATATTCCTCAGAAATATATGCATTATTGTACCTTTAGGTTTTTTATGGGCCTTAGAACGGCAACCATAAACCATACATGCAGGCCTTTTTGGAAATTCTGTTAAAAAAAAAAAGAAAAAAGGTTCACATCATGAAAAAAATATTTTGCATAAAAGCTTGAGAAAGATGGAATTATATCATACATTTTCTATGCAATCTATGTTTTGGTCACCGAAGTAAAACCTGTGTAGCATAGCCGACTGTATTCTAGAATAACTTTCATACACGATTGATGCGACGCAAATCGTAACATGTTACTCATCCCCTGAATGTACTATCATGCATCAAAAGGAAACATGCTTATAGACGCGGTTGGCAAAGGATTCAATTCGATCCCAATTGACACTGATGACAATTGCTATATATGACAATTGCTATACATTGCAAACAGAAAAAATTAAACTCAAGCCAATGGTAATGGCAATGGCAATGAGATGAATGAACATTACACTACTGGGTACATTCGTTCGAAATAGATAGAAATTTAGAGATCAAGAAGATATGATTAGGTGATCTGCCTTTACCTTGACCATAAAACTGTTAGATTCAGCAAGCAGGGTAGTTAGTAGCAGTAAAACAAGGAGATGTTCACAGGTAGCACGATGACAAGCTGACTTTTAGTTGTCACAGAAGCTCTCAAGTTAGTACGTTCACAAGTTGACTTGCAGTGCTCAAAGATGTTCTCATGATAAATATCAAGGGGTTTATAAAGAATCAGAAAAGTGGGTGTGTATGTGAATGAGTGACGTATATATGGTGTGGTCTTATGTGGATAGCAGGGGCGTGGCCTGTTCCAGGGGAGCCTGCCTGGAGACACTGGGTCTGGGGAGGGCATGTGAACAATGGCCCCTGCGCATAAAATACCTTTGAAGTGTATATGGTGTTTGGCACCTTGGCCGTTCCCACCCCTGCCAGCCCCCTTTGGCAGCGCACATCCAATGGTGCGAACTGCCGTTGATTCTGGTGGGGGGATGATGTGCATGAGGCATGCAGACAAGGCCCGGAACACAGGTGAAAGGACAGACACACTTATGTGGATTACAGGCGAAGGGTCTGCTTCAGGGGAGCCTGCCAGGAGACACTGGGTCTAGGGAGGGCATGTGAACTATGGACCATGCGCGCAAGATACCTTTGAAGTGGACATGGTGTGTGGCACGTTGGTCGTTCCCACCATGCCAGCCATCTTGACAGGGCATGGCCACAGGTGCTAACAGTCATTGATAGGGTAAGGGACGGACGGCCAAGAGGCATGCAGGAAAGGGCCGGACCACTGCTCAATGGAGACACACTTGATGCACTGAAAAATTGAAACAACCCTTTATAAGACTTCAGTTGTATTTTATTTTGTTGCTGATTTTGATGGCACAAATGTACTACACATTATAAACTTCGGGTTGCAGCACATTATGGGAAAATCCACTGTACTGACCGCTGTCACTGGGGAATGCGTCTCTAATTGCACCAACAACACAGGCGGGTATTACTCGTCGAACGCGGTGTCCAAGCCTCCCATGAAGCCACCATGTAAATGAACAATAGGCCACCAGCCTGTACCACCTGTGGAAGAGAAAGATATAAACTGTTTTTAAATTAACAAGATCAGTGTATTAAACCTTAGTTGAAAATGCAATCTTGTATCCAATGGCATTGTTGTCAGTACAAATGTTACTTCACGGATCAATCCACTTGGGCTTTAAAGTGTAGACACATTACAATATTGACCGACTATGCATTCCTTTACATTTGGGACACAAAGAAATATTGCTTCATGGTTGTACATGAAATAAACATAAGACAACCACTATGATTTCCCCAAATTACGAGTGATGTATAGAATTGCAAGACTATATTCACTTGGCAGTAATAGATCAAAGTTACGACAATATAGGAGACAACCATGAAATGGTAGTGGCCTAAGTGACATCACAACTAGAGTACACTTACTCATTACTTGGATTGCGAGGGCTAACTGTTACGCGAAGTTCATGCATAACACCATCATAATCCTCAACACGGACCGTGTGAGGCAGGCTGCCCTGAAGTCATGCAGTTCGGTAACGCATTGCGGCCGTGTCTCGCCTTCCGATATGTAGGACAAGCATCCAGAGTTTCCTCGGCAGCAGAAGTTCTCCTCCTCGGTTGGCATTAACATGCACCGATTGCAGGCACATCACGTGGAGACGTTGTCTATGCGACTAGGCTCAGGCTGTTGATCTGTTGATTCGTCCTCCCAACTGTCGTTCGAAACCCCATTGGTTCTGCATCTTTCTCTTTCGTGTAATTCCACCTCGGAATACTCCGGCTCATACTGGTAGGGCTGTATTGTTGCCATTATGGGACAAAATAAAAATAGATACTAATGATAGTACTAATATCTGTTCTCACGGAATACGAGCAACGAAGGTAGCTGACCAGAGCACAGAAACAAGGCACAGAATACTCAAAAAAAGACAGTGAAACGATTGGAAAAGCAAATCTGATGTTGTCTGATGAGAAACGGTCTGTTTATACTTATTGAGGAAAGAGGCGTCCTGCCATTTCCATGGAGACACATCATTAGCTGAAGCGCAGAGAATGTTGACACGAGACGTGCATTGGCGTTGTGAAATGGCGGTACGCGTCTAGTGATCTCAAATTCAGGGGCGGGGGATATGATTTTAGTGCCGCCAGGGCAGTTCACCTTAGGGCGATGCAGCAACGGATAAGATTAGCACAAGATGGCCACGCCCTGCTGCCCGATTTTGCATGTGTAAAAATGAGGAAAACTACGGTAAGGTGCATAGGAAATGTTTGTATGATCGATCAACGTATGCTTAAAAACACATGCCCGAACCCTCGGGACAGTAATATTTTTGAGCGCACTATTCCTTTAAGACCCTCGGCGTCACTATTGACGCTGAACTCTCTATGCGCCTACACGTGGCTAAAACTCAAGCAACCTGTGGCTGGATAAACAGGCAACTGTGCGCAATGCGTCCATTCCAATCTGTCAGCAATATATCTCTTCTTGCATCCGCCCTCGTAAATTCCAGGTTGGACTACTGCAACAGTCGTCTAGCAGGTACTTCTGCTGGCAATAGCGCCGCCCTTCAGATCACTCAAAACGGCACGTTCAGAGCCGTGCTTGGTCTACCTAGGCATTTTTCCATCATCAAAGCCCAGAAGAAACTGCACTGGCTTCCCATCAAGCATAGGGTATCCTTCAAAATACTCACTCTTACTTTCAAATGCTTGAATAACTCTGCACCTATCTACCTGACACAGTGCATTCAGCGCTATGTGCCTGGTCGATCACTCAGGTCTACTGAGCAAGTCGGGCTTAGTCAGCCTCGCTTTCGCTCAGTCAAATTTGGAAAAAAACAATTTCAGAGTCACTGTGCCAACTCTATGGAACTCACTTCCTCTTCACCTTAAGAGCTCCACTTCATTGGTTAATTTAAAAAAGAACCTAAAAAGACTCATCTCTTTAACACACCCTACCCGCCTGACTAGATTGTCACTCTCTTCCTTGTTCTCTGACCTTCTTGGTCTTCACCGATTGTCCTTGTCTTGTATTGTTTTGTGAGCGCCGCAAGGCCTGCGGGCGATTTGGCGTGTTATCAAGAATAAAAATAAATATGAATAAATAAGACTAATATCCGTCATAATATTTTGTGAACTTACCTCTGTGCAGAGAAAAATTTCGGCCTCATTACGAGTTTGGCTGTAAGTGGTAAAGTTGGCCATAATTCCATTTCCGCCAACTTTACCACTACGCCAAATTACGATTTCGGGCCTTGAGTGGAGGATTTGCTTCCAGGAAAAATCTGGAGGTAAATCCTCCAGCTCACAGGTGAAAAATCGGCAGAATCGTCGGAATTTCCGCCGCAGTAATTCTGACAAAGGCCCATTGAGTCCAATGGACTCAATATAAAAGGGGAATTACACTGCTACCACCACATGTAACCTGGTGGAAATTCCTCCGGACCAAGTGGGGGTCACGTTAATTAATTTGGGCGGTATTCCAGCAGTTTTACGCCAGGATACCGCACCAACTCGTAATAAGGCCCTGTATATTTTATGCCACTGGAAAATCACTCATTTGTATTACAAAACACACATATCTCTTGTCATAACTGATGTGGCTGTCAAGAAACTCAGACAGAATATATTTGCAGATGGATTAATGGCAATTAAAAGCAATGTGTCAAAAACATGCTGAAAGGAGTTCAAATGCCACTTTAATGAAGTAATTCAAGGGCCAGGAGAACATGCTTCTAATAATTTGTGTAAGGATAATTGCACCAGAATAACTGCACCTTACAATATGATGATTAAAGATTCCTGTGCCTCAGCTTACTATCCACATTACGTTCTCCTGTGGGTAGTGATAACACCAGCCTTAGAGCTAAGAGACATATGCACCATGCATTTTTACTCCCTAAAAAAGGAAAATGTGGGTAACAAAAGCGAGAAACAATGAACATATCATTGCTTCAACCCACAAAGCTCCACTGATATTTTTTCGAATTGGTGACCAGTAGAGCAGTGGTATAGGAAGGGATTCTAATAATATTAATGCCCGATCTCAAGAGGAATTTTAAGGGGAAAGAACTCCTTTTAATAGGCAGAAAGTATCCTTATTGGCAAAGCTAATTACTTTCTTACTCCCTGAAAAATAATTTTCAGACAACAGCCTCCCTGCCTCTCTCCATCTTGAGCCGGACCTCCTTAAGTTCCGGAAACCCCTCAAGACGTTCCTCTTCTTTTCTTCTTTATCTCTCCCTTTCTGCTCCTTTCTCTTCTCTCCTGCTTCCCTCACCTTTTCGCTTCCACAACCTGTTCAGTTTGCTGACTGGTCGCCTGGTGCACCTCCAGAGCCTCACAGGTCCCAGGCTCCCCCGCCAGTCCTGCACTTGCCTCCGACCCCTGCACTCTGCTTTGTACTACTGCACTCAGAATACGTTCATTGTGAGTGGCAACCACTCTGCACTTAACCCAGGTCCTTGTTGTTACGCTCACCTGGCTCCCACAGGGGCGTCGATCGGAACCGGACAGCTGCGGCCTCCTCCAACGTGAAGCGTAGTGCAGAGATGACAGACTGGACTGGACCGCCTAATCTCGTCTGCTTGACCTGTAGAAGTATTCTCCTGCAAGTGGAGAAAGGGATTTAGCTACCCTTGGATTCTAGTAATGGCACCCCACTCTTCTCCCCACTAATCACCTCCGATATTCACTTTCAGTAATCTCACCTTCTGTTTTTAAATGATGAGCTCTCCTTCCTGCGTGGAATGCAGGGGCGCGTAGATACCAGTTACTTCACTGGTTCGAAGGCGTTGGAAGAGTTCCGGATGACTATTGACTCAGAGGTTCCAGGCGAAAACCCGTGAGTATAAAGTTCAAAGAGTTCAATATGTCCGATGTTCACTCTTGTACATTCCCTTCTTGTGTTGCAGCTGGGTCCAAGTGAAGATTGTCTTGTGGCAGCTGATGGCGTTCAGGTAAGAGTCAGTATCACCCAACACTGTCCGGTAAAAGATGCGTGTATTTAACTTGTTGTTTTCTCTCTCCTTACAGGTGCGGCGTAAGAAGTTGCGGTTTGTTAAAGAATAATGCCTCCGGTGGTAAATCAGGTATGTCTATGGTGGTAAAAAGAGATTGTATTTGTTGGCTCTCTCGGCTCACCTTATGTTTCTTTTGTCCCCTAGATGCTGGAGTTCGGCGAAGAAAATGATGGAGGCAGCGCCGGATCGAAAAATGCTGTGAGGACTGGTGAGTATGGCGCGGCGCTGCAGCTGATGATGTGACGCGTGCAGAAATAATGTCCTTTTCAAGTTCGAAGACGTGATGGATCTGGAATCAGGTAAGGATTAAATGTCTGTGTTCTAACCTTTCCTCCTTCTTTCCTCTTTTGCTAGGAGCTCTGGATTCGAGACGGGCGTGGCTGAAGACTGGATGCTGACTGCAGGCACGGTGAGAATAACGCAAAGCATATGCTGCTATTCGAGGCGTGGTTTAAATAGCCTTCAAAGTAGTCCCAGGTAAGAAGTTCCCTCAGAACCACGCCCGAGTAAAAAATAGTCCCTGAAGCAAAGTAGTCCCATTCAGGCCTCACGTTGGCTTGACATCATTGCAGCATGGTCTGCATGAGGCAAGTAATGTACATGAGTCTGGCGCCTATGGCGCCAGGAACGATTTCCTCTATGAGCCTGGCACCAAAGGTGCCAGGACTGTACCCAGACAACCCCTAGCCAGGGCTGCTGGGCTTTTAGTAAGCACTTGGATGCCTGCTCCCGGGGCTGATGGGCTTAGTCCCGATGCCCGGGGGTAGGCATCATGACACTTGTGGATTGGGCGCACTTGTCCCCTTACCCCTCCGATACTCCTGATCAATCTAGATGTGTGGACATCGGCCAATGAGAGGTGACACAATATTGGTTGCAAGGAGTTTGTGAAGTGACCAAATAGACGGTGTTCTATATATCTCCCTCTGGAGTGTAAGGGCGATTTTGACACCAGTTGGAGGCTGAGGTAAAAGTTCTCTAACAGTGATACGACATCTGAGTGGAAGGCGACTAAAGGCGTTTTTATATACTATAGAAGTGGCTCCATATTTGTCTGGATATACCTGCAAGTGTGATAAGGATTTATCCACCATATCTGCTCTTCCACCATAATTGAAAGGTGGAGGAGGTGCGGCTCACCCTACAATGTGAAATGGGACCTATTGAGTTACCTGTTTATGTCCTGACAAAGGTTGTTTTAGTGAATGGACATGATTTGTGAAGTCCTTTATTGACAACCGAAACACTTATCCACCAGAATGTCTGTTGAAATAATTGTATACAGATTGAATCACCTGAGGACAGAGGGAACCTAATATTGTTTACATTCAATATTGTTTATGGTGACCAAGTGTAATGGGTCATTTGTGTATGCATTGAGTGAAACTTTGGTAGAGGGAATGTGAACAAATGAATGATGGGGATGAGTGTTGTGAGCCTAATATGAATGCATTGAATTTTTATTTGGCAATTTGTGATGTAATATGTGATTTATCCTTTTAAATCTAACATTTGAATAATAAAAAGAAAAACGAATTTGGAATTAAACATTTATTGATATATGTAAAACGATAAATGAGTGCGATCTGTCATCCTCCATCCATTGGTCCATTTTGCTTTTTTTGTTTTTTTTAGATATGTTATTTAGCCTGAGGGACCAAGGATTATAGTCAGCACCCTTTATTTTTTGGACTATTATACTAGTATGCTAATTATTGTTGTGAGATAATGTGGAATCTTCAAGGCCTAAGAATGACTACTTTATCCCCTTGTTCCCTTCCTGCTCTGAAGCACTTCACTTGTGTATACGCGCTTTACAAATAAACAATTACAATTTGACTCCCAGTAGGGAGCAAAATCTGCTTTGAGCCCAGCTCATACCCCTGACATAGGAAGTGAAATGACAGGGCACATATTCGTGTATAGTTTTGCCCACCCTTCCGCACCACAGCCTAGATAAAATTACTGAGGTTTATTATGGAGCACTATTGAAGTAAATCGCACATATATGCCTTTTAAGTTAATTGCATCAATTCATCAGAGATACAACTGATTGAGTGCCTTCTTCTGTAACTATGGATCCCTCTTCTGCAATTCTTTGTGATCAGTTAAATAAGATGCATGGAGATGCTAGAGACTGTACACACAGAACACATGGTTATATTGAAAAGCCCTGAGCAGTTGAGCATAGAAAGAAAAAGAAGGAGCTGTTGTCTCGATGGGTACTAGAATTTCCGATCCTTTAGCAAACACGCAACAAATAAATAAACAAACAAACAAACAAATTTCCTTCAGTGTACTGCCGAAACGTCTGACTTGGTCTTTGAAATTTGCGTCTTCGTTCATCATCCGCAAGGAGTGATGTATCCGCCCATACCCTTCCCCAGCCCCTGCGCTGGTCTCCAATACTAGATCGAGCACTGTAAAAAGTAAGGTTTTGTAGCAGTAAACACTCACTGGGATATTTGCAGACCCGCAATACTGCAAGCAAAACATATTTAAATACCTCAACATACGATGTGCATTTTAAGAATGTCATGACTCTGCATGTACATAATTCTTTTGCAGTGCATACAAGATGGTTTGCAACATACATCACCCTTATATCATTGTGTAGTATTACAAAATGCTCAGTGAAACTGTTTTTGTATAGAAGGTAGTAGTTTCAGAAATGTTTTGGGAAAGACTAATTTCTGGATACGAAACAGCTTTGACAATAAATGTGGTGCATGCCTTGGCAAGAAGCAACATGATTTGCTCAAAACATCTTTTACCGAATTTAGTGGTCAGGGGAGGATTGTTAGTTCTAGAGTCTGAATCAAAACTCGGTGGTTAAATGTAAACGTTGTTTGGAAGCCGCACATGAAGACTACTAAGAACTATCCAACTCCCTAGTTGGGAAATAAATGTGTCAGAAATGTCTGCGGTACACACAGAAGCCAAAGGATTTAGGCACTACACTCGTTTCATTTCCCCTCTCTTTTCATCTATTATTCTTCATTCCTTTTTATTGCTTTTTTTTTCTTTCTCTTTAAACTAGCAATGCACTGATGTATGTTGTGTTCTTAAATTTCATATGGAACTTGTTTTGTGAAAGGTTTTATAACCATATACAAATAAAATACATTTAAAAATAGAAGCGAGTTACCATATAATGTGTGTAGGTCTATGCGCAAAAGAAATCTGAACCCTTGGAAACTATGCAGATTGTGTGAAAAGCATTCCCCTGTCTGAATATCTGGTGCCCTGATACTACGGACGAGTAATTCCAGGCATAGTCCATACCCATTATCCCTTGTAGGCTAAATAAATGATAATGCAATGTTGCTCTCCACTTTTGGGTAATGTTAGTAATGCTTAAGGAGGAGATGCTGACACACTGGGAGTCACTAGGGAAACTTAGTTATGCGAAACACATCGAAAGAAACCATGCCCTAGGTGATAAGCCCGGAAAGCTACTAGCATGGCTTTACAAGCACGAAACCCCCAGAAAACCCATCTGCCTAGTCCAAGGCGAAGAGGGCCAGGACGCACATACGCAAGCTGGAATTAACCTGGCATTCACAGAGTACTATCAGACCCTCTACACCAACCCCTCACCGCCAACTGACACCGAGATCGATGATGTTTTAGACATCATCAGACTACCACACCTGGATGCACAAATAGCAGAGTCCCTTGAGGGACCTATCACCCCTGAGGAGGTCACGGACGTCATTAGATCACTACCCTCCGGGAAAGCACCTGGACCAGATGGACTCCCAGGAGAGTTCTATAAGACCTATGAGGACATACTCGCCCCACCATTAGCCCAAGTGTTTAATGAGGCATCTGAATTAGGTCACCTCCTGGACACCATGAGGGAAGCTGTCATCCCATTATTAAAACCCAACAAAGACAGCACGGAGTGTGGCTCATACAGGCCTTTGTCCTTGCTAAATGTGGATAACAAGATCCTGACAGCGCTGCTGGCAATGAGGCTGTGTAAAGCCATCCCTCTCCTAATCCACCATGACCAGACCTGATACGTGCCTGGTCGATCCATCACCGAAAATTTACGTAAGCTGCATCATGACATATACAGTACAGAAAGCAGACCGGAAGAGTGTGCAGTGGCATCCTTAGACGCTTCTAAAGCATTTGATTTTGTCCGGTGGAAATGGCTTCATGCCACTTTGACCAAGATGGGAATAGGACCAGACTTCATCAAATTGGTTATGCTCACCTACACCAACCCTGCTGCCAGAGAGCGCACCAACAACACCTTCTCTGACAAATGGAATCTATTCCGGGGCACGTGGCAAGGATGCCCTCTATCCCCCATTCTATACATCATAGCTATCGAACCAGTAGCAGCATACCTCAGACAGGAGTATGGAGATGGAGGCATAGTAATAGACGGGATAACTCACTTAGTCTCTATGTATGCTGATGACATGCTTCTCTACCTTAAGGACCCCGTACACATATTACCCTACATATTGGAGACTTTAGAGGGATTCCATAGATATACTGGGATTCAGAACAACCACAATAAATCTTGCCTGTACCCCCTGGCTGCCCTCAGCAAATACAGCGCTGAAACCCTCCCAACTCTAGCCCTCAAATGGGAACCCATCTCTTTCAAATACCAAGGCATCACGATTCACCGAGACCCCAAGACGGAGCACGCGTTGAATACAGTAAGAGCAAAGGAGGGCTTGGAGAAATCAATGGACTTTTGGAGCAAACTACCGCTCTCGGTCGCAGGCAGAGCAAGTCTCCTCAAAATGGTGGCGCTACCTAGACTTCTATATTGTTTCACTAATGTCCCATACAATATCCCGCAACATTTCTTTAAGGACCTGAATAAGCTCTGCAGGAAATTCCTGTGGCAAGATGGAAGACACAGAGTCGCCTTGGAAACACTGCAGACCCCTTACGACAAAGGTAGCCTCAAGGTCCCCAATTTCGAACTCTACTACATAGCTGGCCAATTGAAACACGTGATCCAGTGGATGGCCGATGACGCCTCATCTGACACTCACCTACTGCAGCCCGCAATCCCCCAAATGCTACTTAGGGATCTGCTTTGGAGCACGCCAGGAACAAAACAACAATACACACACCTAGTTCAACTTGGAACCATGATTTGGAAACGAGCCTGGAAAACTGTTAAATTATCCGATCCCTAATCTCCGCAGATCCTGATCGCGACAATCATGTCAACCAGACCAGGGGATCAAAAGGCGATCAGAGATATATGGGAGTCATTTGGAATTGCTACCCTAGGATATCTGGTGGATGACCAGGGTATCCTAACGTTCACCGAGCTACAGGAGTCCTCGGGGATACCGACAGGACAGTTCCTACTACACAACGCTGTAGTAAAGAAACTAGCAGGCCGCTGGCCTACAATAGAGAACCTCGACACAGGTCATGAGTGCATCGAGAGATTGCCGAGTACCGCAGAGGGGGGCCATGAAACCTCCAGAATCTATGAAACACTGCTCGACTGCATCACCCAGCATGATCTCAAGTGCAAGGAGAATTGGGAACAGGAACTCAACCTGCAGTTTGAAGACACAGAATGGGAAACCATAATACACTAAAAAATATCCAGAAATGCCCGACTACAGCTTATACACTTCTACATAATCAATAGAGCATATCTTACTCCAGACATCATCTCCAGATTCAGTGGAGCCGGAACCAAGGTGTGCCCCAAATGCAAAGAACCCAGTGCTGGGATGACCCACATGATCTGGTGATGCCCTGCAATACAAACTTTCTGGACACAAATCAAAGCCAAGGTGGCCGAGGCAGCCATCACCTTAGAGGTACAGACACCTAAAGCGTGCATCCTGGGGAGATACCCTAGAAACAAAAAGAACAAGCCTTTAAATAAACTCAAGGACCTAATGTACATCCTTGCGAAAAGACGCATTACCATGGGCTGGAAATGCCCCAAAGCCCCAAGCGTAACACTATGGTGGGAAGACCTCCGGAGATGGTCAGCGGGCGAAACAGGGGCTTGGGAGACCGCCCAACGTCAAGAAAAAATAGACACTTCTAAGGACCTTCTACAATGGGTGGCGCTCACAGTGACTCTGTTCTGCCCGAAGGTGGATAGTCCCTCCTACAAGGACATGAATAGCCCATGAGAACCTTTGGGGCGCACAGTTTGCGGTGCAGTACTGTATGGTCTTGGAAAGTTGGGAGGGAAGAGAGGGGAGTTCCTTGTGATGCGACATGCATCCTACAATGACTAGTCTGTTGTATTGTTAAGAAAATAATAAATAATTTTTAATTTTTTTTTTTTTTTAAATAGGATGCTGAGCATCACATTTGTCTTTTCAAAATCTTTTTTAGAGGGCACATTAATATTTGAGTTTTATAATGCATTAACTTACATGGGGCCGCTTCAAAGCACTTGCGTGACAATTGTACAAAGAAGAGGAAGTATGGGATTTGGTTAGACATCCAAGTAGCCTGCTTGCTTACAGTCAGTATTACATATTTTAGCTGGTAGATCTATTATATAGTGTGGGTGACTCATTCGGTTAGGCACAATGAGTAACAAATGCTGGCGCTTGTACTTTATTCATGTTACAACAAACATAAAACAATTGGATGTAGTTACACATCTGCTAACCTTTCGCAAAGCCAAGAGAGGAAGAGTCAATGTTGTCCGGTAGTATCCTATTGTGTTCTGGGACAGAAGTTAGAGTCATAAGGTAAAAGTGTGGTAGAGTCAGGTTTAGGAGTCATGGGAGGGGAGGGAACATTTTTGGTTAATGGGTGCAGGCATATCTTGGTTAGATTCATCTGTTCATGGAGGCAGGTTTTCATATTAGTTTATAACCTCTTGTAAATCTTTTTGAATAGGTGAGAACTGTCTCTGTGCTGCTAAAAAACTTATGAGCGGCACCGAGAAAGAAGATGAGCACGCGCACATGTGCAAAGCTTAGAGGGAACATTGTCGTCAGCATAGTTTGTGAAATGGGATCCCATAACAGTCATGCTCTTTGAGGGACCCGCAGTGTATTAATTCTGATTCTGAACTGGCTTCACCCCGTCATTCCTTGGACATCCTGTTTTGCAAGGAGCAGATCCAGTCTGAGCCATCTGCTGAGCAGTGTCCTATGGTGAAGAGCGTTTTCAAAAGGTATTCGAGGGTAAAGCAAGTCAAACGCCGCCGACAGATCAAATAGCATCAACAGTCCCGATCCACTTGGCTCCAGCACATCCCACATGTTAGTCTGCAGATCAAGGAGGCCACTTTACATCCTGTGATTGCTCCTAAACCCTGATTGATTTGGGTGAAAAATACCAAGAACTTCAAGATGTTTTTGGAGTTGGGATGTTGCTATTTTATACACAATTTGTAATAAGAAATGGGTATTAGTAATAGGGCGTAGATTTCTAGGATCCGTAGGACATAAGCCTGGTTTCTTGATCAATGGTGTGACCATGACATGCTTAACTGCACCGGGTACTGAGTTCCATTTGAATGATGTATTTACAAAATGCAACAGAAACAGAACAAAGATCTTAGAATTAGCTAGAAATAATTTTGAGGCAACAATGTCACCCAAACACAAAGTTGGACGCATATTTTTCAAGAAGGTTTACATTTCTGTTTCTATGATTGAATTAAATTTGAAGCAAGGGCATTCCCTATTTTCCACCAACTTGGGTTCAGGCAGAATCTCAGCACTAGTGCTAGTGATTATTTTGATACGTGCAGCACCAATTTTATCCTTGAAGGCATACCACCCCACTGAGTCGCTTCCGTACTACCAATCAAGAAAACATTATTGCGTCACGTCCGGTCCTCCAGCTCAGAAAATATATGAAGAATTGTATGGTTTTCTTGTTTTAGTGTGCCGACATCTGAAGACCCTGTATCCAAAAGGTCCTCACATGGGGTGACTGTTTGACAGCTGTAGTCCTTTCCCTCAAATTATGATTTCAACAGATGAGTGCAACAGATCCAATTTGACGGAAACATTTTTATTGCCATCTACTATTAACTGTTTCATGGAAGTGCCCTCACCCTCCGTTGTAATGACCTGTGAGGATGAGAGATTTACACTAGAAGCAAAACTGTCTGCAATGGTGCTAAAATGTTTCTTGGCAGAAGGATTATTCAGAGCGTATTTTCCAGTCATTGGCATTTGGCCCCAAATTAAGCCCTAATAGAGTGAATCTGATATGAAGGACCTGCAAAATAAGCGTGCATTCCTTGCGTTTAATGAACTAATACCACTTTGAAGCAAATAAGCTAATGCAACAAGAGTGATTTACAAAACGTACATCTAAAACAAAGGGGGTTCCACAGTGTAGCGGACAAAGATCAACTAACAGATCTCACAGACAAAGAAGATCAGTATGTATGATGGTGCGTGGGCAACAAAAGTGGTGCCAGGCAAAGAAAAGTCCTCTCTCTAGTTCCAGCCCAGTCTCCCTGCACCAACCATTCATGACCGAAATCCTGAGCCCAAGATGGAGGTGGCAGAGAGAGCTCTCAGTCCCGCCTCACACACGAAGAACAGGGAGCTGAGGAATTCAAAAGGAATAAAGAGCCTGCCCTTCCCATACCTGCACAAGTTCCTAGAACTACCCTCTTGCGTAAAGCCTGCCTCAAAGCCGAGGCGGAGCATCCACTCCAAAAACTGCTCCACAGGCACAAGGAAATGTCGGAATGAGCTCCCGGCTGGTGCCAGCAAGCAACTCTCCACACTTCAGGAATCACAACACAAGCGCAGTGAAATTAGGAGGGCAAAAGAATAATGTGTATATCAGGACCCTCACTCCTATATGGCCGCCACCTTGACCATGTAGAAATCGCTATCAGTTTCCCATAAATAAATTCCACTAAAATATAATTTATATGGCTTGACCTATTACCCATATGAAACGTAGGCTTTGTGCAAAAATGTACCTGAATCTGCTGTTGCGGGCTCTCAAATCTTGAGAACACAAACACGTGAGAACTCTACAGGCTAGTTTATGATATCATTGGGGTCCTGGAAGTGCTGAATCAGTTATATACTTTTGAGTCCGTTTTTCTATCTGCCATGGCGTCCAACTGCTTATTAAAATCATCTAAAACCATCAAAGAATCCGTAGGGAGATCATCTATCGGGTGAATCATACTTTGAAAAGCTTTAGTATTATCTGGAGCTGGTATGATATACACATTTGCAAGCAACTTGACCTAGTCTTTTGCAAATTTTAATTTTATCAAAAGCCAATCCTTATGTCCAGTATCAATGCTAGAACATTTGCTTGTGAATCAACTCGTCCCCGCACAAGTTACCCTCACACTCCGGCAACCTCTGCTGATTTTTCAAAATGGTTAAGATATGGTTAAGATATAAGCAGTGAACCACACTTTGTATTTAGGGGTAAGGGACCATGTTTTTTGTAGGCAGATGCTGTACAAAATCATGCCAGTCAGTGTCCGGCAATTTACTTGATAGGCCAGCTATACTCCAGCTAATGCTGTACCCAAAGCAAGGCTCTGGAGGAAGTTGGGTCTCGGAGCTTTAGTTCAAGAGAAACTACTACCCCTGATCACCCACAGGCTTACTATTGGACAGCGATATTGTTTTGTGTCTACCTCCTGGGTGGGCATCATTAGATGCAATCAATATCTTCCCCATACAGTTTTATCACTAACTCAACAAGTGTTTGCACTCACAAAACAGTGTCTTTCGTACTCATAAATAGAAACACATGCATATTTATTCTCTTGTAGAGATAATATATGAGCTTTAAAAATATAGTCAAACAATACACAGTTCCTAATATTAGAAATAAATCCGATGAGTAGATACCTAGCATCTTACTCCAAAATGCACTTCTAAAATGTTAAAACTACCCACTACCAATCAACAATGTGAATGTAGCCATTGTGGCCTACTAAAACCTAATATAATGCACACAATTGTGATGCTGCCGATTGGCAAGCCACAGGACCGGTGGGGTTATATAGACCAATCTCTGGATAATCCATTAGGTGGTAGTTAACTAAGAACAACGTTAAAGCATTCTACTGCCATGGGTCAAAAAAGGGTACAATTAAAATATGTGAAATCCTCCTGCAAGGATTCCTCTTCCCATTCTCGGTGCTTTGATGGTTGCCCTCATCGTAGTCAAAAATGCATGTGGGGCAACACAGGTTCTATGTGGATGATGTGCCAAAACTTGTATAACAATAAAACAAAGGGTTTCAACAACACAGAGCAAGATGAAAGTATGAAAGGCTAACCTGACAAAAAAAACAGTGCCAATTTTTTAGCCCCATGAGAAGGTTATGGTCGCAGGGTGAAGGCAGCTGAAAGCTGTTGATCGTTTACTTCAAAGGCAGTTCATTATCCTGCAGGCACTGCTCCTTTGTGGTCCAATGTCGTAACATTTAGTGAAAGGTCAGGAACTCCAGCCAACGGTCAGAAACAGCTGGTTTAAAATGGCTTACATTCCACCCATGTTAACCCTTTAGCCAATCCAATTCTAACAGAAGATGTAAGAAGATGTAATTCATGTAATCAGTAGAAACAGTAGAGAGGACCATCTTGCTTGTGTGTTTACATTTGAAATACAATCTTGTCATTATAGCCCTGATTTGAAAAAGATGTTTTATGCGTCGAAACACGTGTCATCGTTTAGGGGCATTTGAACATATAAAAATCAACACTGTGTGGACCAAACACATAAGGCATGTGATTTCTCTTTTTTCCTTCAATGGAATTCAAAAAATGGGCGCATTAACATAATTCAAGTGTAACCATTCCAATCTTGTCATTATGGTCGCTTACGTATGAATTGGAAATGCTTTAACAAGATGGGCCTTTTGTCAAATAATGCAATACATTGACAATTTTATTGACAACAGATCATTATTGGCTATTAGGCAGTCTTAATTAAGCATTCATACTTGAGTGTTTTAGTTTATATAACCCTGAACATTTGTTTTTTTTGTTTACATAAACATTTTTGGATGCAGATATGTAATGAAACCTACGATGATATGCAGTCCATTTGCTATGAGTATTGTGCAGTGTACAATTATATCTTTTAAAAATTATGATTATGTTAAACAAATACCAATTATTTTGTTTTGAAATGATGCGCACAATACTGCTAGATTTTAATAACAATGCTGATAATGTGACCATGCCCTCATTATAGCGAAGCAAAGAGATCATTTGTTTTGAAAAACATTGCCAATTGTGCTTGAACCGAGAAGGCTGTCAAAGTCAATAGATCAGAATGCACATATGTGGATTAACTCTCAGTCAAAGTCAATAGCTTTGAATGCACAGTTTTGAAATGGAACTCAACTAGGAAAGCTGCATGCCTACAAGGCTTTGCTCTGTGACTTTGCCCAGCTCCCTCTCGTGCAATCTGACATGTTCAACAATGTTCTGTATATGTTTCAATTGAGCCCAAAAAGGGAAAGTGTCAAAGTTAATAGTTGGAGTGCACTTATGTGAAATGGATCCCTGTCAAAGTCAACAGGAATATTCAATTTGTCGCTTCGGGCCCATTTGGCCTGGCTTAGAGTTTAGAGCTGTTCGAGTTGTAGACATATAATGAAGTGAATGACATCCCCCATGAACAGTGAAACAATCTAAAGAAGGAACAAGTTACTTACCTGTAACTGTTGTTCTCCAGCATGGGTCTGGCATGGATTCACATGCTCATGAATATTCCCCGTCAGGCTGGGAATCCTCGTTAAAGAAAAAATCAGTATCAGTTTCGTTTCTGATCTGTCTTTCGTAGTAGTAACCAATCACTGATCTCTGCGTCATACTGACCACAGCCAATGACTGCCCTCTACCTAAGCCCCGCCTCTGGCAGCCATCTTCAGATTTGGTAGCACGTGAAGTGGCAGTATGACCAAGTGAAGAGCCGCAGAGGGGTAGGCGGGAGGGTTCGCATGTGAATCCATGCCAGACCAATGCTGGAGAACAACAGTTACAGGTAAGTAACTTGTTGCTTTTCCAGCATGGGGTCTGGCATGGATTCACATGCTCATGAATAAAGAATACATAGCAGTACACACATGCACAACCACGGGAGGTGGCAAAGGCTCAACATTAAGCATTACATCAAACTCAACATTAAGCAATTCTTACCTCCTCACCAGGCTCACCTTAGGCGAACAGGTTGCGCAGCACTGCTTGGCCGACCCTGGACTCCTCCCTGGAATCCCGATCGACGCAGTAGAATTTTGTGAAGGTGTGCGTCGACCTCCACGTAGCAGCCCTGCAGATGTCCAGCAAGGGCACACCAGATAGGAACGCCGTGGTAGCTGCGATCGCTCTGGTGGAATGGGCTCTCGGACGGCCAGGCAGCGGTCGGTTTGCCAACCGATGACAGTACATGATACAGCCGGAGAGCCATCTGGAAATGGAAGCCTTCGAGAGAGCCTTCCCCTGATTGACAGGTCCAAAGTTGACAAAGAGTTGTGACGTCTTCCGAAAACACTTCGTGCGGTCCACGTAGAACTTCAGCGCTCTAGCCACATGCAGCGAGTGCAAAGTCCTTTCAGCCGGCGACAAAGGCGACGGGAAGAAAACAGGCAACACCAAGGGTTCGTTGAGGTGGAAGTCCAACGGCACCTTGGGCATGAAGGAGGGGTGCGTCCTGAGCACTACCCTTGTGTCGTGAAAAGTCAAGGACGGGGCCTTGCAGGAAAGGGCCTGGATCTCTCCCACCCGTCGTGCGGAGGTGATGGCCGCAAGAAACGCTGTTTTCCACGACAAGAACTTCAACGGAGCCGAGTGCAGAGGCTCGAACGGAGGTCCCATGAGCTTGGTCAGCACCACGTTGAGCTCCCACGCCGGGGCCGGAGCCTTCACCGGTGGGAACGATCTGAACAGTCCCTTCATGAACTCTTTCACCAGACGATGAGACCACAAAGACGTCCGCCCCGTGGTTCTGGTGTATCGGGATATCGCAGCAAGATGAATCTTGATGGACGCGTGCGCCAGTCCAGCTTTGGCCAGCGTCAGTAGGTACGGCAGTACTTGGGGAGCCGTAATCCGTAGAGGGTTAATCTTCTGTGCGTGGCACCAGACAGAGAACCTCTTCCATTTGTGTCCGTAGCATTTAAGAGTTGAGGACGGCCTGGCCTTTGCAAGAACCTCTCTGCAGTCGGCCGGTATGTCGTATCCTGCAAACTCTAACGCTGCAGGAGCCAGGCCTGCAAGCTCAGCGACTTTGGGTCGTGATGGAGGATGGCGCCTCCTTCCCTGGAGAGAAGATCCGCGTCCACTGGCAGCTTGATTGATGGGGACGCTGACAAGTCCAGAAGGTCCGGGAACCATATCTGCCTCGGCCACGCAGGTGCGACGAGGATCATCCTGCACCGTGACCTCTTGAGCTGGTTGATGAGCCGGATCAGCAATGGCAATGGAGGGAACGCGTATAGAAACAGGCCCTCCCAGGGGAACGAGAAAGCATCGCCCATGCTCCTCGGCTGGGGAAACCTGCTGGCAAACCTCTGGCACTTGGAGTTCGTCGCCGTCGCGAACAGATCGATCTGGGGTGTGCGCCACCGTCGGAAGAGGCGGTCCACTAGATCCTGTCGTAGTTCCCACTCGTGGCACGAGCGCAGCTCCCTGCTGAGTGAGTCGGCGATGGTGTTTTTTATCCCTGCCAGATGAAACGGCACCAGAAACATCCCTTGGGCGACGGCCCAATGCCACAGATCCTGCGCCTCCATGGACAGGGCTGGGGACCAGGTTCCGCCCCGTTTCCTGATGTAGATCATGGTGGTGGTGTTGTCGGTGAAGATCCTCACCACCTTGCTCTTGAGGGACGGAAGAAAGGACCTGAGGGCCCAAAACACTGCACGGAGCTCCAGTACGTTGATATGGAGGGACTTCTCTGTCGGGAGCCAAAGGCCTCTCGCGTGCAGATTTTCGGTGCGCGCTCCCCACCCTTCCAGGGAGGCATCCGTGGTCACTGTCTCCTGTTGGCCGGGGTCTGGAAGTCCATGCCCGCCGTCAGATGCGCGCGGGTGCCCCACCACCGGATCGCTCGTCGGAAACTCTCGTTGAGTGTGATCCTCTCCTCGAAGCTGCCCGTCGTCTGGATCCAGCGCGCGTCCAGGAACTCCTGCAACGGGCGCATCCGGAGCCTGCACAGGCGGATGAGGTAAATGCAAGAAGACATCATTCCGAGGAGGGACTTGATGGACCTCACTCTGGCCGCGTCCGCAACCAGCATCCGCTGCACCTTGCCCAAGATGGCCCTCGTCCTGTCCTCCGACGGAGAGGCCAGAAGCGACACTGTGTCGAGCTTCGCTCCCAGAAACAGTGCGTCTTGCGCGGGCACCAGGTGGGACTTGGCGTAGTTTATGGAGAATCCCAGGTCCGTGAGAAGTTGGACGGTCCTTGCCGTGTGCTCAACGGGAGCTCCTCCATCTGCGCTCGGATGAGCCAGTCGTCCAGGTAGGGGTAGACCTGGATCCCCTCTCGGCACAGCTGCGCCGCCACCGGTGCGAGGCACTTGGTGAACACCCTGGGTGCCGACCTCAGTCCGAAGGGAAGGGCTCTGAACTGGTAGTGATGCCCTTGGACCACGAACCTGAGAAACTTTCGGTGTCCCTTTAGGATGGGAATATGGAAGTAGGCATCCTCCAAATCCAACGACGACAGGAAATCGCCCTCCTCCAGCTGACCCAGGACGTGTTGGAGGGTGACCATCCGGAACTTCTGTGCCTTGATGTATTTGTTCAGCCGTCGTAGGTCCAGGATGGGACGCCATCCTCCCGTCTTCTTCTTCATGAGGAAGTATCTTGAGTAAACTCCGGAGCCCCGAAGCCTCTTTGGGACGAGCTCGATGGCGCCCTTCTTGAGCATCGCCTTTACCTCCAAGAGAAGTTGAGGGACGTGATGTTCTTTCCTGGCCACAGGGGGGATGGGCGGACACCTCTTTAGAAACTCGAGCGCGTGACCCTGAGCTAGGGCGTCCAGCACCCAACGGTCGGTGGAGATGGACTCCCACACGCTGACGAAGCTCGCCAGCCGGCCTCCCACCGGGGTGCTTCGGTGGTGGCCCGACCCCACGGCCGGTTCAGTCCTGCTTCGACGAGGCTTTGCCGCCTTGTCCTCCTTGGCGACGACGGCGGGGTCCGCCCGACTTGCCTCGTCCCCTGTAAGCTTCCAGCGACGACGAACGGGCCGCTTGACGGTAGGTGGAAAATCCGCCGCCGGAACCTTTGGAGGCACCCTGTTTGCCTCCGCCGCTCCGAAAGGGCGGCCGCCGTTGCTGGAGAACCCCAAGAGCCCGGGCCGTCTCCGTGTCTGCCTTGATGGCTTGAAGGGAATCGTCCACTGTTTTCCCAAACAGGTTGTTTCCGTCGAACGGCATGTCCAAGACTCTGGTCTGCACGTCCTGACGGAAGTCAGTAGCCTTGAGCCATCCACGCTGCCAAAGGCACACGCCGTTGCCCAACTGGCGAAATCCAGTGTCAGCGATGTCCGTCGCAATCGTAATGGCGTGGTCCGACGCCACCTCTCCTTCCTGCAAGATCTCTAGGGCTTCCGCCCTCTTGTCGTCCGGTAGGGGGGCCAGTTTGTACCACAACTCCCTGTCGTAGCGGGCTACGTTAGCCAAGGCGTTGGCCGCCTTAATCATTGTCGCTGCAGACGAGATGACTCTGCGTCCCATCGTATATAATTTCTTTCCCTCGACGTCCGGCGGGGAGGTCGACGTAGAGGCCGCACCCCCTCCCGCTTTCTTCCTGGCCGCCGCGGAGATGACCGAGTCTGGGGTCAGCTGTGCCCGAAGGCACAAGGGGGCCGCGTCTGGGACCTGGTACTTCTTCTCGTACCGATCCCTTCTAGCCGGCGTCGTGGATGGGTTCTTGAGGAGGGCGAGGCCCTCATCCCAAATATCGTCCAGTAGAGGTACAGAGAGGACCGTCTTCCTCTTGGCCTCGCGCCGTTGATAAAGGAAACCTTCCTTCTTCTTCTCTTCCGGGCAGAGCTGGAAAAGCTCGGATGCCCTGGCGATCATGGAGTGAAACGATCCAATCTCGTCGGGCGGGGAAGCCCGGGTGGGAGGTGACGACGGCAGATCCTCGTCGTAAACCTCGTCATCCGTACCCGTCGCGGCCGTGTCAGTCCCCTTATCATCCCCACGAGTCATGGACAGGGAGTAGGGCTGAACAGGGCGCGATGGCTGAAAAGGAGGTGGAGGATGAATCCTTCTTCTCTTAGGGGGAGGGCTTCCAGAAGGGCCTGGCTCCGGGTCCCCCGTCGGGAGCGGTTCCTCCGCTGGTGGTAACGGCAGTCTCGTCCTTATCTCCGAGCATAAGGACTGTATAGCCAACAAAATGGCCGCAGAGTTGTCTTGCGGCACTGGTCGAGGGGAGTCCGACGGGCGGTCAGGGGCCCCGTCGGCACCCTCGACGTTATCGTCGTCTCCTACGTCGGGGTCCCTCCCGACGGGCTGGTCTTCTTCCACGCCAATGCCGTGGCTTAAGACTTTGATCAGCTCTTCCTCAGAGGTTGAGGCCGAATCCACGACGACTGCCTGCCCCCCCTTTTTCTTCTCCGTCGGAGGTTTCACGGGGGTCCTGTCGATGGGCATAAAAGAGGACTCCCTCCGCGGTGGCAGGGAGACTCTGAGCCCCGAGGTCGCCACCACTGGTGTAGCCTCCACAGTCTGAGCCAGGGCCGCCGCGACTGTCTCGATAGAGGCCTTGGCCGGATGGATTGATTAAGGCTTTCACCACCTTAGGTGCGCTCACCGGCTTCTCCTTGGGGGGAGGGTCACTGCCTCTCTCCCCCTCCGATGGGGCCTTCGAGCTTGACCGGGGTCTCTCCAGGAGCTTCGCCGGGTGCTCGGCCTTCCTCTTACCCGAGCCAGAGCGTTGGCTCGTGGTTGATGGTGCCGGGGAGGGTGCGCCCTGCCTGGCGCACGTAGAGCCCGACCGTTCGGCGCTCCCGGTGCCAGCGGACTCGCGGTGCTTTGCCTTGTGTTGGACCCCCGTCGCCGGGGCGTCCTCAAAGGTCTTAGAAGACCGCTCGGACTTCTTCTTCTTCTTCTCGCCTGACGGGCTCTTCCCTTCCAGCCAGTTGGCGAGACGTTGATGGCGGTCCTTCATGGTCCGCTCCGACATATTGCCGCAAAACGCACAGTCCTTCTCCACGTGCGTCTTGTCCTCATGTAGGCAGTAAAGACAAAGGGAGTGTTCGTCCTCCTTAAAGACATTCTGAAGCTGGCATCCAGGGCAGACCCTGAACAGCTTTCCAGACGTCGAGCTTCCCTTCTCCTGGGCCATGTACGAGATGGGCCTGAGAAACTTCTGGAGTCCTCCAAAAGCGTGGCTCGACGATATCTTCAGCCTTGAGGGGCGTAGACGAATCCGACATGGGTCCCCGTTGATCGGATGAAGACACGGTGAAGCTTGAGGCTCTGTTGACCGAAAAATAGAAGTTTTTTGAGAAAAAACGTGAAAAAATAGCACTAACGCTCGAGAGCAATAGCATGAGGATCCCAACACTTGAACGTGCGGTAAAAATCTGAAGATGGCTGCCAGAGGCGGGGCTTAGGTAGAGGGCAGTCATTGGCTGTGGTCAGTATGACGCAGAGATCAGTGATTGGTTATTACTACGAAAGACAGATCAGAAACGAAACTGATACAGATTTTTTCTTTACCGAGGATTCCCAGCCTGACGACGGGGAATATTCATGAGCATGTGAATCCATGCCAGACCCCATGTGTAACGCTCACCTGATTCCCGCAGAGGCGCCGGTCTTGACTGGGTGAATGCCGTATCTTCAAAGGTGATGTGTAACACACGGTTGGCTCTTTGGGCTGGACCTCTGTGCACTGTATGTCTGACTCGAAGAGTAAGATGTCTGCAGATAGAAAATATGGGATTAATGAACTGGGGTTATTGGGTGCCTCTCTCCTCTTCCCTTTCTCTTCTCCTGTAGAACCCCAAAGGTTAATACCCTCACCTTAGTTAAGTGAGTGCCGAGCTCTCCATCTGCCTCGGGGCAGGGTGCCGTAACCAGTTTCTTCACTGGATAAGGGTGCAGGCCTCTTGACCTCAGAGGACTGCTGTCCGTCGTTAACTGCACGAACGGTAAGTTCTGGGCACTTCAAATGTCTTAAAAGTCTTTTGTAATGATATCTCTTGTTTTGCAGGGTTCCGGCGATGGCGGATGGCGGGCTGATGAGAGTTGAGGATCGAACCCGCATGAGGAATAGAAGCGCCTGGAAGCACGTAAGTAAGCGCTTGTAGCCTGCTTCACGATGCGCACTAACTGTCCCTTTTATCTTGCAGGTACAAGTTCGGAGCTTTAGAGAAGCTGAAGGGTGCTGGAATACCCACTGGATTCGGCGTGGGAAGGAGTAATGGCACGTGAGTAATAAAGTTGCCCAATGTCTTTAAACGCACCTTCTTTTGTCTTTCAGATGCGGGATGCAGCGCCGAAGGCCTCCGGAGCGTGCGAAGAGCTGGTAAGCTTTTGTCTTTCAGATGCCGGAATGCAGTGCGAAGACCTCCGAAGCATGCGAAGAGTAGGTAAGCCTTTGTCTTTCAGATGCCGGAATGCAGCGCGAGGCGTTGGTGACAGCCGATGGACCAGGTAAGAGATGCGCTGCCACTGAAGACCGTAGTGCTAACCTGTTCTTTCTTTGTCTTTACAGGTGCTGCTGAAGACTGGATTCCAGGATGGCAAGCCTTTGTTCCCTTAGGCCCAGGAGCAGAAGCAGAAGACACGATGAGCGTTCTGCTGCAGAGAATGCAGAATAACACAAAGCAAGATTCATCCATCGGGTGTGGTTTAAATAGCCTCCTGTAGTGCTTAGGTGTCTCCTTCCACAGCCACGCCTAGGTAAGAAAAGAGTTCCTGCTTTCCAGAAGAGTTCCTGTGTTCTGAACCTAGGGAGTGGCTCCAGCCCCACCCAACAGGAAAAGTAGTCCCAAACAGAAGAGGATCAGGGGTTCAACTGGCAGGTAAGTAAGCAGCATGGTCTGCTGCAGGTAAGTCCACCCAAGCATTATGAGCCCGGCGCTTCCAGCACTGGGACTGGGCATCTTTATGAGCCTGGTGCCACTGGCGCCAGGACAGGGTCCAAAAGGTCCCAATTGGGACTGGCTGGCACTCGGAACCGGGGTTATGGGTCTGCTTCCAAGGGAGTCGGGCAAGTCCTGATCTTTTGGAAGCAGAGATCATGACACCATGCTGGAGAAGGTTACACATTATTTTAACCTGTGAGAATAGGGAGTAGAGAGAGAAGAGAGAAAATGTATAATTATGTAGCAAATTCTCTGATATTTTCCATCACTTAATCAGGGAAACGAACAAGTTACTCTCTTACCTGGTAACATTCTTTCGATGGGATGGTCCAACGACATATTCCATATCTATGATAGTTATCACCACAGCTGTGCTGCTTCAGAAAATCTTTCGGCGTCTGCGTCCTGCGTCGATGCGCCACCCTCAAGGACCTCCTCCGACGGCCGACGTCACTGGATGTTATAAATAGGACGCACGACGCCCATAGCCTCAGTTGTAGTTTTTTCCCCAGAACGTCTGGCACCAGTCTTCTGCCAGTCTGACCACGCAAAGCCTTGCGGAAACATAAGCTGCAATCGCATAAGAAATTCTGTAGCGGGGAAGGCAGGGAGGGAGCGATATGGAATATGTCGTCGGACCATCCCATCGAAATAACGTTACCAGGTAAGAGTAACTTGTTCTTCAAGGGGATTGGGTCCTCCGACGTATTCCATATCTATGTCAGACTCCCAAAGCAGTACCAATGCAAGGAGGTGGGAAAATAATTTAACAAAAGAAATTTAGAATGTCCAATCAAATTGCGTAGCAAAGGATCACCTTGCCAAAGGCCAGATCCTGCCCACAGATGGAAACGAGGGAGTAGTGACGTACAAAGTATGGACTGAAGCCCAGGTGGCTGCGTCACAGATGTTATGAATAGGAACACCCCTCTGTAGGGCAGTAGAGGCAGCCATAAACCTGGTAGAATGGGCCCGCAAGCCGACCGGTGGGTCCTTACCCGCCAAGCGGTAACACTCAAATAGCCATAATAATCCAGCGAGACAAAGACTGCTTATTCTTTGCTTACTAGCGTAACCAATGAAGAGTTGATCATCCACTCTGACCCGGGACATGCGTGAAATATAAAAGCTTAAAGCTCTCCTAGGATCGAGCATATGGAGCCTCTCCTCTTCCTTACCAGGATGTGGAGGAGGATGTAATGCCGGAAGAACAACTTTCTGGCCTAAATGAAATTCTGACACCACCTTCGGAAGAAAGGAAGGACGAACTCTAAGGACAACCCTGTCCTTATGAAATACAGTGAAGGGTGGATTAACTGAAAGTGCCTGTAACTCACTCACTTTGCGATCGGAAGTGACCGCAACCAAAAATACAGTTTTAAGAGTTAACAGTCTCAAAGGGCAAGAATGCAAAGGCTCAAACGGAGCACGCATCAGAAACTTGAGGACAAGGTTCACATCCCAACCGGGCACCTGGAAAGGTGACGGAGGGAACACGTTAGTGAGCCCTTTTAGAAACTGAGGGATTTTAAAATAAGAACACTCTTCAGACGAGTGCTTAAATATGTACAGCGCCGCCAGGTAACCTTTAACCGTACCCACTTGCAAGCCCCTGTGGGCTAAAGAAAGCAAAAAAGACAGAACCACAGGAATGTCACATGCAAAAGGATCCACATTCTTAACCCTGCACCATTCGCAGAACTTTTGGCAACGGTATAGGGACTTAGTTGCGGGCCTTCTGGCCGAAAGCAACACCTCCATCACATCTTCAGGGAGGTCCCAATCCTTATACCTCAACCTTTCAGAAACCAAGCGTGAAGGTTGAGGGATCTGACCTCTAGTAGATGGAGAACCTGACCCCCCCTCCCGTGAGAGCAGATCGTCTCGGTAGGGAAGATGACGTGGAGGGCAGATGGACAAGTCGAGAAGGTCCGGGTACCACGTCCTCCGGGCCCATGCCGGAGCAATGAGGATCATCCAGGAACCGAACTTTCGTAACCTCTGCAACACTTGCGGGATGACGGGGACTGGAGGAAACGCGTACAGCAGTGGGTAAGACCACTCCACCACGAACGCGTCTCCTAAGGCTCCTTTTGGAGGAAATTCCCGCGAGCAGAACCTTTCGCACTTCCGGTTGACACTGGAGGCAAAGAGATCCACTTGAGGGGCCCCCCAAAGGGCGAAAATCTACAGGAGAATCTCCTGAGCCAACTCCCACTCCTGAGAGATCGCGCTCTGCCTGCTCAGAGCATCTGCCGTCTCGTTTTCGTCTCTGGCCAGAAGTACTGCCAAGATCGAAACTTACTGCTGGATTGCCCAGAACCAGAGCGGAATCGCCTCCCTGCACAGAGGAAGTGACCCTGCCCCCCCCTTTTGTTGAGGTACTGCATGGCCACTGTGTTGTCCGTCAGGATCAGGACATCCTTTCCTTGCACAGTCGGCAGAAAAGCCTTCAGGGCAAGCCTGACGGCCCTCAGCTCCAACAGATTGATATGGAGTCTGGACTCCGATGGAGACCAACGACCGTTGACAGTCAAATCGTTGGCATGAGCTCCCCATCCCGTGAGGGATGCGTCCGTCACAATCGTAGCCAAAAAAAATAGCTCCCTTCATCAGATTGCCTTCGACGGCCCACCAGAGAGGGTCCTGGGCGACCAAGGACGGCACCTGAACAGGGTCCAACATCCTGCCGGAAGACTGAGACCACTGGAGCTTGAGTGCCCATTGCAAAGATCTCATCTGCAACTTGGCCTCTGGCACCAGAAGAATGCAGGATGCCATGAGGCCGAGCAATTCGAACGCTGGGAGACTCTGGGCAAGCTGAAACTTGTGCACCATCTGCTGAATGTGATAAACCCTCACCTGGGGAGGAAAACACTGCACCAGTGACGTGTCGAGCACTGCTCCGATGTATTGGAGCCTCTGAGTTGGTGTCAAATGGGACTTCTTTAAGTTGAGGGAGAAGCCCAGCTTGTGGAGGGAGTGGCAGGTGACTGACAGATGATCCAGGACTTGCTCGGGAGAGCTGCCCTGATCAACCAATCGTCCAGGTAGGGGTAGATGTGAATCCCCCCTTTCCTGAGATGCGCTGCCACCACTACCATGAGCTTGGTGAAGACCTTCGAGTGGATTCAATCCGAACGGCAGGACCCGAAACTGAAAGTGCGAGTCACAAAACGCGAACCTCAGGTACTTCTTGTGCTTTGGATGGATCGGCACATGAAAATAAGCGTCCTTGAGGTTGAGAGACACCAACCAGTCCTGAAGTTGAAGGGCCTGGAGGACTTGAGAGAGAGTAACCATCTTGAACTTGTCCTTCCTGAGGAGTTTGTTCAAACCGCGCAAGTCCATGATGGGTCTCAATCCCCCGTCTTTCTTGGAAATCAAAAAATAAGGGGAATACCCTCCCTTGTTCCTCTCCGCTACAGGCACCAGTTCTATGGCGCCTTTCTCCAGCAAGGATTGAATTTCCTGCGCAAGGAGCGGATCCAGACTCTTCAAAGAGAGATTCGCCAGTGGATTGTCGTGAGGCCTCTGCCGGAAAGGAAGACAGTAGCCGTGGGCTATGAACTCCAGAACCCACACATCTGAAGTAATGACACGCCACTCTACAAGATGCTGTGCCAGCCTTCCCCCAACATGGGACATGGCCTCATGAATGAGCTGAAGCGGCTGCGGTGTTGCCTGAGGGCAAAGAGGCAACTGCCCGAGCGACCTTGGCACCTCCAGTACCTTGTTTTCCACCTCTGGCACTCCTACTGTGGCCCCTTTGACTGGCAGCTCCTCTCGCTTTACCAAAGGATGAGTAATAACGAAAGGAACCTCCCCTCCATTGCTGTCCCCTAGGACGAAAAGGCAGAGGTTGTCGAACTGCAGTGCCCAACGACTTTGCTGCAGCTTTGGAGGTCTGCAACCTCTCAAGGCTCTCGTCAGCCTTGCTGCCAAAAAGATGTTCCCCGTCAAAGGGCATGTTGAGGAGCCGGGCCTGCACATCAGGTAGCAAACCCCGACTTCCGCAACCACGCAAAGCTGCGTATTACGGTGCTCGCCGCCATGGACCGGCTGACGCAATCTGCCATGTCCAAACCCGACTGAACGGCCTCACACATGGCAACCTTGCCATCCTGGACCATAGCAAGGAAAACATCCCGTTCGTCCACTTCGGGAACATGTTCAGCCGCTAAGGAAACACAGTTTCACAGAGTGTGCGTGAAACGAGACAAGGCACACACAGAGTTGGCCGCCTGAAGCGCCATACCCCCTGAAGAAAACACTTTCTTCGCCCAACCATCAAAATGCTTGTCGTCCCTATCAGGAGGGATGGTAGGATACGACGCCTGCTTTGCTGATGCCGTAGCCGCTTGCACCACCAAACTCTCCGGAGTGGGGTGCTTGGTCAAGTAGCAAGGGTCGCTACTGGCTGGGCGGTATTTTCGCGGCAAAGACTTGCCCACTGCCGGCAGACTCTCCGGAGCAGCCCAAGCCGCTGCCACATTCAACTGTAGAGCCATATGGAACAGCAGTACCAGGTCAGTTGGTGGACCTTGGTCGAGGATATCCGTAAGGTCATCCTGAAGAAAATCACCTGGGGGAGCAGACCACCCCAAGTACTCTGTGACCATAGACATAAGGCGCCGGTATGAGGAGTCGGCATGAGTGCCAGGCTCAGGCCTACAAAACTCCACCTCCGGAGAGGTGTCCAGACCACTGGCGTCGTGCAGGGACTGACGCAGGTCCTCAAATTGGCTATGGCCCGAGAGAATCTCATCTGGCACCATATCAGGAACCATGCCATCATCAGAGCCCTCATCCACCTCTGAAATGTACTCAAGATGGCGGTAAGAGGGCACAGAATGGGCAACAAAGCCATGATTGACCTTGGCCAGAGCCTTTCTAGGGGGTTCCACCGTGCCCTGGGACACCCCCGTCGAAACAGCCTCGTAAGGCATTGAGGGCGTCGAGTGAATCGGCGACGATGCCGAACACGGCGCCGACAGCATCAACGGCTTCGACACAGGCCTCGAGGACGACTTCTTTGGAGGCGGAGCCTCGAAAGAGTCCGTCGGCGACCTCGGCACCACAGTCATCAACATCTTCCTCGAAGACACCACAGGGACCGGGACCTGGAACGGGCATGACGAGAACGATTCCCATTGTCCGAGCGGGACCTTTCCCACGAATCGTGGCGACCACCCAAGCCTGAAGGCGTACGAGCGGTGTCTCTCGACCGATCACGACCGACCCCACTCGGAGGCGCGAACGTACCAGTGCCCTGCAATTCAAGAATCGCTAGCATTTTCTTACCGAAGGAAGCCCATTCCTCCGGCGTCGCATGCTTGGTGGGATAAGCGACTCGCCGACGGGCGGAGTCCTCAGATGAGGGCGGGGAAGACGACCGATGACAACGCTTCCGGGAGTGCCTCGAAGAGGCAGAGGAGTGGCGGGACCTACTCCGGGACCGAGACCCACTTGACTTCCGACGACGATGCAGAGAGTCGCCCCTCGAATCGTCCGTCGAAAGCCTCGCAGACCTCGACTTCCGTGGCTTCGACACCTTACCTACCGACAGTTTCTTCTTGCGCTCCCGCAAGGCTTTGGAAGTAAGCGACTGGCAGTCGACACAATCATCCGTGTCATGGGCCTCCCCGAGGCACCAGAGGCAGGCATTGTGGGAGTCCGTCACCAACATCTTGGACCCACAGTCCCTGCACTTCTTAAAGCCCAGACGCGGGGTGGAAGATGAGGTAGACATCACGAAGGATATACTTCATAAACTAACAGGTTCGGAGAACCGATAAAGAACAGAAACTCCAAAGAGTCGAGGCGCGCCGAGATCTCCGAAGCGAACACGTTCGCGGAAAAAACGGAACTGAGGCTACGGGCGTCTTGCATCCTACTTATAACATCCAGTGACGTCGGCCGTCGGAGGAGGTCCTCGAGGGCAGCGTATTGACGTCATCGACGCAGGACGCAGAAAGATTTGCCGAAGCAGCACAGCTGTGGCGATTACTGTCATAGATATGGAATACGTCGGAGGACCCAATCCCCTCGAAATGTAGCATTGTCTCTGTTCGGGCTCTTTGCAGGAATTTCTAATTCAACAAGTAAAAAAGACTGGTAGCAACGAAGTCCATTTCCCTCGAACAGCAGATGAAAAATAGAAAGATACAAAACTGCAGATTTCTATGCCACTCACCTACCAGGCTGCTCCTACATTAGAGACACTGAGAAACCATATGCAGCTCGCAACAAAAGCCTGCGCAGATAGCAGGACCGTGTTTTCCTTCTCAGCATCACTCGCTCTGCAAATCTGCTGAGCGACATTGTGTTCACTTCCTGATGGTGAGGGTTGCCAGCCAGCCACCCAGGAAGATATGGAATATCTTATCCAATCAAAGCCTCAGAGAAAGCCTGGGAACTGCGACTACTGCTGCACGGGAAATTACAGAAAGGGGGGCATGCCATCTAAAGGCTTACTCCATCCCACAAAGTCCACTTCAAACTCAACTGAACTCATTAAAGGCAATCCGATCAGTCACCCTCTATTTCACCCTCAAAGCTCAAACTCACAAAGAAAGGCCAAACCTACGGGTGTGGCTAAAGGCGTAGGTAAACCTCAAAGCCCAGTCTGTCTGTGTGGGTATTTGAAGTAGTAACTGGCTTCAGGAATTTGGAAGAGGTGGGAGTCAGATGAAGTTTGGAAAAGGTTGGAGTGTGAGAAAAGGAGTTTGGAGGAGATTTGAAACTACATGGGGAGAAGAAACATGAGGTGGTGGTTGGGACAGAATATCAGAAGGAATTGGTAGAAGAAACCCAGAAGGTAGTGATAAAGCCCACATGGAGCGAAGTAAAGGGAGACAAAACCTTGTTTCCTCCACAGCCAAGTGAAAAACTGGAGAAATCTATCTGAGAAGAAGGTTGCATGAACCCCATCAAATGGTCACTGAAACCAAAGGGGAAGATACCAAGAGAAGAAGTGTACAGGAACAGCTAAATCAGAGTCTGAGAATCCAATGGACGAGGCACATACAGAAAAAGCTTTGAGGAATCTTTTAAGCCTAATCTGAGACTACAGGGAGGTTTTCTTTTAGGTAAGAAGGAGGTTTGGGAGCTATTGTAAACATGGATTTGAGTTCAGAGAAGGATAACTCAGCCTTTCAGACTTATTTGACACTGCCTGTTTGTTTTTGGCCACCCTTTGTTATATTCTGGTCTGGTCATTAATCCCCATCACCCTCATGACCGTTTATAGTAGGACATCTAGGTGACTAGCTAATATGTATCTGTAACAACTACTAAGCACACTAATCACTAGTCAGTGATGAAAGTACTGTTGTGTAAAATAAAGTGAATAGTAAAGAACCATATTAACATTTACCATAAAGGTAATGTGTGGGAAGTGTCGCCAGCAAGCAGAGAAGAAAAAAATGAGACAATAGAAAAGTGGCATCAGACAGCCACTTGCCCAAATACATTTTATGGCCCTTCCTCTCCAAAATTAACACCTTTACATAAAGTTAGACCTAAGAAATAGTGCGTGCAAAATGCATATGTAGTATCACCAAAAACTGCTCTACAGATTTCTCAAACTGGTACACACCCATAGGTCACAAATGCAGTTTTTGCCATGGCAAAACGAGCACAGATATTTTCTGCAGGGGATGTGTTGGCACAGGCAAATCCAACTGGATATCAAGGACCTAGAGACTAGTGTACCTTAATTAGCACATCCATAGGTAACAAAATGTTAATCACATGATTGAACAGAATGCGTCTTATCTTGCGAATCCATATGCGCTTAACATCCAAGATATGACAGGCCTTCTCAGCCTGGGAAAGGTGCAGATGAGAAAAAAGTTGGGAAGGCAAATGTAATTTCAGTACAATTTGTTCATAACCTTTGGACCAAGGAGGGGTGGCTGTACAGCACTACCATAGGCAGATAAATATTCTACGCATTCATGGTGTGAAGCTCACTAAAACGTCTCACATAATTAATGGGAACCAAAAGTATTTCCAAGAGGGCAATGCCTTGTCTCAAAAAGCCATAAAATACGTTATGATAGAATATTTGTATATTACACACGTGCCACAAAGTGACCTTGGGGTGTTAAAAGGTCTATTGTGCAACTGGGCATGGCAAATTATTGTCCAACGTGTTCTGAGAGAAGAAACATTTTGAGTATCTTTTTTGAAAGTTGGAAGGTGTGTGATTTTCCTATGATGGAAGGGGATGCATTGCCACATATGGAGCATAAAGTAACTAAAGGGTCTGCCTCCAACGGACAATTTAAAAGAACTCTGAAACAATTGTAGTTTCTGGGCTGAGGGGACTTTTCTAGTGGGGTTGTTGGAGAGCCGCTTGTCAGATGAAAAAGGGCAGAGAGCCATTAGAAGCTCAATGGGAAATACAAAGGATTTTAAATGATAGCTTTTCTGTTAATGGAAGTCAACGTCCAAAGAATAGGGGTGATATTTTCAGTCCTTCTGGCTTCTGCGATTGCCTGCACTGATGCCTTTTGAAGTAACTTAAACCGGGGTAAAATATAGGCTGGAATGGAAGTTCTAAGTACAGACTATTGCATTAGTCAACTTTTTATAGGATGAAAGCAACTTTCATTGCGGTTTTTAAAACTCAGAAACCTCATTGCACCACTTCCCAGATTTAAGGAATAAAAGATTGTTAGCAACAATAACTCCTAAATATGCAGACCTGGGACAATGCAGGAGGACAGTCACCTTAAAAGATATATATATGCATCTATACAAAAAATGGCTGCTGGATATACGGCGATGTAGGGTTGGTCTGTATGACTGAGAAAGTTACATAAAAAGATGAATATCCTCGGCCTAGTTTTAAAAACGATCACTGTAATGCCTAATCAGTTGCCTCTGTGGGGGAATATAAACATTAAAAAGCATAGGAGATAGGGTAGTGCCACGAAGAATGCCACGTGTGAAAGCCCTGAATTCTGTTCTAAAGGGAGGAAGAGAGACAGCAGAAATGCTATCCTTTATGAACAAGGAGGTCCAATGGGGGGGTAGATACTTCAATGCCCAGTCTTGCAGCCTAGTTCGAAGGAGCCATGGTCTACCAACTGTATCACATGCCACATACCTCCAGTAGGAGTAGAGCTGACAGTTGCCTTTGTCCACCAGTACGTAGAGATTTTTCAGCACTGAAGGTAGAACAGTTATTTATTTGATTATTTGTAAAGCACCTGAGGCCCAGAGGCAAATGGGCGCTCTGATGCAATGCAGGAAGCAATCAAAGATAAACAAACCAGCTAATACGCCGCAGGCACAAACAAGGCTAAAACACTAAAAACACTGGAGGTGGGGCTGAATCTGTCCTAGAAGAAGTCCAGAAGATTGTCCTCCTTCAGAAACAATCAACGTTACTGGGTCATAACCTTCTCAAGGATCTTAGCTGGATACGAACGATTTACAAATAATTGATAATTAGAAATATCAGGGGTCGTCTGCATCAGCTTTCTTCAATAAAGTTTTAACAAAGCCATTTTAAGACCAGAGGAAACTACCACAGAAGTAAGAGACATTTACAAGTTGCCATAAACAGTGAGTTAGTGGTCAAAGTAGAGCTAGATTCTTAAACGGCTTAGCAGGGCAGAGATGATTTGGTACCTCGCAGCCTGAAACACACATTTAGATTGTTTATGGTTATCGTTATTTCCACTAGATTGAAACCCCATGTCCTTTGTACTTAGAGTTTTGGGTTTAATCCCATCATAGCTAAATTGAATCTCGATTAAAAAGGCAGTAGTTAGCTGATCACACCTTTCTTTAGAAGGACAAATTGCAGTTGTGGCGTTTGGCGTACACAACTCATTGATAATTTTAAACAGTACTTTTCGTGAATTATTTGCCATCAATACATTAATTTCACAGAGGACCAGCCAGAAATAAATCAAGATTCCACTAAACTGTCTTTTTGAAATAAGGAAAAAGTCAAAGTGAAGGAAAGGCACAAAGAGGACATCCACCAACCTTTTCGGATGTAGGAAAAGACTTTCCTTGCCAGTTTCCAGAGGGCACCTTTGTCAATTAGGTTTTGGAAGTATCAATTTGCAAGCTTGGCTGAGTCCGAAAAATGTCAAGCACTGTTTTGAAAACACAGTGACAAAAGTATAGACATTTGCTGTTATATTGTGACCATATACATTTACTTGATTCTAAGATGTCCATATTTTCAAGACAAAGTCCAAGTTTGACAGCAGACAACTCAAGTACCAAGCACTCTCAGTGAAACAATCGGAGGGGGGACGTCGTGGTCTTCGGTTCCGTCTCTAGCTATTAAGTTATGGTGCACTGGAAAAAAGTTGTCTTTGCATGCCTAGATAAACGGCTCAGAGTATCAATGCCAGCCAGGCCAAGAAGGTGTGAAGAGGACTAGGATAAATGTGGGCTGTTTCTGTTCTTCTGGAAGTTACTCAGAATTAGGAGCCAAGGAGTTATGAATCATTGATCAATGCTTTCGGGCATTTGATTAGGAGACCCACTACGAAGGCATGAGGTGGTATTCCAAAGTACTGTACAAATGCTGGATATTGGGTTAAGGTGAGTCACAAAAACATCTATTCTGCTTGACGCCAAACTTTTAATGTTATTTGGCATAAGGCGACTTACAAATGCACTCCAATCATGGGCTCACACCTGAGGTGCTGCTTTAGTGGCCGTATTCTAACCTGTGCAGTATCAGAGTACCTCCATGCCCTATGTGAAAGGACATTCCTGTAGCTGCATCTCAGGCTACCATACAGGCCTCGGCTGGAGTCAATAAAGCTCTCCCGGTGCCATTTCCTGGCCTCCTTCCGCCATTACGCCACTCCATTGCCGCAATCCCTAGCAGGAGAAGCCAACATCTCACCCTTTTCTGTTCAAATGAGGGTGTGCTTCAAAAATGGCAGATCCCGCAAGGCAAGGAGTAAAAGTTACAAAATGTCTTCTCAGCTCTTGGCTGCAGAAATGGGGCGGAGGAATACCATCACAATTTGGACCAACCTTAGAATTTGTGATGTTCTGCCATGAATACCAAAATAGTTTTGAATTTTACTTCTGTTGTCTTTATAATATGTTAACTTGAGAAAGCGGAATTAGACAATCGCCAGCTTTCTATCGCAAAGAACTGGCTCTGCCTGGTCATCTTGCTAAGCAAATCTCTAAGATTTTAGATACTCAAAATGCATGATAGTTTGATGCATTGAATTCCCCTAGTTGTCTGAACCCACAAACCCTAACTCACAAGCTATCTGCGATTAACTTTCCAACCACTTTCATAACGTTGCGCTTCAAAAGAAATTGTACCATCACTACAAAACCAGCTCGAACCCTCCTCCACATCCTGCCGTCTCTCAAATCCAATCTTTTCCTTGCCCTCCCTACCAACTTTCTCTTCATTCACACCTCTTTCCCAGGCCGATTCCTGCAACCTACTTGAACCTAGCCGACCCTCTGGCTCACCTGGAGATCCTTGCCCACCCCTCCTTCAAAAATGATCCTTACCTCCACCTGTGCAGGCAGTGTAGCCCGCTCCATCATCAATAAATCTCTCTCATCTGGCACCTTGGCAGAGGCTGTCAAAACCTCTCATGTCAAACCATTACTCAAGAAATCCAGCCTCGACCCACTTTCCCCATCAAACTACTGCCCAATCTCCAACAACTGCTTCATTACTAAACTAATTGACTGTGCAGCATACATATCAAATCCTCAACCCAGGCAAATCAGAAATCTTAATATGTGGCAGAACTGCTCGGATTCCCCAATGTTTACCATGCCCAAAAGCCCTGGGAGCCCCACCGGACACCTCAACCTTTGTAAACATCTTGGGTCTCTCTTCAAACACATCAACTCTGTATCCAGAACCTGCCACTTCCACTTACGCATCCTAAAACAAATATTTCCCCATCTCTCCAAACCTCAAAGTCTCTGCAGTACTGGCCATCATCATCATCTCCCGCCTAAACTATGGCAACTCCCTCCATCTCGGCACCCCAGCAATCCAGCTCAGGAAACTCCACTGAATCCAGAACTCAGCAACCAGTCTGCTTCTTGCCCTCTCGCCCAGAGAACAAATCACTCCCGCCCTCAGAGTGCTACATTGGCTCCCTTATAGCCTAAGAGCGACCTTCAAAGGCATTTGAATCGCACACCAATCCCTCCATAATACAAGACCAGAGTTCCTGCAGAATAAAATCATCCCCTACCAACCTCCCAATCTGGCTCGGCTCTCCTCCTTGCTATTCCCCCTTACTACTCCACCATAGTTGGCGGCTCGACCTTCTCTATCCTAGCTCCCACCATCTGGAACACCCTTCCTCTGCACACCCACTGCACCAAGAACTACCTTTGCTTCAAGAAAGTCCTCAAAACCAGGGTTTGCTGAATTATCCTGAAACCCATCCCAAATCTTCTAATTCCCAATCCGCGCATAGGAACACTCAGCACCAGGCGGCGCTGGCCCTTTTTTGCGGTGGCTCCAACCTCGCAGCACTTGCTGAACCGGCTGTTATCGCGGCCCGGCCCACACATTCTATCAAACACCAATCATGACCCTAGTTTCCCACAAGAACTAAGAGCTCAAACAAAGCCCTCATATAGTTTATTTTCACATTATGAAATGTCACAGGATTGATTAGTCACTGCACCTTGCATGCACAGGGAAAACAGGCAAATCACATTCAAAGTAGTTGTGATAGAATCACCACCACTGCACATGGACAGATTGAGATGCGCTTCATGGAATTGTCATGGAAGGAATTTTACCATGACCCTTGTCTGGGGCCAGAAGTCCAGGTGGGGGTTTTATCGCGCATTACTCCTGGGAATCCAATCAAGAAATAACCCTCAAAACGCACCGGAAGAACTTGAGGGATGGGTGGGTATCGCGCATGGATGAACTATAGGATGGGCCACCCACGGTAAAGTAACAATTGAGACGGTTCAGTAAGCGCACGATATCTGGGTATATTCGCCATTCTATACACATAGAAGAGCCTGTAAGAATAGCTGTGCTTCTCAAGCTGCAATTAGTTGAAGCATAGATTGTTGCGGTCACTAACCGCTTTATCGCAGCCGCAAGAATTGACATAAGAAGCCAATATCTGATCGGCCGACCATGCAACAAATCTCCACCGGTGGAAAATTGCCACAGGCATGGCTACCAGCACACATCAGAATACAGCAAGAACTATGAAAAATGTGGTAGTGCTGGTCACATAATTCTCTGCCTACTTACACCAGACGACTCAACACCTCTGGCAGCGAAGACCTATGACAAATTCGGGCATGCTGAACACATAGCAATTCGCCAGCACTCATGGCATCTCCAGACTCCTCTCCGCACCCATCCACATGCCTGACCTCATGGGTTGCTTTCTACCAGAGACTGACCAGCCCTGCTCAGCCTTATTTGGCCTTATTTGGTCTCGAGTGGATAGCTCAGGGGCAACGTGATCGCCTTGGAAGCAAGACCGCACAGAGCACCACAGGTTCGATCCCTCGTTCTGTGCTTAAAAACCTCTGGGTATTAAGCACGTTATAAATAACCTATCATATCATAAATGTACACACGCATTGTAATCTTACTCCGCGACCTCCAACACGCTGGACTTCAGTCCCAGAGGGCGTTCCCACCACCGGCGCATTGAGACTTTAATAATGCTAAAAGGCTCTATATAAATGACAACTACAATACAATGTGGGTACTGCCTTTTCTTATGGAAAATCACCCTAAATATACTCAGTAGCTATACACCGTTAATACATGCTTTGTAATACTTAGACAGTTACTTTCAGGTTTTAATCATGCTCCCTTTTCCATTTAATCTAAACAGCTCTAACATATCATTCAGTTAGGTATGGTTCAGAAACAAAGCAATTTAACTAAATCCCATTCACTACCTAAGTATCTAAACTACAGTTCCAATATTGTTGCCTTAAATCATCATCAAAGGCAATCATAAAATATCCATAAAACCCCATATCCCAATGGTAGACTTGTCTCACTTGCAATTACATTAAAAGTGGGGATCTGCGTTTGGTTGTTTCAGACTTTTGGAAGCTTCACTTATAGTCCTGTTTACTTAAAGAGGTCAAACAAAGTCATACCTGCTTTTCTGAAAAATGGTACTGGCAAAGTTTCTTCCACAGATGACAGTCTTCACTTAGAAAATGCAGTGTTGGAGTCACTTGACCAAGGTTAATGATGTCCCAGCCATCTGAAAACCTGTGCAAAATGTTGTTCTGCATGTGTAATGGGAGATCAACAAGGGAAGGACCGGACTGAACCTGCTGAAAAACATTCACATTTAAATGAACTAAAATATTTAAAAAAAACTCTGATCCTGCACATTATACAAAGCATTTATGATTCACTTATAATGTACTTATTAGATGACGCAAATTAATAAATACTATCAATATGTTTGCTATAACAGATAAACTTTTTTCTTCATTATATTTCAAATAAAAATATACGCTATATAACGTTATCAAAAATGATCTCCAGATTTCGTTTATTCAATGCCAATAGTAAAAGACTTCCTCCAGGTCAGACATGCATACCTGCCCCTTAAGGCAAAAATTATGTAAAACAGAGTGATCAATGTGTTGGCTCCCTCATTGTGTATGTTTTATCCACACCACACCATAACCAGTGACAAGGGGTGGAGTCGGGCTGTTAGAAGGAAAACGTAAATTCCTTGGTCATAAGGGGTAGCGGCTGTTACGTCTGTGCTTATGCCTAGTACCAATGGGAAATGGCTTGCCATTCCTACTAGACAGCTAATCAGATTTTAGGGAGGCATGCCTGTTGGACAAAGCAGTATGTGCGATGAGTTATGGTTCTGTTTCAAAACAGCAGCATGAGCAATGTTCCCGCAATTTTTTCATCTTGGGAGAGTGCCAGTGTGTGAGCGAGGTTGCACCGGCAAGTAGGCCAACCTGTCAACACTCATAGAAGGCTGCTTTGCAGGACATTGCTTGCCAAGTAACATGCACACTGCATACATTTACATCCATGTTAAGCAAACATGTACAAACAGAGGACTAGTGATGGCAGCTGGGTTGGTATCTGCCAGGCTTCCTTGCCTCCTCTCTTGAGAAGGCCTTTGGTTCGCCCTTCCCCTCCCAGTCACCCCTCCGCCCAGGACCACATAATGCATTCCTTATATTACAAATCACTTGAGGTCAGGGCAGACTTACCTGGGCAGCAGGGATGTCATTTGGAGGTTACCAGGGGTGGCAGATGCTACCCGTGCCTCCCCCTTTGTTACCCTTAGACCTTTCCTTGCTTCCCTAGGCCACTGGACAAAGAGGCAGGGCCAAGAGCAGATACCTGTGTTGCAGCTGAAAAATGTGATTGTAAATGCAGCTATATGTACCACAGCTTTTTTCAGCTGGAATCTAGATCTCGTTAGCTGGAGAAATAACAAGGATGCAGGAAAAATCATGAAGCTGCCATCACTAACAGGTTTTCAGTCCATTAGTGAAGAATGCCTGAATGGTTGGGTTCAGAGGCAGGGATGTCTGTGTAGCTCATACCCAGTACTGTAGAAACAGGGTGGCTTTGGGGGCTAGGTCTAGCTAGTTGGGAATGAGTAAGAGCAGCCGGCAGTACTCGGTGACAGCGCAGCATGAACTCAAATCTCATCAGTGTTTCTCGTAGTCTTCTTTCCACATCCAATGAGCCACTGGGCCTCTGATAACAGGGGTGTGCCCCTGTGGATTCTGCCAGCAGTCCTGCCTGGGCACTGTGTGACCGGACCCAGATCTGCTAGACCTGCTTCACAGGCACACTGTAGATAGACGCACAGTGAGATCATTGCTTTACATGAAAAATATTTATTTGGAAGGGTGGCTCTGGGGCAAGGCAGTTGCTTTGGTAACAAGAGGATGCAGTGCCACATGGGTTCAGTTCTGTTCCAATGCTTAGAAGCTGGAGGCAGCTGGCATTAAGCAAGATATAAAGGACCAAAGAAAAGAATAACATGGGCCCTATACAGGGATGATGCCATTGAGCTGCTGCTGTTTACATTTTAAAATAAATTTAAAAAAAACTGTAATTACCGTGACCTGCAACACATCCCTCCCCTCTATCTCTCATCTAACAAAAATACACGCGGTTTACTTACCAAATAAGCAAATCAGAAAGGTAATAACTGGAAGGTTTCAAATCATTCATAACCACTGGCAACCCCCTAGACAATCGTTTTTCTGGTTGGAGTTGCGTTTGTCACTTGCTGTTTCCAGTTTGTGCCCAGACACTTGGCAGGCACTGGATGTCTGCTTTGTGGGGTTATGGCTTCTTCGAGATACTCAGTCCGTTTACAGTTCAGCTGTTGTGTTGGACGTCTGCTTACATTCACAGCAATTTGGTAATATCGGCCTATACAGGCTGATATTAACGCTACGTATGGAGATCGATTCTTGTATGAAATGTTTCTCATATTACAGTGATATTGTAACCATATTTTTCTTAGTGTACTGAGGAACAATCCTATATGATGCCACTTCTTGTTTTGTCAACGGGTGAAAGGTTGCATGCCATCACTTCCTGTGATGTCACTTGGGAGTGGGGTCAAATGATATCACTTCCTGTGATGTCATCAGCAGTCAAGCATCATGTGATGTCACTTTCGCTACCCCTGGCATTTTGGTGAAATTACTTCCTTGCTGGGCAGCTCGGCATACGGATACCTGGAAAAGGGAACAGCATCTTAGCCAAGCTCACCCTCCCAAACACTCTGCCAGGTGTCCCAACTACTCCTCTGACGACAACCTCAACTTTTGTACTAAGTATTGCCGCATATGATAATTCGGAGCTGTGTTATGCCCTTCGCGCTTTGAGAGGCAAACTGTGGTCTGCAGATGACTTGAAGCTATGGAGCAATCCCACAGACAGCCCCTGGGTTGCAAGGGCGTGCCGGGGACTACTCAGAGTTAGTAGCTATATGCATCAGAAAGCTGGTGCTAATATTGCATGCTCAGTCTCAGCACAGCCTCAGCACTGGCTGGCTGCCTGCATATGTTGGATGCATTGGGGCATGTTAAGGGGGAGAAGATGGGATGCGATGAAAGATGAAGCAGTTTTACAATGTTGCTATCTGGCGAACTACAACTACATGACGTCCTTAACCTTCTCGTCCAGGGTGGGCAGGAGTCGATCTCACCTCCCTCTTGGTGCAACATTGCAGTTGTGGCACAGGGGTGAACAGGCGCACTGCTAATATTGCAGTGTTATAGAAAACAAGTGCTGTTCGAGAGCACTTTTTTGCTGTGTTTTGCCACATGGTCAATATGTAGGTGATGGACTGCTCAGGGCAGTAGGTTGCTCACCTGGTTGTACCCCACCTTAACCAGGGCCACCACACTTGAACAGTCTCATTTTAGAATAAATGGTGCAGTCAATGCAGGCGAAAACAGAGGCTGTTTTGTGGAGGGCGAGAGCCACTGAAGTCAATGGACAAGTAAGGGGCTTGGCAGGTGAGTGAACCAAATCCACTGCGGATGACACCGGCTAAAAGTGTGTGAATTGAGAGTTATTGGTTCTAACATGAATGGCTGCGGCCGGCATCTTTTTATAGAATTGATGGGCAATCACTTCGATAAGTGATCGTCTGGGGGAGAGAGGAAAATATCAAGCTTCGAGATGTAGTCTTGAAATTGGCGTCCTATCATCTAATAGATAGACATTGCTCTAAGTGCACAATGGATCAGAATTTTAATCATCTTAAGGTCTTGCGCCTTCTGTGAGACAGCGAAATCTATAAGTTGTCACAAAGGAACTGAACAAGAATATCAGATTCAAATAACTTTTTCTATTTGGGCTCCAATTTCAACATGAGGATTGCATGCACATTGCCACGTCTCTGGAGGCCTTATGCCACATTTTGGGTCTCAAGACTTCCTCCTCCACCAATAGACACAGCACGTTGTATAGGCTATAAACTTCAAAGCTGCCGTTGGAGATCAGGAGCCAAGAAACTGGACAGACTGTGCAAAAGCACCTCATCTGAGATCACACATCTGGATATAGCTACTCTAAGTTCGGGGACAAAACTTTTCGTTTGCCTTGCAGATATTTTTGCTCCAAAGTCTTTAGCTTTGATGTAGATGCAACAATTCCTTATTAGCATAACAGAAACAATGTAGGGGTGACTGCTATGTTGGTTAATTCATTATATTGGGTTTAGGAAGTTCATTGTGGGGGTTTGTCTTCATTTTTGAATGTATATCACAAGATGCCTGGGCTTAGAGGACTTGCATTCGTTTCAGGTGATGATTTCCTCTTGCTGGCAGGATGTATTGCCTGTTAGCATGTCAGGGTGTTCATATGCTTGGAAGTAAACGTCTATGTTCTAGGTTTGGTTAGCTTTCATTACAGTAAAGGGGAGTATAGGGAAAGGCGAGTGGAAGGGAAAGTGCTTGGAACATTGAATATTTTTCTTTTACATTCTTCTACTCTACCAGGAATGCTGGTAAAATATTGAATTTCATGGTTGTGGACGACTATCGTACTAAATGGGGACACAGGAATACCGGAATACTGTACTCACAATTTGCAATTATTCTTACTAACGATTAAGGATCCCCCCCCCACCCCTGGCAGATAATCAAAGTATGATGTGACGTATTGAAGGAATGCCCAGATGTGTTTTTTTTTTTTTTTTTTAACAAGAACACCATTTATTTACACAAGACAAACATGTTCCCTCAAACTATGCTCACTGATTTGTCGAAGCTTTGGCTAAGAATAAAACTTCAGAGATCATGCTAGTTTCTCATGGGGATACTTCGCGACATTGGCCCATTATATAAAAAGATATGGTAGGAAGATTTGTGCTCACTGTGCACTTGTAAAGTGGGAAAGAGGCTACCCAACTCCGGTTTGGGGGTAAACCTGGCACAAACTATGACGTTTTTGTGTGAAGGAGGATGAAAGAGGTTTGTTACTTATTTTATTTATTATTGTGTGTTACAGTTAGAAATATACATTTTTCACAATACTATCAAAATATCTAAGTATCCCCCATGTCCCAACAACAAAATTGAATCTGCACATTACATTCAGCAATACAACCATAAAAAGAAACTATTAGAACAATTCTTTAAAAAAAAAAATACATTTTTATTGGTTTTAACAAGAGCATGAAACATACAGGTGAAAGGTGAGCAGAAGACAGTTAACTCGGTAATGCATACAGTCATGTTGCAGCATGTGCTGCATGAAGTGTGGTCAGAGGGTTGCTGCGTGGGGTGGTGGGTGTGAGGGAGGGGGGAAGACAGAATGGAACTGGGGGTTGGTCTCACTGATCGTCCATCCATTTTCCTCAGACCTTTTGAAACTTGCATGGACAGCCTCTTGCCGTGTAAATTTGTCGCTCCAAAGAGGCGCACTTGGTGACCTCATTAGACCATCGGGTTAGGCTCAGTGCTGCGGCAGATCCCCAATTTGCAGCAATCAGCCTTTTGCCCGCACCCAGTGCCACGGCCGTGAACAGTTTTTCATGCTTAGTGAGGCCCAGTTCTCCCCATATCCCAAGCAGTATCAACTTTGGGTCCAGTGGTATTTGGGATCCCACTGTTGCGGATTGCGCGCGTGCAACCCGCCCAGAAAGTCTGTACCGCAGAGCAATCCCAAATTGTGTGGAAGAAGGTGCCCCTTTCGCACTTGCATCGAAGGCAGACTTCCGCGCCCGCCCCACTCCATCTAGCCAGCATGGTGCCGGAATAACCAGGTTTTTTTTTATTTTTTATTTTTAAAGATTTTATTAATTATGCCAACAAAACAATACAAACCAACCAAGCAGTATAATTGTAACAGTTCCATTACACACCATTTTATCTTAGTCACTGCTCTCCCAGTCCCACCCCCCTCCATGAGCCTACCTATTATTCACATTCAGTGGCTACTACATGCGGGAGGGTCTCATTTCCCTCGGATTCTGTTGGGTCTGATATTACTCCAAACATTTCTGCTATTAGTGATTTCCATGCCATCAAGGTACCCGCCTCTTCCTCCCCACTCACGGTGCTCGTTTCTTGCCATACCGCCGTTTCAACCTCAGCCCATTTTTGCAAATCTTTCCACCATACTTCCACCCGTGGCTTGTGGCATTTCTTCCAACCCATGGCAATTCCCCGTTTTGCGAGCACGTATGCCAGATCTTTCAGTTTCACAACATGCTTGAGTTTCCGTGATTTGGGGAACCCGCCCAGTAAACAGGCCCACGCCATATCTATGACAAGCGTAACCCCCTTTTCTGCCAATTTCTGCGCTGCTTCTCCCCAAAAGTACTCAATTATTGGGCATGACCAAAACATGTGTGTCATGTCCGCATTTTCTTGGTTACATTTAGGGCACGCTTGTCTATCAGAATTACTGAACTTAGATATCCTCAAAGGGGTCATGTATGCTCTGTGCGTTATATACAGCTGTATTTGTTGTAGCCTGGCGTTTCTCGACACTTTGTGATAGCCCAGGGCAAGTTCCCACATCCCATCCTCCATCGGGGCTCCCACCTCCGCTTCCCAATCTAGTCTCAGACGTGTCAATTCCTTCCCCACCTTAGTCATCATCATTTCATATAATCTAGAGATCTCGTGCCCCCCCTCTGATATGTCATATATTGCCCCCACGACTGCATCGGGTTCCTCCGTCAATACTGTTTCCGGCCATATTTGCCGGATCTTCTGCACCATCCTATTATACGTAACATATTGACCCGTATGTAATCCTGCCTCTTCGTTAAGTTCTTTAAAATCTCTAATGGTCCCCCCCTGCCAAACATCCCCTAACGTTACTAACCCCACCGATTCCCAGTAAGTGAATAACCAGGTTACTCACCATAGTGACCACCTTACTCCTAGTCCATAGTCCCCCTTCCTCCATACTTATGGGACATTCCTCCGTCCTGTGGGACAGGACCGGAGCACTTTGTAAAAGGATCAAAACTTTGCAAAAATATTAGTCCTTCCTCTCTTTCTACGCGGGGTACTGCACGCAGCCATAACCACGCCCATCTTAGCTCTGCCCCACGCATCGCCCATCAGTACTTTTCTATCGCCAGGTCAGAGACCTTTAAGCAATAACAGAGGAACCTTATTAGAGCGGACGGCGGGCGGGCGTATGGAGGAAAGGGGACTATGGACTAGGAGTAAGGTGGTCACTACAGTGAGTAACATGGTTATACTCCTACGTCTCATCCCCTTTCCTCCATACTTATGGGAGATTCCCAAGCACTCCTTACAGGAACTACGGGTGGATGGAAAACCCCTTACTGAAACAGGTTCTTCAGCACAGCCTGGCCAAACTAAGCATCAGATCTGGAGCTCAGGTCAAGGCAATAATGTTTACAAAAAGCCGATGGGGAGGCCCATGCAGCCGCTTTTGCGATGGTCTCCCAGGGGACATAATTCTGAAAGGCAACTGCAGTTGCCTTGCCCCCCCACCAGGTGTGCATAAATACCTTTAGGAGGCTGCAACCCTTGGACAGTGTAAGACTCCGTAATGCAAGCAGCGATCCATCTGGAGATAGTTGCCTTAGAGGCCTGTCTACCTTGTGGATTACCTAAGGTCACCACTAGTTGAGAAGAGCTCCTAAATTCCGATGTTCTGTCTAAATAGAACTTAAGAGCCCTTCTAACATCCAAACAATGTAGAATCCTTTCCGCGTCTGAAGCAGGGTTCGGAAAGAAGACCGGCAGGGAGATTGACTGATTCAGATGGAAATCAGAGACCACCTTTGTCCGTAGGTCCACCTTATCCTTGTGGAAAACCAAAAAGGGATGCTCCACTGACAAAGCTTGGAGCTCACTCACGCACCTCGCTGAAGTAACGGCAACCAAAAAAGACACCTTTCATGAAAGGTGCTTAAGGTCCAACATGGCCATTGGTTCGAAGGGCTTATGGCACAATGCCGTAAGGACCACGCTCAGATCCCACGTCGGGTGCGGTTTGCGAACCGGGGGTAAAGGCGCGTCAAACCCGCGAAATGTCTCCTAATCACTGGATTAGACAGAGAATAAGACCATTGGTCCGTGGATAGGTAGGCGGATACAGCCGAAAGATGAGTTCTGCATGACAGGACGTGAATGCCCGTCTCTGCTAGGTGGGATACGAAGGACAGCACGGTGTCAATCGTAGCTGCCCTTGGGTCCAGCTGTTTGTCTAAGCACCAATGACAGAACCTAAACCATTTGCTCCTATAATGAGACCTGGTTGAGGGTTTTCTGGCTGCTTGAATAATGCGCATGTTATCAGCAGACAGGTTGAGATGTTCTGAGGGCCTGAAATCAGGCACCATGCTGCCAAGCTGGACGATTGTGGGGAGGGGTGCCACAGCTGCTGATCGCCTTGGTGAATGTAAAGCTCACCTGACTCCCACGGAGGCGCTGGCCTGGTTCGCGCTGCTGTGACCTCTTCTAAGGTGATGCGCAGGGTTCGGAAGACGGACTGGGCCCGGGCCCCCAAATCTGGCTTATCTGGCTCGCAGAAGTATCCTTCTGTAGGCGAAAATAGGGGATTAACTGTCTGCGGGGTAATGCAATCAGCCTCCCACTGTCCCCTCTCACCCTCCTCGAAACCCTTCTGTGATTCCTCGTAGCGTCTCACCTTAGGGTCTGGAAGGACGAGCTTTCCATCCTGCTTCTGATGCAGGGGCGCGTTGGTATCCAGTTACTTCACTGGATTCTCGGATTGGTGAGAACCAAACTTGCTTGGCTTCCAGGTAAGTTTTTTTGATAAGAGGTTCCCCTTGTGTCCATGCATTAATGTACTAATTGCTAGTGTCTTTTTCCCCATAGGGGCCGGGGTACGGAATGCCGGGGAACAGGCACCGACCCGAGATTAGAGGTGAAATCCTTGTAGAAATCAGGTAAGTCTTTAATGAGCGTTTTTTGGTAATGTCTTTTCATTCGCTCATTAACGCTGATGTCTCTTTTTCCCCTTTAGGGGCTGGGGTCCGGAAATGCCAGGATGCGGCGCGGACCCGAAATGGAGAGGGAATGAATCAACAGGTAAGTCTTAACATGGAGATTTAGCTTTCCTTATTCCCTTCTCTCTCTCTCTCACCTTTTGTTCTGGTCTTTTTCTCCCTAGGCGCTGGGGCGTGACTGCGAATCCGGATGATCGCTGCTGAACATGGAGGCGCCCTGTAAAGGTGAGTGGAATGCGGCGCTGCAGCGATCGACGCGATGAGCTTTTAAATAAAAGTCTTCCTTTTCAGGATTGTCGGCGAGATGTCTCCGGGATGCGGTTTTAGCAGGTAAGGACTTTTCCTTCTTCTGTTCTCTTCTTCTCTTCCTTTGCAGGTGATCCAGGATGCTGGCAGGTGTGGCAGAAGTCAGGATGCAGGAGCAGTCACGGTGAGCGTCCAGCTGCTAGATGCAGAACAACACGAAGCACGTGTGGCTGTTCGGGTGGGGTTTAAATAGCCTTGGAAGAAGTTCCAGGTAAGTATCCTTCCTCCGATCAGGCATGTATCCTTCCCCGACCACACCCGGATGGTAAATTAGTCCCACAGGTAAAGTAGTTCCTTTCAGGCCTCAAGGAGGCCGGGATCCTGCAGCATGTGGTCTGCATCAGGTAAGTGCACCCAAGCACTCCCATAATGAGCCTGGCGCCATAGGCGCCAGGACACTGTCCAAAGGGCCCCTATATGGGGTTGCTGGGTCCTTCCTTGGGGACTGGATGTCCTCTTTCGGGGACGCAGGGCTTGAACCGGCTCCCCGGGAGCGGGCATCATGACAGTGAAGCTAATTGGGACTCACCGGTAGCCTGATTGGTGCACACACCGACAGGTGTTGAAGTTCTGAGAACCAGAACCTGGCCGGCCACCACAGGGCTATGAGCAGAAGAGAACAGTTCACTGTGTTCTTTAGCTTGCAAATCGTCCGATGAATCAGAGGCACAGGCGGGAAAGCATAGGCCCTCATGTTGTGCCAAGGAATCTCGAGAGCATCCCCCAGAGAGGAGGCTCCCAGACCATTCCTGGAGGCATACAGAGGGTTTCTTGTTTGCTGACGTCGCAAAGAGGTCTGTCCACCTCCGGAGTGCCCCAACGCAGGAAAATCCATGAGAGGATCTCCGCCTTCAGTTCCCATTCGTAGCTGACCATTGTCCGCCAACTGAGGGCATCTGCTGCAATGTTCAACTGGCCCGGGATGTGTACTGCTACCAGCCAGACACCATGACGAACCACCCACTCCCAAATCTGGATGGACAGGTCCACAAGAGGGGGAGACTTGGTGCCCCCTTGCTTGTTGATGTAATACATTGACACCACATTGTCTGTGCGGCTACGGACCACTTTGTTGGCAATGACCAGTCTGAGCGCCTTGAGCACTAGGAAAATCGCCAGAAGCTCCAGATTTATATGAAGGAACTTGTCCTGAGGCGACCAAAGGTCCGAGACACGAAGAAGATCCAACGTCGCACCCCACCCCAGAAGGGAGGAGTCCGTCGTGACCATTACCATTGGGGTTGGGTCCTGAAAGCCTGCACCCACCGACAGGTTGCTGAGAGACGACCACCACTCCAGGTCCGCTCTCATGGAAGCTGGAATCAATATCAACTTGGAGTCCGGATCCACACCTTAACGCCAAGAACTCAGAAGTGCCATCTGAGTCCGCCTCATCTTGAGACGAGCGAGAGGTAAGGCTAAGACACAGCAAGCCACAAGTCCCAGAAGCCTCTGGAACCACCAGGCCGACATGCTCTCCGACTGCGCAAAAATCTGACAAGTGGCCAACAGATCCGCCATTCTGTTCCCCGTCAGGTAAAGTCTGCAGTTGATCGTGTTCCAGCAGAAACCCAGGAAACTCAAGTCCTGAGAGAACGTCATGAAAGATTTCTGCCAGTTCACCGACAGCCCAAGATGGAACAGGAGCTGGAGGAGAGACTGCAGATTGCACACGGCCTTTACCGGGCAAGGGCAGCGTAAGAGCCGATCGTCCAAATACGGATACACATGGATACCCTGCAGACGAAGATAAGCTGCAATCACCGACATCATCTTCGTGAAGACACGCAGCGCTGAGCTGAGGCCAAAAGGAAGCACTCGAAACTGGAAATGCTCCTCTCCCACAGAGAAACGGAGGCATCTCCTGTGTGGATTCCGGATCAGTATATGCATGTACGCATCCTGAAGGTCCACCACGTTGAACCAATCGCCCATCTGCAAAGAGGACCGTATCTGGCCGGGCGTGATCATCTTGAATTTCTCTTACGGTAGGAAAAGATTGAACTCGGAAAGGTCTAGGATGGTGCGCAGGCCAGCCTTGTTGGGTTTGGGCACCGTAAACAGTCGGGAGTAGAAGCCCTCCCCTCGCTCTCCTAGGGGAACAGGTTCCACTGCTCCGAGGTCCAGCAGTTTCTGAATCTCGGCTCTGAGGGAGGGCAACCCCGACTGCTGGAAGGAGGGTTGAAGGGTGAGGTCAGGGGTAGAGGTAAGCGGAAGACCGCCCGAGCGGCTGACAAGACCCCTCGTTCCTCGGTGATGGTCTGCCACGCCTCCCAATGAGATGCAATGCGTCCTCCCACCGGGGTCTCGTGCGAGCACAGAGAACCCTCATTTGGAAGGTTTTTCGGTGGTGTTACCACCTGAACCTGAGGAAGAGGATGAGGAACGGGAGAAAAAACGAGTCCGTTGCTGCCTCCAGCAGGAATTCCCTGAAGGGGTATCCACTCGGCGGGATTTCCGATCTAGAAACACCCTGAAACCAGAGGAGGGCCGGCTTTGTGACAATGGTCTCTGAGTCCTAAAAGGGGGTTTTACCAGAACAGACAAGGACTTGGCGGTCTGGGTGTTGTCCTTCATTTTGGTCAGCTCCACATCCGTTGAGGAATGAAAAAGCTCCTTGCCATCAAACGGCAGGTCTAACACTTTGTCCTGCACCTCCTTTGAGAACTTGGTGGCGTGCAACCAACCCTGCCGAGATGTATCAACTCCAAGCATAAGGCCCCTGGCCGAAGTAGCACCGTAATGAGCCGCGGCCTCCAGTAGATCCTGGGCCAAGACCCTGGCATCCGACAATCCCGCCTTAAAGTCCTCCAGCTTCTCGACCGAAATGAACTCCTCGAACTCCAACAGACCTTTCCACATCTTCATATTCGCCCCCGCTAACACCAGTTCTGCATTGGCCTGCTGTAGCTGCAGGGCCGAGTTAGCAAAAATATTCCTCCCAAGGGAGTCGAGGAGCTTGTCCTCTTTCCCCAGGATCTGAGTAGCCGTCGTAGAAGAGGATGCTGCAGGCCTGGCTTGCAAAGTGGCCGCAGCCACCACTGTGGAGGAGGGGGGCAGCCAAGATGCTAAGGCCACCTCTTCCGAAGAATGCAGCCTATAGCGCACGTCAATTTTCTTATTGACGAAAAGTCCAGAGTGTGGCTTCTCCCAGACTCTACGGACATCGGCCAAAATGTCCTTCTGCAAGAACAGGCCGGTACGCTTCGAAGGAGACAAGGTGACCGCCCCCGAAAGCACACCCTCCTGCGGAGTGGGTGGCTCGGGCACTGGGACATCCAATAGACACATGTCCAGCACCCAGTCGTGAAAGGCTCCGCTAGAGCGGGGCTGGACTTCGCTGTCCTGATCGCCCTGCGCATTATCCTGCTGAACCACGTCGGGCACGACCTTGTCCACCAGGGACAACGGAGGCAAGGACCAAAGGGTAGGGGGAGCCCCCGCAGGCAAAGGCGGCGCTAGCAGAACCACCAGAGATGCGGGGGGAACCGGTGGCGCAGGCAGGCATATCTCCCTAAAACGACCCTTGAAATACTCTCTCATGGGGTCGGTACGCATGAGTACCTGAAATTTACCGAAAAAAAGCGTCCTCCGGAGAAAGCTTTGGAGCAGCCGGAGAAGTCCTCTCATGAGGGGGATGATTCCAGGGATGCAGAGGGGAGGGTTGCCAAGTAGGACCAGCCTCAGAGGTGTCCACATAAATGAAGGGTGCCGAACCCGCAGGCAGCGAGATGTTGTGCGGAAGGGGCATCCGGGCGTTCCAGTCGTAAACCAGACGAAAAGGATGCGCACAAGGAACCCTATGTTCAACAACAGAACCAATCCCTACACCTGAGGCCGATGGCGTAGTTGTAGGGGAAGCACCCAAAATGGCTGCCGTGGCCTTGGCGGGAACGGCCGCCATTTTGTCGACACCTGAGAAGAACTGCGACATGTGTGGAAGTGAGACAGGGGTCCCCACCGGTGGGTCACGGGTCTTCAGTTTAGCCTTTACACAAAGAACCTCGGCCGAGCCGGTATTGTGCAGCCTTGGATGTTTCTGCGACATACCAATAGCCAAACTAGCCTTTGCAGGAAGGACCTCGTCACTGCCGGTAAAGGGAGGAATTACGGTTTGAAACCTCACTCCTTTGCCCCTCAACAGTTTCACTGATAAGGCCTTTTCAGGCCTCTCAGAACCGTTTATTACCTTAGCCTCTGTACGAGGGACTTCGGACCCGAGCCCGGTAGAAGCCTCTTCAGGCCTCAAACATACGTTCGATATCACCAAGCCCAGCCGAGGCCTCGGGGCGCTCCCCAGTACTTTTGAGAGAAGCTCCAAATAAGGAGGCCTCGGAGCAAGCTCTGGTACCCCACGACTGAGAAGAACTAGGTCTACAAGCAGCCGCCACAGATGGGGCCTCGGATTGCACTTTGGTGTCCACAGGCCCCTTACGGAGACCTTCAGAGAAAACTCTGGTACACTTTTTAGGCCCAGAAGGCACCTCAGGGCAAGCCCCGGTGACAGAGCGGTCGACACTCCTCCCGGCCCGGGAAGACCCCGGGAAGGAGTCCCCTGCCCGGGGTGCCCTAAAAAGTAAAGAACTCACTGGGCAGAATTATTTTCCTCGATGAACGTAAGAAAATGCAATGGGGGAGTATGTTGGAACACCTCCTCCCACCGCTCCAATCGACGTTGAAACGCCCGGACTGAAAGAGATTGCAATAGAAACAGGAGTCCCAATGGTGATCGGGACCCAAACACTCTAAACCAAGAGGATGGGGATCCGCCCTCGCTAAGCGCTGCTGACACAAAGAACAATTCAGGAAGTCTAGCTTAAACGGCATAGACAGACTACTGCGCGATCGCTAGCAAGAGCCAGAGAGGAGGAAAAAAGGAAGAAAAACTTCTGCAAATGCAAGTGCGTCCAGTCTCGAACGAACGGAGAAAAGGACTGATGGGCGGGGTCATGGCCGCGTGCAGTACCCCGCGTAGAAACAGAGGAAGGACTAACATTTTTACAAAATGTTGATGCTTTTACAAAGTGCTCCGGTCCCGTCCCACAGGACAGAGGAATGTCCCATAAGTATGGAGGAAAGGAGACGGGACGTAGGATAATAGGATCGGTGCAGTATCCTGAGCTGAATCAGGCGTAGTTTTGCATCAATGCCTATCTCACGAGGGAACATCAGTGCTTCCACCCATTCCTCCTGTTCCAGCTTGTCTATGTCTCTTTCCCATTTCTCCTTCAGTGTGGGGAGTGCCTTGGTGGCGAAGGAGTTGAGGGCCTGATATAGTATAGAGGTAACCCTTGAGGGAATACGTTCCACAAGTATGTTTTTTTATTCAGGGGGAGCAAGGCAGGATTTCTCCCAGGTCTGGGAATTATGTATTCATGGCGTGGGCGAGTTGTGTATATCTGAAGGTGTCACGAGGTCTCAAGTCGAAGTGCTCCCTAAGGGTGTCAAACTCAACCATGCGCCCCTGTTGAATCACTTGTTCCAGTGTGAGTATCCCAAGCCTTTCCCAGTTTCCCAGGGGCCCCATTTTTTGGATTTCAGGGAGGTGTGCATTATGCCAAAGGGGTTGGGCCAGTGTAGGCCTGGAGCCCCAGCCGATGTATTTGTGTGCTTCTTCCCATGTACGGCGGATGTGGAGTGACATGCGTGGAGTTTTGGCCGTTCCGTCCCGGGGGGCATACAGGACTTGGAGGGGGGAAAGAGGGTGCATGGTGGACAGTTCAGTGCTGATGTGGGGGAGTGCGCTGTCGCCATGTAGCCAGTCATTTACCAACCCAGTCTGCGCAGCTAGGTAACATGTGCGGATGCATGGTAGTCCTATCCCTCCCTCCCAAATTGAACGTTGTAGAGTCTTGAGAGCAATTCTAGGTTGTTTCCCCCCCATAGGAGAGTCCGTATGTTTCTGTCTATTGAGGCGAAGATTCAAGGGGGGATGGGCAGTGGGGCGTTCTGTAGAACGTATAGCAGTCTCGGAAGTGACATCATCTTGAATAATGCGGCCCTGCCCATTAAGGACAGTGGTAAGGATTGCCAGTGGGAAATGTCTGTTACGAGCCTGTCAAGGACAGTTTGCAAGTTTAGTTGGAACTCCTCTAGCGAGGCGCTAATTTATATGCCCAAGTACATGAAACCGCGGACGGAAACCGGGTATGTACAGGGGTCAGGGATCGTGTTTGCTCCCCCTTGAATTGCAAAGAACACTGTTTTCTGAGTATTCACCCAGAGACCAGGAAACCATTGGTAGTCCGCAAGGATTTGGGACACCAATCATGCCACTGGTCTGCTGAGATAAATGAGGTTGTCATCGGCAACAGCGAGACCCGGTCTTCCCCTCCACCGGGCCAGACGAATCCCGACCAGTCGCCGTTCACACGGAGCCTGATCGCCAGTGGTTCTATTACGAGGAGGAACAAAAGGGGAGTGAAGGAGTAACCCTGCCTGGTCCCGCGCCTCAGTAGAAATGACGTAGACTGTCTGCCATTCACTCTAACTTTTGCAACGGGGGATTCATATAGGAGCTTGGTCCAGGAGATGAAGCCCTGTCCAAAGTTAATTCGATCTAAAATGTCCCACAGAATCGAATGCTTTCTCAAAGTCGACCGCTAGTAGAGCTAGCGGGTCAGGTATCTCTGGGGCACGGTCCAGGGCGAATTGGAGTCTACATAAATTCATGCATGTGGACTTATTAGGCATGAATCCGCACTGGTCGGGATGGACCAGCGACTCGATCACTCCTAGTAGCATGTTGGCTAGGGCTCGGGCAAGGATTTTGGCCTCCCCATTTATCAGTGAGATGGACCTATATGAGGCGCACTGCTCAGGGGGTGGTCCCGGCTTGGGCAGCACCACAATACAGGTTTCCCTGAGGTCCGGGGGCGGGGGGCCCAGTTCTCTGCTCTGGAAGAACATACAGTGCATGTGTAATTAGTGAACCGCCCAGGCGTTTCCAATTTTCTACGTTGGGTCCCGGGTTTTCCTGGTTTGGATTTTTGTGAGCGCGGATTGTAATTCGTCTTCCATCAGCTCAAGGCCAAGTGCTTCCCTTTGTTGTGTGGTGAGGCGCGGGAGTTCAATCGCATCGAGGAAATTCGAATGGTGAGTCTCGGGGCTCCCACCGGGGGGGGGGGGAATAGAGGTACTCATAATAGTTGGCGAATGCTTCCGCTATGTCGTAATCCTCCGTCAATAGATCCCTGTTCGGGGTTCAAATTGCTTGGACATACCACTTGCGTTGCTACCGCCTTTCCAGCCACGCTAGCGTTTTTCCCACCTTATCCCCGCGTTCATAGATCTGGCTCCAGATCGACCAGTGGGCGGTCCGAGCGTTGTCTAAGGCCAGATTACTTAGGGTCTCTTGTGCTGTTTCCAGGGTCTCTTGTGAGGCCACGGTGCCCAATTCCAAAAATTGTGACTCCCATTCGGAAACCTGTCCCTCAGCCGCCGTGAGTTCACGAGTGTGGTTCCGCCGGTGGGCGGTCACCACGTAAATAGCTTCCCCCAAAGATTTATAGGCCTCCCAGGTCGTAAATGGTCAATCAATGGAGCCCTCGTTGAACTCAAAATATTCGTCGGATTCATTTGCCAACCCCTCAGCTATCTCGGGGAGCCATAAGTAGTATGCGTTCAGGCGCCAGGTGGTGTCTGGCTTCTGGCGTTTGCTCTTTAGGGTCACTAGTAGCGGAGAGTGGTCTGAGATCCCTCTGGCCAGGAGGGCCGTGGATACGAGTCTGTGGGACGCATTCTGGGGGATGAGGATGTAATCAATTCTAGACATTGTTTTGTGCGCGTGGGAGTAGAATGAAAACCCAAACTCATTTGTGTGTATAGCCCTTCAAGTGTCTAATAGCCCAGTGGAGTCAGTGAATCTGTAGAGTGCAGTCAGGCCCTCCCGAGTTGAGACCCCCTATGTGTGATCCCTGGCGACCTCCATTACTTCGTTGAAGTCCCCGCCCAGGACCCATACATCTTCATCCTCTTACCTTAATATCAATTGCAGGTCGCGAAAGAGGTCTTTTGTGAGTGCAGGGGGTGAGTATGCGGCGATGAGGCCCCACCGTTCTCCCCATAGGTCACCCAACACAGCTGTGTATCGACATCTAGGGTCGGTTCGGACCTTTTTAACCTGAAAGGGAATGCGCTTATGGAAAAGTATCATTGTGCCCCTAGCGGCCCTTGAGAATCCCACCTGGTATGACTGCGGGTAGTTGGATCTTCTGAAAAACCTGCATTCTGTCCCTGTCAGAAGGGTCTCCGTGAGAAAGGCCACGTCCGTGGAGTGTGTGTTACGATACTGCAATATTAACTTCTGTTTGATGCTTGAGCCTAAGTCGTTCACATTCCATGTCAGCAACTGACCAGTTTGTGGCCCGTTAATGTGTTGAGTTCAGTCGGCATTCAAGGAGGATCGTGTTGGTCCGTGTGCCCCCCGATCCACTCCCTGTAGTCACGCCAACGTCCACCCTGTCACCACCAAAAGACTGCACTTCATGATCTAAAACATTCTCTGGCATCCGGAACGCTGGATCACTCGTCGCAGTGCAACTGGCGCCCGTAACAGCCGCTATCTTGACATCAGGTTCTGCGACGATGCCTGTTAGCCAACACCCGTGAACTCCCCCCACCCTGTAATTTCCCCCCAACTGGAAGCACCTGTCGCCCACACCTACAAGCATAAACAATGAACTTGTTCGGTGAGCACCCCAGGGGTTTAGTTCGCTGCTCTGCTTACCCGTTCTGGGCCGCCCGTTTATGTACACGTGTCCCACAGGTTAGGCATCTCCTGCCTAGGCAGAGAGGAAGAGCAAGGGGAACCATGAACCATGTGTGCCATCCCCAGAGCGGCTCGGACCGTTGAGGGTCATCCAGTGCCCCTATGACTCACAAGTCTTTCCATTTCCACCAGACGAGTTATCCTCTGTGCTGTCCATGCTTGGGATGGGTGTTTGTCCCCGAGTCGGGGTGGTGTGGCCATTCTCCTTTCTCAGTGTGTGGTCTCTGGATCTTGGAGAGGATAGAACCTGGGTTTCAAACCATTCCCATGCTTCTTTTGGGTTTTGGAACACGTGGACAGTGTCGTTGTGGTACAGCTTGAGAGTGGCCGGGAAGAAAAGCGAATATTTAATGTTCAGTGCTGCCACTTTCCGCTTGATGGAGTCATAGGACTGGTGGGATTTTTGGACCTCTCGTTTGTAGTCGGGGAAAAAACCCTTACCAGTACCTAAACTCATAAACTTGGTCTTTTCCATGTTGATTTGTAGATTGTTATTCCTGGCGTATTCACTTAATCTATTGACACTTATTTGTAAACCAATATAGTTATGGTCCAAGATTATTACATCATCTGCATATGCTAGCCATATGATGCGTTTCTTTTTACCTATGTTGGGACTGTGTTCCACAGCCGATAAATATTTCAGATCTGTATGAATGTCTAAGTTGAAAAGCATGGACGTCAGGACGCAGCCCTGCTTTGCCCCTTTATATGCTGGTATTACCTGATATAAAAGTCTGACACTGTTCAACTTTACCTGCACACTAGTATCAGTGTGGAGTTGGACCAGGTAGTGTAGCAGATGGTCAGGGATGTCTTTATGTCTAAGCTTCTCCCATGGCTTCTCCCTATTGACATTATCAAATGCTGCTCAAAAATCGACATAGCATACAGAGGAGGATTAGTATTCATGAAAGTGTCCTGTATCAAGAGGTTAATGCTAGCATATTATGGACTGTCAAACTACTTGCCCTAAAGCCGGGCTGGAAAAGGCTCAAAAGCTTTACTCCTTCAACCCAAGACTTCAGTTCTTTTGACAAAAATATTGCAAATATTTTGCTAGGGAAGCCTGTTAGGGGGAATTCTCATTTATGGCTAATTTCCCTCACCCAGTGAGTCCCTCAGCCGCTTTGCTGGACTTCTGGAGTTTACTTTTTTCCACTTGGTAAGAGTGAGAGCTTTTCCCCCACTCTTACCTGGGTTTTGCTATGTGTTTCTACCTGTTTTTGTGATTGTGGACTCTGAAGTACACTGCTTCAGGAGCCCCCTTCTTTTTGTGTGTCACACAGCACCTTTAGTGCCATGGCACAGGGTTGTCTTTGAGACTTCCCTCGACTCCATTTCTGAGGCGACTACTGTCCCCCAGAAAAGGGTAAAGTTAACATTAACTTTACTTAGTCAATCTACCACAGATTCAGTACACCCCATCTTCCATGGAGTACTGGAAAGGGTTAACTCGTATCCCTTGGTATCGGTACCTCCTAGAGCATTGTTTCGCTCTTAACATTTAGACTTGGCTGGTGGCAGTGGTAGCTACCCTAACTTTTTCTACCGCGATTATATTAGATAAACGTGGTACTGTTCTTGGCTATTATATTAGCCTCGAACAGATCCCGCTTGACCAAATCGTCTTTCTCGTGGCTCCGGTTGGGTTTATTCGCCTTTTTTTTTGTTAAAGTCCTTCTTGTGTTTTACTTTGCACGGCAAACTAGGTTCGCCTTCTTTGTTCACTGTCTTTTGGTGGGTTTCTGCCCAGAAGCCCTCCAAGGCGCCTGTGTGTCTAGGTGGGCTGAATGTGAGGGAGGGGTGTAGTCAACCCCTGCACAGGGTATCCTAGGAAACCCAAGTCGCACTTTGTCATGATTGGCCAGGGTAGTTGTCTGGCTGGGCAACCCCCCTGCTGGGTGATTGACAGCCAGGCTGCGTGAATGGGGATTTTTCGCATAAAAGGCAGGTCTCTTAGGCTAGAAGCCAGAGAGGCGCCACTGGAACTACAAGGAACCGAAGAGAAGCGGAGAGAATGATGGCTGCTGCAACTATCCCGTCCCGGTGAAGCCCTGCTGCAGTCCTGATCTATGTGACCTTCAACGACTCAGAGAAGATCCAGTTCGGAGTCTTCTTCCCTTGAGCTTGGTGGGGATAACCAGCTCATCTTCTACAGCCAGAGGATCCTCTTCCATGGTCGAAATCGCTGCACACTGCTTTAGTGGTCCGGATAGCCACCTGAAGAGCCTCTCCTGTGTTTAAGGAGCGCACCTTTTATTCCTTGTCACTGCTGCCGGCTTCATCCCTGTGTGGTGCAGACCCCCTTCAGACGTCGTCCTTCACAACGAAGCTCCAGGAATCGTGGGTCTGCGGGAAGCCAACAGGAACAACTGCCAGGGCACTAGCTGCACCACTGGAAGAAGGTACTGTGTTCTGTTGAGGAAACTGGGTGAATCCCTTTTTCTTCATTTCCAAGGCTTGCCCTTGTCTTCCCTCCTCCTTATAACTTTTGCTTCCGAACATTGACAATATCGAAGTACTTTTGGCTACGTTGAATTGTGAACTGTCTGACCGTGTGATCTTTGGCAACTGGCCCCGGTGTCTTTCGACCCTGGCTTCGGCCCTTTGACTTTTGACCTCATGTCTCTGAGTGTTTCTTAATTCTACCTGCCTAACCAAAATATTGCCTTGATTTTTGCCTCCATCTCCCTCTGGGTATCTCAGGCGCTAAGTGTGTTCTTGCCCCCGTAGCATTTCATGTCACGGATACCCGTTTGTTCAGTAGACCGAACTGTCAAAAAGTGATCGCAACCGTATTCGCGATAACGTGTTTTGTTCATAACACCGATTCATTCAAACACATGGTACTTGCCTTGAGACTTACTGTGCAAAGTGAATTGGTTAGTTGTAGTATATTTAACATGCGCTTTTTATTGAAGTTTAATAGAAGTTTTGTGTTTATAACGAATGGTTTAAAAATAAATGTACTTATATTTTTCTACCTGAAACCTTGAGTCAGTGTTTGCTTGAGTCACAGTAATTGTGGTCCCTTTGTGTAATCTCTACAAATGCTCATTTACTCTTGAGATAAGCCTGCCTGCTCCGCCACTGCTACCACTCTGACATAGTAGTACAGACTTGTACCAAAAGTAAAACTTTTATTGCCACCTGTAGTATTAATTGTGTGTGCTTAGGATTCTGCCTACCAAAGCCCAAAAGAGCCGCCAACCTGTAATTAGCGGGATAATTCCTCATACCACTTTTCAAAACAGGGATTAGAATGGCTGTTTCCAGAAGTCGGGAATCTTATTACAGGCTGGCAGGGCCCTGAACAGAAAATCAAAAAGTGGAACCAGTATTCTGGGTTTCTCTAAATAGCCACTTTCTCCAGTCAGGGGCTCTCTAGTTTTTAACTTAAGTATAGTATCTAGAATGTCCTCTCAATACAAATGCAACCGAGTCAGACCAGAATGGACATATAAACCTGCCCAACCGTATCACCATACTTTGATTTTATAAAATTTACCCACTCCCCTTTGCAAAGGAATACACAATCTTGTGCACTTTTTTATGGTACCTTTACATGTATTACGTTCACATTCTGTACATTGATCTCTAATGGTATGTTATGGAACCTAACGAGTTGAAATCAAAGAGAAGGGGTATATAAACATGTTTTTTAAATATTGTTTCACTGTCAAATTGTCATCAAATAGAAAAGATAATAATTACAGGGTTTTCATGTGGCCGCCGGACCATGAGACGCGGAGCGTGGCTTGCCGCCATTGCCTGTCCAGATGAGCAGGTGAGTCAGCCTATCGGCTTCCTTGCCCGAATAGGCATCGCTGCAGAGTGCGCGGCCATTGTCACAACCTGTGAGCTGTGGGAATTGAGGAGCATTTGTGCTGAGTTGGAGTGAGGCCCTGGGGCAATATTGCTTATACTCTTGGGATGGTGGCTGTAGGGACGGGTTTGCAGCTGCGTTTTTTGCTGGGAATCCTGATTAGGAGCTCCTCATAGCCCAGCAAAGCAGATGGGGTCAGTTGGGGCTACAAAGGCAGAGTTGAAAATTTTACAGAGCTAACTGTACACCCAACCTGCAGTACATCCCCTGTACACTACGCTGAGACGACTACACTTGAAGGGTGCAGTAGGCGTGTAGGCATCAGTGGGTGGGGTGGTGTTGGCGATGCTTTATGATTGCCACAAGCATGCCAAGTACTACAGCTATTTATCCAGTGCTCAACTTATACAACTATACATCGACATGGCCAGAGGGTCAGGGTAAAAGCAGGGGCTGATGGACTCCTACACGAACACTCCTGCTAGGGCCTCCCCAGTGGTAGCGGCTATGGCTGCTATGATGATGAATGGTGCAACTGCCTCTACCCAGCTGGACCAGATTATAGAAGCAATGCAAAGCGGATTTGCTTCAGCAAATTCGAAATTGGATGATATTGCGGTTAATATTTGCTCGCTGGACATGAAGCTGGACAAGGAGAGTGGCTACATCATGCAATACTATCAAGAAAGAGCTATCTGGAATGAGTTGACCTAGAGTCTAGATGATGGCGTAACAATAGTGCGAGTAGTGGGTAAACCTGAGACTGGAACACTGTTGAGGCAACACTGAAGATGCTGCTCCGGGACCTGCAGTTTTTGCTGCAATTTGTGGTGGAAACTATGCCTAAGCCAAGGGCATCTCCCCGCACCATCTTTGCAAGGCTACTAAACAACAGGGACAGAGATCTGATTCATAAGCTATCACGGATGCACAAAGAGTTACGGTTTATATACCAAGATTATTCCCAGTCTGCTCAGGTGGCACGTAAATCCTTTGATGCTGTCAAGCGCCTCCTAAGGAGCGCTAAATACCATATTCCCATGTGCTAGTCCGTCCAAACAGTTTTCAACACAAGGGTCAGGCACACTTTTTTGTGTCACAAAATTAACCGAAATCCTACATAGGATCCTCAATTCTAGTAAAAATGTTCCAACCCAGCAAGGATACCCGTCATGATGCCTGCCCCCGGAAGACCAGACCAGGCCCAGCAGCCCCGGAAACAGGAGCATGCCCAAAAGCCCCAGTTAGGGGCTGTTTGGGTGCAGTCCTGGCGGGCGCCAGGCTCATTATTGATAACTTACCTGAAGCAGACCATGCTGCATACTCACCTGAGACAGACCATGCTGCATGAAGACTCAAGCCAAATGAGGCTTAGGAGGGACTATTTTACTGAAGGGACTATTTTGTTACTTGGGTGGGGCTGTGGAAGAATACTTACCTGGAACTTCTTCCAAGGCTATTTAAACCACGCCCAGACAGCCACACGTGCTTCGCGTTATTCTGCTTGCTGCAGCGTAACGCTCACCGTGTTTTCAGCAGCTCCAGTCTTCAGCCACGCCCGCTTCAGTCCTGGGACTCCTGAAACAAGAAGAAAAGAAGGATAAAGGTTAGAACAGGAGTTTTAACTTTAATCCTTACCTGAATCCTGATCCATCTCGCCACGGAGCTGAAAGACAGAAGTCTTTGAAGCATCGCTTCGCCTTCCTACGGCCACGCGCTGGACTCACCTGCTTAGCGGTACTTCAGCATTCCATCACGCTCTCTCCATCTCGCGGCCGCCCTCCGACACCTAAGGAGACAAAGACAGCAAGGTGAGCAAGGGGAGAAAGCAAAGACAATACAAGTTACCCCCCACAAAACTTACCTGATTTACCACGGGGGTCTCACCTCATCTCGGGTCGGCGCAGTCAACTCTGCTTCATCGCCGTACCCCGGCCCCTAAGGGGAAAACCACAATAGACATACCTGAATCTTACTAATTGCCATTTGGAAATCTTCAAGTGGATTAATCGGCAACCTGCAAGGAATCGGACCGAGTGAAGATCAGACATTTGAACTCTTATGAACAATTGGACTTTAGAGTCAATACTGGAACTCACCAATTCCTCTACGCCAATGAATTAACTGGTCATCAACGCGCCCCTGCGGTCGACGCAGGATGGAGAGCTCATCCTTCCAAACCATCAGGTGAGACTAAGGAGGGGACATCAAGAGTGATCTGTGGGAAGACAACGGGAGTGAGGAAGGTGGGTTGACACTCAATTCCACGGGTGGTTAATTCCCCTTCTCCTTTGCAGAAGAATATTCCTGCAAGCCAGACGAACTAGGCTGAGCGGGCCAGTCCAGTCAGTCATCTCGGCGCTACACGTCACGCTGGTGGAAACAACAGCGGCCCAGTTCCGGTCGACGCCCCCGTGGGAACCAGGTGAGCGTAACAATACCGCAACCAGGAGTTGCTGGAGATGCCAGTCTCTCTGATTCGGTAGAGTGAACTGTGGTCTGCCGTTTAGAGGTATACTGCACAGTTGTGCTATGGAAGGCCTAGGCACATATAAAATGGCACATCAGGCCGGTTTACAGTTCTACGTTTGTTTTGCTACTCATAACGCCTCCTCTGAATCTTCAGATAACTGTTAGTTAGGGGTCTTCACTATCATGTTGGAATGGATTGTATGGGCGGGGGGAGTTGATTCTGTTTTATCGTTATAAAAATGGTTCGGCAACATTGTGTGGCACGAGGTTGAAAGGAGTTCTGGGCATGCACGGCTGGATGGCTATGCAGTACATGCAAAATAGCGTGACTAGCGACCCAGTAACTTTCCTGTCTTGGAACATTCGGGGATCTGTCAATGCTAGAAAGGGGCTTGCGTACGTCGAGCGGTATTCACCTAAGATCTTCATGCTGCAAACGACATGCCTTAGCGAATGTCAATGAAGCCTTTGCTAAAAAAATGGGGGCACAACAGATACTACACAGCTTACTCCTAACCAAGCTTGGGGTGCACTGACCTTAATACATCATACCATTCCCTTTCAATTAAGCCCTGTATTGACCCACTGGGCAGGTATGTTAATGTGTGAGCAGATTGGATGGACTAGAACTAGTGTTGGTTAACGCCTATGTTCCAAATATAGATGACCCTCGTTTTTATAGCAATTTGCTCAAGTTCCGGATGCTCCAAAGGAGGTCCCTATAATATGGGGTGTGGTTTTCAACACTGTTCTTGACACAGATCTGGGCCAATCTATTACGGCTCCCAGGTCATTGTCGGCTGCTGCTGCAGTTATTTTACAGGCCATAAATCAATTACAACTTATGAATGCCTGGAGATGCGTCCATCCATCATCAAGGAAATACTCATTTAACAGTGCATGACTCCATGTCGCGAATTGATTACCTTTTCATTTCGGCAGCTCTATCATCGGCTGAGTCTTAGAGTTATATGCTCCCTAGTATATATTTAGATCACTAACCAATTATAGTGTCTCTTGAACTAGAGTTCCAGCGCATCCCGCTTTGGAGGATGGCTACCTTAATATAACTGGAAAGCATTTTGAAGGATGCATTAGAGGAGAAGATCACAACCATCTTTAATGCAAATGTATGGTCAGTTACACTGTTCTCCACTGTAAGGAGTGTGTTCAAGGTGTATGTAAGGGGAGAGGTGTGGTCATCCACAGTAGGGATCCTTAAATCCATTTGCTCTGAACTGTACACTCTAGAGAGGGGAAATCCGAGCTCTTGGAAACAAATATGGAGTTACGAAGAATGGAGACTTGCTCGGTACAATTAAGTCCAAACTGCTTGCATTTCATACATTGGCAGAAAGGGAGACTTACTATATAAATAAACCAGTGCTGAGGGGGCGTGGCCTGAGCGTGGGATGTGAGGACGTGTTGGGACTAAGCTCCCGTCCAGATCCTCGACTGATCCTTTGAAATTTAGAACGTAAAGCTCATAGAAGTTAAACGTTGGATATTAACGCACCAGAACCAACACTGCACTGTGGGGGGAAAGCACAAAGCGAATCAGACCCTGCAAACAGACAAACTGAGCCACCGAAAAAGTGCCCCGGAGGAAACCAAGATAGCGGGCGGTGCGGAGGCCTGAGGCCAATGACAGTAAGAAGATCGTGCACGGAGAGCGGACCCCTGCCGGCTTAAGAAAAGCAGGTGCCATCACAGAGGTCCCGACTTTGAGCAGCCTGCCCTGACGCCAAGGGGACGGACGGAGGCAGCCTGACAGCCTGTGGGAGAGGGGTTGGAGACCAGACCGCCCGGCAGCAGTGAGGAAGGCGACACCGCAGGGAGCGGTCGGAACTTCCAAGAGGACAGCCGCAGAGGTTCCCCGAGAGCTGGCGCACTGGTGGAGGACAGCGCTGGAGACCGAAGACAGCTCGCGACGCCTGCAGCTGAAAAGGAGACGCACCAAGCGAGAGGTGAGACACTGGGTCCCGGGCTGCGGTGCGAGTGCACTGAAGACTGGGGAGGCCTGGCCGGCCCAGAGTGACATGGCCCACACAGGGCGAAGAGTAGACAAGTAGAGGCTGGGGGACAGAGCAGGACAGCGCGCCCTGAACAGTGCCACCCTGCAAACGTACAATAGACTCCCTGGGAGAGGCGGTCAGAGGCTATAACACCAGCCGGATGGCCTACATCCACAATACAGACCTGCTGCCCCCTCCTGAGGCACCCTGAGCAGTGCAATCAGGCGCCTGACCACGCAACGGGGCATCAGTGGAGGTGCAATACCCCCAAGCAAAACTACAAAGGGACGCCATACTGTGCCTACCATCGGGTGCCAGACACACACCACAATGTGTACAGCAGCTGGAGGGCACGGAACACACTTACTCAGCCCCACGTAACCATCCACAGAGATGAGGACAATGTTGAAGCAAGTGGGGTATAAAACAAAAATAAATAAGAAAAACACTGGGTCAGGCCACACCTGTCAACTGCAAGCTCATACCACTTGGCAGCCAGATCGCACCCACAGCTGAGCACCTCTACCACTTGTCGGCCCCTGAAAACAGCGTGCCCGCACCTTCTTGGGTCTACACTGCCCCTCCAGGATGGACGAGCCCCAGCACGAGTGAGACTGACGCGCAGAACCAAGAGACACTGTACAGGGACACAACAACACGGGGAGGCAGCACCACAAGCCCCGGCGCGCATACCAAACAGCAAGGCGGGCAGACGTAGCAGCCCACTCCACTCAACTCAACTCCCTGCCGAGGTGGAAACTCCCACAGGACAGCCAACAACGAGAGGGGCCCGGATCAGGGACCTCCTGAGAGGAATTCACAAAAACACACGTACAAACTGACCCCAAATACGGCAGCTCCGGTTGGCGACCCACCACAGTCCCAGCCCGCGGCCCATGGATATGTCCCCCTCCCAAAGGGAAAAACAAAAACAGCATCATGGAATCCTTTGCTACAGTTAAACTGAAGGAACAAAGGCTAGAGACCAAAGGGACTGAACCAGCCCAACACGCTCACGAGGAACACACTAAAGATAATGAAATATTTGAGGGAATATCCAGGCTGCGCACCTTTGTCGACACCAAGATAGAGGAGGTGAGATCAGACATGCAACTAATGCACCAGGATATGCGCAACCTTGCAGAACGAATAACAACTACAGAGTCAGAGCAACACGAATTGTCTAAAACGCTAAAAGATGTACAAGAAAGGATTGGGGAATTGGAGAGACGCAACAGGATACTGGAAGAAAGGGCTGAAGATGCGGAAGGCCGATCCAGATGCGACAACGTCCGTCTACTTGGTGTTCCAGAAGGACTTGAGGGCCCCAACGCCACAAACTTCGTGGAAACCTTACTACAACAGGAAATCGGCACTGGTCGACTGTCACAAGGGTTTGCTGTTGAAAGAGTGCACAGGGGCCTCCTGAAAAAGCCACCACCAGGCTCGTACCGCTGCCCGATCATAGCCAGGATCCTTAACTTTGATAGGGAAGTAGTACTGCGCCACTCACGTGAGGGGGGGTGCAATAAGCAGAGACAATGCTGAGATCACAATATATCCGGACTACACCCGGCGGTTCAGAGAGCGAGAAACTCCTTTGTCCCAGTCAAAGCCAGGCTACTACAGCTTAAGTACATGCTGCTCTACCCGTCCAGGCTGAAGATCATACACAAAGGGAGGTCTATTTTTCTAGAGACACCAGCAGCAGAAAACATGTGGCTCGAGCACAATAACATGGCATGAGGAGAAGAAACAGCTGCGAGACAGAATGCCGACCGTTGCGGAACCCTGCTGAGGACAGACGGTTCCTAAAGAGAGGATAGACCATGGCAATTTTCTTGCCAAAGGATGGGAAACCTGTCACACCGTCTGACCTGAGCAGGCTGGCACGACCCCGCGAAAAGACTGGTGCCGGCCTGTTGCTGGTGCATCACAACCTGCCAAAGACGATCTGGAGAGGTTGAGACGTAGCGGGGGCACCTGAGCGTCGCCCACATGGCGCAACTGCTAGGTGCAGTTGGTTAAGTTTACTGAGTTGTTGTTTGAAACGTTTCCCAGTCTTCGCCACGATATGCCCACAATGAACAATGGACATCGGAACTGATAAAATGGACACTGCAACACAGGGATGGCGGCTGACATCAAGGTGCTGACATGGAAGTCAGGGGGTTGAGGCTCCTATATGCGTAGGAACAGGATCAGATCCTTCCTGAAGACAAAACACGTTTCAATTGCACTCCTGCAAGAGACTCATTTAACTGCTGAGAGCACTGCCAAAGTGACCTAGTGGCGGGGGGACAAGGCTTTGGCGCGGCGTACTCCAAATACGCGCGCGGAGTGTATACATGGATAGATGGCGCAATACCGTTTAAGCTGCTGTCGAAAGAGGTGGATACAGATGGGAGGTACCTGATACTAAGAGGCAGCATTCAACAACTGGACATATGCATCGTCAACTCCTACCTCCCGAACAACGGGACCTCGACGTACCTGACCAAATTAAGTGCTAGGCTAGCATCCTATCGAAACTACCTTTTCATATGGGGAGGGGATTTCAATTGTATGCGCGACCACACAATGGACAGATCGAATCCCCCAACGCTACAACCTACCCCAACCCACTCTACATTAAACAAGGTAATAGAGAACTTGGACCTAGCAGAGGTCTGGAGGGAGCTACACCTTAATGATAGAGAATACTCCTACTTCTCATCACCCCGACACTCAAACAAGCAACACCTACCCTAAATGGGGACCTGACAGTGGAAGACATAACTGAGGCAATTAAATCACTGCCCACAAGCAAGACCCCGAGCAGTGACGGATTACCCCCTGAGTTCTACAAAGTATACAACGCTGACCTGGCCCCCACACTCCTGGAAGTGTTTAATGAATCATATGAGAAAGGGACACTGCCGAATAGCACGAGGGAGACACTAGTGGTACCGATACCCAAGCCTGGAAACCAAAAGATGAATGCGGCTCGTACAGGCCACTGCCCATGCACAATTACGACATCAACATATTAATGACCATATTAGCCAATAGATAGGAACACTAGTACACGAAGACCAAAATGGGTTTATACCAGGCCGGAACACTTCAGCAAACCTACATTGGGTACAACACATAATAGCACAAACAAATGACTCACAAGAATCATATGCGGTGGTATCCCTAGACGCCACAAAAGCCTTTGACTCCATATATTGGGAATGGTTGTTAGAGGTCCTAAGGCAATTCGGTTTGGGGTAATCCTTTATCCAATGGATAAAAATACTATACCAATCACTGGTGGCCAGGGTAAAGACCGGGAGGATGGTGTCAGGACTGTGGGATATCCAGAAGGGCACCAGACAGGGCTGTCCACTATCCACAATGCTCTATATTCTGGGCCTAGAACCATTAGCCATATACATGAGGAAACCGTTCTTTGATGCTGGCATCAGAATAGGGGGCGAATACCACATTTTCTCACTGTGCGCAGACGATGTACCTGAGGGACCCCCATCTCAACTTACCAACAATCCTAGCGGTCTTAGAGAACTTTGCCCGAGTGTCAGGGATTGCCTTCAACAGAGAGAAGTCATGTGCATTCCCGCCGGTGGGACTGGTTGGGGAAGATGAGGCTGACCTCCCAATAGTGGGTATCCAATGGAAGCCACACACATTCAGATACCTGGAGGTCAACATCTGGCACACACCTGAACAGATGCACGGTGGTAACACCCAGGTCGCGGTGCATGGGCTAAGAAAATCAACAAAGTTCTTTTCCAAACTACCACTATCAGTGATGGGCAAGGCTGAAGTGGTCAAAATGATAGTATTACCAAGGTTCCTATATCTCTTCCATAACGTACACTGCTACATCCTGGCCTCCTCCCTTCGATTGTTAGAAAAGTTAAGAGAGCTAGTATGGGGCAATACCAAACACAAGATATCCATTAGCACGCTAACACTACCATATAAAGCAAGAGGTATCCAACTACCAGACCTCGAAAGGTATTACCTGGAAGCCCAAATGAGCCAAGTGGCTAGTGGATGAAACTACCTCTGAAATCAGACTGCTCAGGCAGCCAGTGACGCCAGCAAACCTGAAAGAAATACTATGGATTCCGGTGGGATTCCTAGGGAGGGCCCCAATGTTAGCTGACCTGGGCAGGAAGATCTGGGACAGGACCCTGAAACTCACGGGTGCGGTGGGGTACATCCCTATTCTTCAGACATCCCGATCGTGGCAGGGGTGTGCAAGGGGAAAGTGGACCTAGCCCGGATGAGAAAATGGGAGGGGTACGGCATTTACACCTGGGGGACACATACGAAGATGGGACCTTCAGAGACTTTGAATCCGTGGCAGCGAAAGTTCTTGTGGTACAGGAGAGTAAAGGAGGTGGCTAAGAAGCAGTGGAAAGAGTGGCCAGGTGAACCTGAAGACACACTGCTAACACTATTATACAATCTGGGGGACGGGTGGAAACCAATGTCTAGGCTCTATGCCCAACTAGCAGATAGACGCAACCTTAAAAGCGAGCCCTGAAAACGAAGTGGGAGGCGGACCTGGGGATAGACATAACTGAAAAGGAATGGAAGAGAATCCTAATGTAACCCCGAGAGGTGTCAAGGAACGCACGGTTCAGACTAATCCAATTACAGATCCTATTTAGAACATACATGACACCAGGCAGGATAGCCAAATACATTCAAAACACTAATCCCCTGGGCCCCAGATGCAACCCAGAGAGGGTGGGCATAACACACATGTTCTGGAGCTGTCTGAAAACTCATATCTTCTGGGCCAAAATAGAACAGACTTGTAGGAGAGATGGGGTGGTGCGATATGAATGGTCCCCGAAGGAATGCCTCCTGGGAGCATATCCAAGAATAAGCAATCTGAGACATGTAGTGAAACAGATGGACATGGTATGCGTGCTAACCAAAAGAACTATAGCTATGGCATGGAAATCCGTGAGGGGCCCGCAGTACGTCAGGTGGCACAAGGAACTTGAGCATTGGACAGGGGCGGAAACAACAGAATGGGGAGAAGGAGTGGCCAAAGCAGAAGGAGAGGAAGCACAGCATACGAGGACTGGAAGGCCCTAATCTGGGATACGTTTCACCCATCCGACGACAAACCCCCCTGAGTTACCGCTACCCACCGGAACTTCAATTAGTTAATAGACAATACCCAAGGTCCAGCTGGGGAGCATTTAGACTCGGCACCTCTAGTCTGATCAGCACCAATGAGTTCCTGAAGTCCGAAATGTTCAATAGGAGGGGTAATGAACCCCAGCACGATAATGTGGCAAGCGAAGACTGGTTGTTTAGTTTATGGTTTCTTTTTCTGCCTTAAATATTGGATAATGCTAATTTGTGTTTTACCATGCACATGTTGACTGATACTAATAAGTGTACACCAAATTGGTGACGTACAATATAAATGCCATTAAAAACATTTAAAAATAAATAAATAAACCAGTGCTTGCATGAAGGCACAGTGAAGCTGATGGGCCAGGTAGACGCTGGCCAGAGCGATCAGAAACGGAGAAAAGGGCCCTATGATAACTGGAGTTTGTCTAAATGACAGTGCCCTGGCACATTGATAATGTGGCTATTAAGGAGGCATTTACTAAATATTATACAGACCTGCATTTGAATATAGACACACACTTGATAGCTGATATGGAGAAGTATCTTGCAGACATACAATTACCACGACTGCAAGATGAAGCCACTATGTCATTGGATGAACCATTATCTGCAGAAGAAATCATGAGAGCCATTTCTTCGCTTCCATCCGGTAAAGTACCGAGATCGGATGGGATAGTGGCTAAATTCTATAAAGAGTATAAGCATATATTGGCTCCCCACTTGCTCAAAGTTTGGGAAGAGGCGATGCCACGCAGTACTTCTTAGGGAAATGATTAGAAGTGTAACACATAAGCCAAATAAACCATCCGATAAGGTAGGATCATATATCCCTTTGTCCTTAATTAACGCATATGTTAAAATCTTTGCCAAGAAATTACATGCCATCAAACTCCTGCACAGATGGCAATATGATCCCCACAGATTGTCCAAAATGCACCATACAGTGAACCCCCGGTGCTGGCACGAATGCAGACAAATCAAACCTATTGGCACATGTGGTGGGAATGCCTCAAAGTGAAGGTGTTCTGGGACGAAATTCTCGGGTGGATTAAGGACATTGATGGTATACAACGTAATTGCACACCCCTTTTGATACTCTTTGGGTTAGAGCTGAATGACGATGAATACGAAAGAGAAACAGGTATGATTGCACTCCTACTAGCAGCCCGAGCATGTCTAGTCATTAAATGGAAAGCTGAAATAACCCCAAGTAAGAAAGAATGGGTGAATGTTGCAACCAGCATCTGTGTGATGGAGAAAATTACTGCCAGATCCATGCAATGCGACACCCAGTGGCAAGACTTTGTGGAACAACACGTCCCCACCCATTAAACCACAAAGAGTCGCACAGACTGACGAAACAAAGCACCAGAGCATGAGGGCCAGAAAATAATGCTTATTGAAGAACTAAACCCCGGCATTGTAGACTGAACCAGTATGACCCCTTTGCCTTACATCTTGTTACACATTTTGGAAACTCTGGGACCACTGCCCCTAAACTCACTTGATGGGCACAATCCACTAACGTTGTACCCTTTTGATGGAGGATGCAGATCAAAACAATGCATATCACAGAACACACTGTACAGGGAGGGAGGGGGAGGGGGCTCGGGAAGAGGAAAGCAATGTTGATATGTTGAGATCTTGAACTGTGAATGTAGCTGTTTATCCCATTCGCCGTTATGGTTCATGACACTTTTTTGCTTATATGCATAACAATGCTGGAATTATGTGTTATGTTGAAATCCAATAAAAACAAATTTGAAAAAAAAAATCTTTGCCAGGGCAAGGGCAAGCCAGAATACTTCCTCATATGACTCAGTTGGTGTATCCCGACCCGGCAGGATTCATCCCTTCCCGCTCAACTGCATTAAACCGAACACGTCTCTTCTGTATAATCTCACAAATAAACCCAGATGCCAAGGCAGTCGTCTCCGTTTTGGATGGCGAGAAGGCATTTGATTCAGTGTCATGGAGGTATCTTTTTTTAGTATTGTAATTATTCCGTATAGGTCCATATTTCACAATATGTGTACAGCTTCTGTATACCCCAAGACTGCCAAGGTTCATACTAAAGGCTTTTTATCCGGCTCCATCATACAAGGCAGCGGCACACGACTGGGGTGCCCTCTATCACCTCTGCTGTCTGCCCTTTCTTTTGAGCCAATGGCTACCCTTATCCGTTAAAAAGCATAGTCACTGTTGGTTGTGGTTGCCAGGACTGCCTCAAATGATGATTTTGTATGCCGATGAGGCGTTTTTTCATAATTGGGATCCCGAGATCAATCTAAAGGCCGTCATGGATGAAATTAATTAATTTGCTCAGTATTCAGGTTACCGACTCAATTGGTCAAAGTCACAGCTATTTCCCTTAACTGATAGTACCCCAGCCTGTATAATAGAAGACCCTCTCATGGGCTATCCAATCAATCGGTTGCCAAGCACCAGTATATTAAGAAGCAATACCCCAGAAGCAGTCACAATGCTGACTAGTATCCCACTATGCAATCCTTCATCTGTACCCAATCAACATCCATTTCAGAAGTAGTCTTTCAAGGTCCGCTCATAAGAATCCCCCCAACATTAAGGACGTGGCAGAGAAAGCAAAACAAATATGTCTTGCAATCACCGAGACATGGGCCCCTGATGATTTTGTCTCTCAGCAAGAGTCCATCTTGCCGACCAAAACAAATTCTTTAACAAAAAAAGCCCTTATAAAAGGAGGGAAGAGACCTTACTTTGATCAAACCAAAGAACTATAATATCACTTTTTAATCAATTGTGGCCTGCACAAGGCCTTTTAATATTGAGTTGTTAAAAGCCATCTGAACCCTAAAACTAGTATTCTGGTAATCATACCTTATGACCCCCAAGCCAGCACCTAGTCTTCCTGTCTGAATGGAATTATCTCCTTTCTATGGCACCAATTTAGAAGACAAAATTCTGGTGATGGAAGACTGGAACTCATGGACTTACATCCCAGAGAAAAAACAAGACCAAGATCTCTCGCAGTCTATGACCGGCAACAGCTCCACATAGTACATCCACAGACCAACACACATTCACATGCACTTTGATATTTGTGCACAAAACTGTATCGTTGTCGACCCTAAAAATAGTTGCTGACCCTAAAACCTACTGCACCTTCTGGTTGAACCTCAATGAAGATCAGCTAGTATTTCCTAAAACAAACGTCTTAGCCATTCAAAGAACAATGGATAATGTCTTACCTTTAGAGCAGAATCTAAAAGCTCTCCGGAAAGTTTTGCCACAAACATTTCTTTTGTCCAATACCCCCCACCACCCCCTAGCCATTTTAGACAAAGTGATACAGTTTTAACTTCAGACCGGTATTTTAAGAACATTTTGCACCAATCGGTCCCCCAAGATCACACTCAACCCCCAACAAAATTCTGATAAACTATCAAGGTAGCCAAATCTCCATCCTCACCTATCACAGACATCAGCTCCAACAACCCCCTGCAGAAGCCCCCTTCCAACCCTAAGTAGCTTTAAGGTCATGAAACAGATATTACAAACCTTAAGCTCCTAATAATTTCCTAAATGAACACCTTGCTTGATCCATCGGGCGAAAGAGCTCTGAGACACTCTGGCAACTCCATTGACAATACTATGAAACTCTTCCCTGGACTCTGGTAGACACTCGGCAAGCATGAAGGCAGCTACAGTTACGCCTCTGCTGAAGAACCGGGATGTGAATGCAACTATTATCCGCACCTAGCGACCCATTTTAGCCCTAACATTGGAAGCCATGTTCATTGTTAAACCAATAACAAAAGTTCAGGAACAAAGTGAACTACATCTGCTTCTCAGTGACAATCAGGTTTCCACCTAGGGTGGAGCACTGACTATTATCCTGGATAAGAGAAAATATCCTTCATTAGCTGGACACTAAACACCTCGTAGCCATCATCGTACTGGAGCTTTCTGCCTACTTTTCTGCCCACTTCTCAATTAGGTTCATGCCATCTAAAAGCAGCCTACCAACTAACCAAGTCTCTTCCAAAGAAATAACCTTACTTTTTCAGCAACTCACATCAACTACTTTCCAATGTATCCAAGCAATCATGCCCTCGGGTATGCCACAAGTAAACAGATAGTGAATTGGTCCTCATGCTGGCTAAGGTCTTTTTAACATTTCATAGCTGGCAACCAGCCTCAATAGAAAGTGCAAGTTTGCCCTGTCAAAATACACTTAATACAAAATAATCCAAGTTGCTTGTTTAAATCTGTCTGGTGTGTATTGTTTCCACCTGGGAATTACACTGTGTTGGTTCTGTAAATTTGAGTGTCACTGTAAAATCTGTTTGTTTGATAACTTCAGACTTCACATTGAAATTATATAGTTCATAGTCTAAAACATGTTTGTGCAGACTTAATGCATGGCCATAAATCCATTTCAACACCAAAAAGTGGTGGAATTACTGCCAACAGTACATCTGCTAAATCCCCAATGGAGTCCAATACCCTCCAGAAATGGGGCTTTAACACCGCCCGCTCATAATGCAGCTGTAAATCTGTCTGACCGAGTGGCGGTAAGGGTGACAGAATTTGGAGGTATTTCTGCAGAAATACCTTGAGAACACTCGCAAATTTGGAATTAGGCCCCATCTCTTTTCCGAGCCATATCAATAATGGACATCAGTGTATATATCTGTTTGGATAAACCACTACCCTGTATAAACCCTTGTTGGTCCCCTCAACCAATTTCCACTTTACTGCCCCTAGCCTCTTGATCCCATTTCTCTCAAAAAGCAATAAATCAACAATTAATAAACAATTTGGGCAGTACGAGTATGCAATTTCTGGGTAACCTAGATCAGAACCAGGCGTGGGTGTGGTTTTGTCCTCCCAGCCAATGGGTAGGCTCGGAGAAGTGCATTACCACACAGTAATCCCGCCGCTCTGAGGTCACCATCTGTCCTCCTGGGTAACAAGGTGAGTGCTCCCCCTCACCCTCTGCCACTTTGCCACAGATTTCATTCCCTCCCCCTACCACCCCACTTACCTTATCCTTTCTTTTCCTGCGTCGGGTACAGTAGTGACACAGTCGAATCCGCTCCCGATCTCTGACACTCCGCCATGGAAAGGAAGAAGGGACTAGTCCCTTCTCCCCGTTCCATGGCGGCCATCTTTTTATTTCCTTTTTCTTTTCAGTTGTGAAACACTGACAGCATTTCACAACTTCCAAAAAGATTCTACAAGTACCCTGGTCTAACGGGCCGGGGTACTAATAGCAATAAGTCCCTCACTGGGGGCGGGGGGACATTACCACTTCAGGTAATGCCCCTGGGCCTGCTTTAAGGACCTTGGTTCACTATGGCCTGCAACTATGGGCCCCAGTGCATTATCTTAACCAGTAGTGCCCTGCCCCACAGCTCGGGGCTTATTGCTCAATTAGAGGCCCACCCCAGGATTCCGGAGCCCAATTAACTTCAAGTATGTATTTAAACAGCTTCAATAAACACTGGGCCGACCAATGTAGGCTCGGAACAGGTTCTTTTTTAGCAAGATGGTGCACAAGTTACAAGACTAGGGATGGGGTGAAAGCTCTAGTGGATTCCCCAGGCACCATCTCAAGGACAAGTATTGAGGTGCAAGCAAAGGGTCTCCAGCCACCAGGTTATGCAAGGACTCAATCCCTATCCTCCCAGGTGCAGTTCAATCACACAGGTTATAGTTGGTTTTGGGGGAAGAAAGATGAATGGAGGGTTTGGGAGTGCCCCTGCGAAAGGCAGGGAACTCAACAAAAAGACATTGGTAAACACATCAGCGTTTACACAGCATCCATTGAGAAAAGTGAAGCAGTCCGTATGAAATCTACTAGTAAAAACTCAAAAATGGCAACACGTGGGACGTATTCCACTCTCAAAGCTTTATGAAAGCAAAATAAAAATGTTACATACAGGTTCATTTATATATGTGTCCTTTTATTCTTTCTTGACATCTAAGCACCAATCACCATTTCATGAGCTCTTTTTGTGCACTTATTTGAGTGATGGTATGATATCCAAATCGCTCAATTAGATTTATTTTGATTTGACAAAGCGGTGAGTGAAATATTTGCCATGTGTCTGCATTTTCGAGTTTTTGTTTCCAAAGAGAAAAACAGGTATTTCAAATTGCTGTACTTTTGTAGGAGTTGAATAAATACATTCAAACAATATACTTTGTCCATATCAATTATAATGACAATATAATCACTAAATATTTCTCTCAGGTTCCGAGTGATCATTCTTATGTGTATTCTGACGGCGCGGGCCATTGCTCTTCTTCTGGTAACATTTACCCACATGGACACAGGGTTGAGTGTTCACCATAATAATTAACTACGCATCTCTAATACTCCTTCCATTTTACTTTACCACCCATTGACGTAGTGCATGTGCTAGCTGCACCTGGGCAAGTTATGGATCAAGTTACAACCTTAACCCATGCAACAGGAGTAACACCTACCTGCACATTCTATCTAAACCATTGTGGCCGATTAGATACTTGAAATGTTGATATTGCAGCTCTCTTTGCCCCATAGATCCCTTCAGAACAACACAACCCTCGACTCATCACCTGATAAATGCATCAATTATGAACACTGTTTCGGCAAGAAATTACACTTGAACACTATCAACAGCAAGACTGAATACCAAAGAGGTTTTAAGGATATACATATTTCCTCAATTTGACAATGGCAATGATAACATTGCAGAACGATGGAAGGCTAACCTAACCAATAGCTGCAAGATCAAGCTATTGATTGAGCAAGCCTCCAAGATTCTTGGTGAATGAAAAAAAATTGAAGGCCTCACAGTGAAATACATACAATGGACACATCAGAAGCAGCCAAACAGAAGGGTGTTCACATTTCAACTGAAATATGGCTCAGGGGTAAGGCAGAACACTTCCAAGGACAGTAGCCCAGTTTCATCACCAGTGATGTCAAATGTAGACAGCGAAGAAAGAGTGAAGCAGGCACTTCCGACAACACCAATATTAGCAATTACCAACAGCTGCCCAAAGAGAGACATTTTTAAGATAGCATGGAGAGGTATAAAAGGGGAAACAGGAATACAGGAATATCACCAAAGCCACCAAACATATCTCATTGCAGGAACCCCCCACCCCTTTCATACCAGGTTCAAAGGAAGAGGCAGATGACCGAATAGAGACACACACAGAAGAAGAATACAACAAAGACATGATTAAGGAACAGAATCCAGCAGGGTGGGCAGAGGAAAACAAACAAAAGCATAGTCCAGAACCTTTCTAATTGCACTCTAGAACATTATAGATCTTACAGCTTTAGCAAAAGAATTATGTACGTCTTCCAGAATATGTAATCTATCAAATGTCTATATTGACACAAATTTGTAAGTAAGGAAGCTGAAACATTTTTTGGGATTAGCCACATATTGTGAAACATCAATACTATTCAGGCCCCATCACCAATCACAGTATACAGCACCTTAGAGAGTCCCAGTTGGTACTTTGCCTAGAAGAAGATTAACCCTCCGTGGAACAAATAAGAGATACAAAATTAGAAGTTTCTATCCCATTGCCCACTAAATTAAAACTGAGATACACATGTTTTCCTACTCTCTTGACAGAACCTTGTAGTCATGTTTTCTTTCTAAAGGTTACTGAAGACGTACACCATTTGCAAAGAGCCAAACTGACACAACAGACGCAGTGTTACCAGAATGGAGAAGCAAGAACTGGAGAACGATCCCAATGCAGTGACTGAAGGAGACAAAGGGGGCATGGTTTGGTATCCAAGAAAGATGGCTGCTTTCGCTTGAGGGTCCACCTGATGTGAAGCAATAACCCTTGACAGAGTCCACTTTCATGTAGGGTGGCTGGGAAAAATAGATGGAGGCTCTGGGTTCCCCTCTAAGCAGCAGTGGATGAAAATGATGCTCGGTTGCGGGCTAGGCAGAGCGGTGGTTCAGGAGACAACTCCACCCCGGTGGACCTATTCGTGCTTCAGGCAAAGTAGGCCTTGGCAGATGGTGAGGAGGGGAGAGATTGGGTAGAGTTCAGGATGCCGTAGCAGGCATTTGTTGCCTGCACCTTTCTATTTACTCAGTGATCTGTTTAATCCATCACTGAGCCGACATTTGGTGGAATGGTGCCTGACGCAGGGCTAAATCAGAACATGCTTACTGGTTGCTTCTATGGCCTGGGATCAGAGGAAATTATCCGATTTTGGAGAGGCCTGCGCCTGAAGGAGGTTGGTGGTGCCGATGTCACTAAGGACTAACGGATGGCAGAGAGTTAAGTTCTCTTTTGCTGTCACCTGAACAGTGGCCCATGTTATCCAATGCCCGTTCTAACACAGAAGATGGGCTGTGCACTGCCATATTGGTTGAGAGCAGAGTTAATGAGCTATCTGATAGGATGCACATATAAAGGATCATGAGAACAGGTCTAGCAGTCACACGAGTAGGCTTGGATTCTTGGGTATGGATCTGTTCACCCATTAACCATGCAGAAAATCTAAATCCTTCCACACAAAAAAAAAGAAAATGGTGCTCATTGGTGGTTATTGAGTGTTGCATGTACAACATGGCAACTGGGAAAACATTTTAAAACATAAGGCAGCGGGCAGTACTTGTTTGCACCAGAACCTCCTTTCCTTTATGAGACCCAGTATTACCACCACCAGATTGGATTGAAAAGTCTATGTTCTGTTTAGAGTGTACATTCGATAATTTCAACAATAAAGTTGCTCAACTTGAGTCTAGAACCTCTACCCTTGAGCAGAGAATCACTGAGCAAGACCAACAAAGCACCCAAACAATTCCACACTGAAGCAGACAGGGAAGAAAATGGAGGAAGCTATCAGAAAAAATAAGGCAATGGAGAGTAGACCAGAATAATTGGAAAATGTGGTGCGGGCGACACAGGTCCAGGTTGTTGCCCCCCCCCATCTAGGGATGAGGGTGATGCGCCAATCTCTTTGGCATCAAATTGGATTCTAGAGTTGCTTGATGGGAAGTTATCCTATATTTGTTGACAAAGGCTACAAGATACCAAAATAGTACCTAAGCAAGGTGCCAAGGATTGGAAATGAGAGAAACCTTATGATCAAATTGTCAGATGCTAGGGATAGAAAGGATAATAAAACAATGATTACGAAAGAGAAATTAAGAGTACCAACACCATAAGATCCTACTCTTCCCAGATCTGGCAGCTATGCTGCTAATGAAAAGAAGTAGACTGAACTAACTCAGGAAATCAGCGCTAGCCCAGGGATAAACATGGGATTGCCTTGCCCTACTATTCTCAGAGTTATATGACAGGACAAATAGTACATTTTTCTGCGATGCCTAGGATGATGAATTATTAAAATTGATCCTGGTAAAAACTCGGTCTGACAGACAAGGGAGGAAGACACAAGGATCACATTATACATTCTGTAAAGGGGTTTAGTTTCATGTATAGTGATGCAAATAGTTGTTATTGTGGCTTTGAAAAGATCAATAACTTAACAGGAAGTGGGCTTAAGTGCGTCTTGTTAGCACTAGCTTGAAGGATGTAATACTGCTTTTACAAAGGACCCTAGAATTCTATCTATTTAGAGGGGTGGTGGATAAGTATTTGATAATATTTGTTAAACAGATAGGACATTAGTCTAGTAAGTGATCTCACAGGATTCTGTTCTCATTTCTTGACTCCGGAACAAGACCCAAGTAGTTGGAGGAGGGTGTCAACATATTCATAGATCATTAGATAACTACTAAGGGGGTAGGCTGCACAAATAGCAAATATGTTTGAATTTATGCTCCATTACCTGTTTGTTGAGATAGCAATACGATGGATGGTTGGCATAAATTTATCTAGACGTGGACCTCTTGCTCACTATTGCTCACTATTCTTAGAGAGGCACAGCTCCACCCTACTGATGAGGTACAACCAGACCGAAACATGTGTCTGGGGTTGCTCTTGGTACTCTTGTTCAGAGTGCCCTAGGAAAGGAAAAAGACTGATATGTTTTAGGTATTTCTCCTCTGTGAAAGATAGTGAGCTAAAGACTCTGGGTAAGTCTCTCGTAACCGGGACTAATGTCTGGCAGAGGAACTCCCAGGACCCCCCTTGTTTTTGTTCCATCAATTCATCCTACCCTATTATTAACTGTACTACAAGACTCCCCAGGATAAGACACAAACGTGTTAAAGGTATGCATGACTTTGTAGAACATATCAGGTTGTGTGGTGTGTTATCATTGACCTCATCTAAAACTGCAATCAAAAGAAAAGGGAAAAAGGGGCAATACATTGATTTTAGCAAAGATTACTATATTCTACAAGCCCATCTACAACTGGTTGTAATATAAAACAAATACATGCTCCAACTAAAAACACTGTCACTGCAGCAATTACATTGATCAATAAATGGCACCTAATAGCACGGCACACTATTGACGAGAGAGACTTCATGACAATTATACATCACAGGTTGTGTACCATATATTTCTTATCATAAATACATAACCCTTTGTAAAAATTACAGATGTCAGGCACATAGTTACGGAGCTTGTGAAATCCCCTCTACCACTATCATAGTTGTGCACTTTTTAGGCGAGTTGAGTCCCAATTTCATGGGACTCGAGCCGGTGATAGAGTGTCTCTTTTGAAATGTTTTTATGTTATAATTGCACTGTACACAGCAGGGCTCTAGATGGCAACAGTGCATCAGATTAATCCCAATTACCTGGAGTCAATCTGTGGCAGTCTGTCATTCACTCCTGCTGGTGAAGGCGGCTTGAGGCTGAGGAGGAGGGACTAGCAGCTCTGAGGTGGAGGTGTACTGAGAACAAAGTAGTGTGCCTGCCTGGGGGTCAGCCTTCTGCCTTTAAGAAGAGAGATCACAGAGGAGCGGTCACTGAGACGTGTTTGTAGTTCGCACAAAAGAATTATCCATATGGCCTGGAAATGGTGTGGTACAGTAATGATTTTACAGCACACTAGTTAGTATGCCAACATACTCCACATCAGGCCCCCCTCACCTCCAATGTCCACACATCAACTTTCTGGATAACGTTTTGGCTACATTCTCCATGCCTGCATATGGTTAATTAGATTTTGTAAATGTCTTGTTATGGCATTGATAATTAGTCCAAATGTTTTTTTATTTCTATCGATTTATGTATTTTTGGAGTTCAGAAGCTTAAACCCAAGAGTGTGGCAGGCTTTGTAGGCTAAGCTCAGAGTTGAGGTAGATAAGTATTAGGAGGAGTTTAAAAAATGAACATATTGTCCATAGCAGAGTTGCTTAATGGCCTTTTGATGGTAGGGCCTGGATCTGTGAAGGGCTAAAAACTTAGGATGGTGCGGTGGCCCCCGCCAGACGATCAGTGGGGCAGGGTGACTATCTCAGCTTCCGATGCTCCAAGTCTAATAGCTTCAGCTGCAAGCACCAAAAGACCACTGCAGCATCATTATGGGGAGCGAGGTCCAGAGCATAGACGTGCTGAAATTCCATTGGAAGAACTGTGTTGTAGAGTGTTAGGGAGAATTCTGTTAAGGCTAATTTCCCAAACCTAGTGAGTCCCCCAGCAGCTTTGTTGGATTTTTGGGGTTTATTTTTTTCTCCTGCTAAGAGTGAGACTCTTTTCTCCCACTCTTAGACATGATTTGAGATATCCTTTGACTTTGGAATGTGTTTTATGGGCTATGGGGTCTTTTACTCCATAGGGCTTCATGACTTTTGGTAAGCGTGTTACACAGCACCCTCCGTGCCCTAACACAGGGGTGTCATAGTGACCCCCAAACATACACAGGACCAAAGAATCCGAAGAGGGAGAAGCTGAGCCGACCTGCAACGACGACACCACCGGTGGAGCCCTGCTGAACCGACTCACCACTTCTTCCAACGACAGAGGAGCTCTTCATCCCGGGGGATAACCAGTTTGCCCGCCTTTTCGCCTTCCCGGATCACCTCGTGGCCGCCTTGCCTGTACCAAGCACCCCGGCAACCGGGATACCACGTTTTTCCACTACCGCAAATAAAAGGGTAGTACCTTTTTACCGGAGAACTCCGCGGCTGGTTTCTTCCCTGGCAGTGCATCGAACTTCAGCTTTCCTCCACGTCGAGACCATCTCTTCCTCTGGACGACACCGTGACTTGCATCCAATGCCAGGAACAACTGCCCCCGCTGGAGGATTCTCTCCACTTTCAAGGTACTGTGTCCGCCTGGCCTCCCTCGCAACGGTCTGTGTGGGGTGTCTCGTAAATCCTCAACTTACCACTTGGGTTGGCCCTAGGCTGGCTAACTGAACTTTTCTGAGCTGAACTGATTCCTTTTTAAACTCTCTGCAAGACTTTCCAAGCCTTTTAAACTGTGTGATCTTAGGCGCATTGGTGTTCTACTCTCTCGAAGAGGGAGCCTGGCCTCTGAACTTTTTGCTCACAAGTAGACTTTGACTTTCCTGCCTTGCTGAGTGCTTCTAAAGTATTGTGTTGTGTGCTGTTCCTAATTTCTGCCTTTTTCCCTCCCTTTTTCTTAAACTCATTGGAGTGCCATCTTTAGTTGAGCGCTCACCTCTGTCTGGAAATAAGTGGTGTTAACTTAGACTTGTCTAATAAGGAATAAGGGATGTATGTATATATATTAATAGTGACTGTGTTTTTGAACTTGCTTATAATAATAGTGCAAGAGTGTTTCTAAGTGTGTCTTTAAATAAATAATTATATACTTGATACCAAAGCCCTGGTCAGTGTTTGCTTGTGCTACTGTATTTTGGTGCCTATCTTGTATACTCTATATACTGTAACTCTTCTGGAGAGAGGTCTGGCTGCTCAGCCACAGCTACCAAGTAAATCTGGGTGGTACAGACTGCTACCAATTGGGTTTACTGCCAACACCTGTAGTCTTAAGCCTTTTGCAGTGGTCCCTAAGGGAACTGCACAGGTTTCTGCCTAACACTGGTGTACAGCGGTGGGATTTGTATTGAGTATACATTTTAGTGTGCTTATAGATACCTTAGTGCAACTAACCACAAATCTTAGCACTAAAAAAGTTCTTTTCTAAACCTGTCAACTATGGAAAGTTATAGTCAAGAGTCCCTTGCTACAAAAACTGCTGATTGTTTAAGAGTTCTCTGTAAGCATAAGAATCTCCTGACTAAAGGCAAGAAAATGGAGCTAATAGAAAGGTTGTTAGCAAACCAAAGTCTGGATGGTGGTTCAGAGGAACCTACCACTCCAGCAAATGTAGATAACAGCAATGATATTGATGTTGATGCTAGTATTGATAATCTTGAGTCAGAAGCAGAAGAGGAGGGTGAGGATGATGTAGTTGTCTCCCCTGGGCCTCTACCTGCCCTGCCAGCTGTACCTACTGGACCTTTACCAGGTCCCACACTTAGTCCTCAATATCTGGAACTAGAGAAAATGAAACTTCAATTGGAGTTTAAGAGACTTGATACTCAAGCAGAACAACGACACCAAGAATTGAATCAAGAACTAAGGCTCAGGAAAATGGAGCTCAACCATGAGTTAGAGATGAAAAGATTGTCTGTGGAAAATGCTTCTCTCTCCGGATCCTCTAGGAGTTCCAGTCCCAAAAGACCCCAGATGCCTAAAGAGCTTGTGGGTATGTATGAGCCTAAGTTGGATGTGTTGGATTGGTTGAGTTTGAGTATAATCATGGACTCCAAGACATCTCAGGAAATACATTGCTTACCTGGTTGTTCTCTAGGCTCCCCCCGTTGCAACGGATGCGGTAATGGAGTTGGGGGAGGAGGATAGGAAGGATTATGAATGTGTGAAGCTAGCTTTGATAGCTAGATTTGGGAAGACCCCTTGCCAGTACCTTAAGAGGTTTAGGACCCTCAAAAAGAATGATGGTACCCCTTGGGCTACCTGGGTGAGTGAAAGTTTGAAGAATTTAGAGGGATGGATTAAGGGTTACAAGGTGAACACTTATGAGGGAATGAAGAATCTTGTGATGTTGGAGTCAATTTATGATGCCTGCTCTCCTGAGCTCAGACAGCACTTAGCTGAGTCAAAGGAATTAGATTCCAGAAAACTAGCTAAGACTGCTGACTTGTGGGTTGCCAACAGGGCTACTCACAAGGACTCTGGGGTAACTCAGAAAAAGGATGAGGGGAAGCAGCCAAAAAAGGACTCCAAAGAGAATTCTAATAATTCCAATCCCAAAGAGGGCCCCAAATAAAACAATAAGGGTAAGCCACAAGGGAAACCAAATCAGAGTAGTGTACCTTCTGGTGGTAAACCAGAAGGCGGTCAGAGCAAGCCACCATTCCAGAAAGCATTTGGTAAATGCTATGTTTGTAGCTCGCGTGACCATGTGAAAGGAGTTCCCAGATGTAAGGGTAAACCTTCAGGGGTCCAGCTTGTCTCCTTAGCCTTCGCTCCAGAGGAGGAAGTACAAATGGCAAGTGGAAACTTTCTACTATTGGCTGATGAACCCATTGGAGTCTCAGCCAGTGTTTCTTTAGTGTCTCTGGGTCTGTGGGAACAACAGAATTTAGATGTCTATAACTCTATCCCAGATAATACTAAAGAGTATTATAAGGACAGTGTCCAGGTGAATGGTCAGGAGACTCCTGCCATTAGGGACACTGGGGCCAGCATAACTGTGGTGGATAAATCTTTTTTTCAGGCTGAGGATGTTGCTAAGGCACCCACACGCCTCATCAAGTTAGCCGGAGGGCCTGTGCAGATGCTTCCCCAATTACCAGTTCTCATCCAGTGTAATGACATGACTGTGAAGATACCCGTCAGCATACAAAGTGAGGTACCAGGAAGGGTTCTGTTGGGTAATGACCTGAAGACTCTTGGAGTTGTGTCACATACCCCCAGACCTCCTAGTAAAAGGTTACAGGAGCTCACCAGACCTGCAAGGGAGAGAACCATGAGAGGTACTCCCAAGGAGATGATGAAGAAGGATATCACTCCTACTCCACTGGAGTTACAACTTGCTATCTCGGAACAACAAGAAGCAAAGGGGAAACCCAAGACTTCTAGGAAACAGCCAGCAGCAAGCACTCCAGTGCTTCCAACAAGGACTTCCCCTAGGTTGTCCAAAGTTACACCTGTAACTCCACCTCCAGCTGAGGCTGAGAGGGAGGTACAACCCTGTGTGGTTGAGCTAGACTCTGAAGAAGAGCTAGTGGAAGCCAAGAACTCATTGGAGATCTGGATCCTATTGACCATCCTGAGCTGCAGTCTTTAATGGCAGAAGGTGGACCCAACAGGGCAGATTTCAGTAAGGGACAGAGAGAATGTCCAACTCTGGAAGGTCTTCGCCAATAGGCAGCTTCTCAGGCTGATGGGCAAGAGCCTGGGAAGTATAGGTTGCACTGGGAAGATGACCTCTTCTACAGTGAACCAACTGAGTCTGCACCTGGAGACTACAAGCGGCTTGTAGTACCTCAAGACAACAGTTCTTGCAACTGGCCCACCAGATTCCTTTGGCTGGTCACTTGAGTTTCAAGAAGACCAAGGAAAGGCTCTCACTCTACTTTTATTGGCCAAAAATGGGGGCTGAGGTAGATAAGTTTTGCAAGAGCTGCCACACCTGCCAAACCTCTGGTAAGGTTGGGTCCAAGAATGTGGCACCTTTAGTGCCTCTCCCAGTGGTGGGAGTCCCATTTGAGAGGGTAAGGATTGACATTGTTGGTCCCCTTGATCCCCCAACCTCCTCAGGCAACAGGTTTATCCTTGTTGTAGTAGACCATGCTACTAGGTACCCTGAGCCAATTCCTATGAGGACTGTTACAGCTCAGGCTGTGGCTAAGGCCCTCCTTGGTATTTTCCCAAGGGTTGGGTTTCCTAAGGAAGTAATCTCTAACAGGGGGTCACATTTTATGTCCCACTACATGAAAGCCATGTGGAAAACCTGTGGAGTTACTTACAAGTTCTCTACCGCCTACCACTCTCAGACAAACAGGTTGGTAGAAAGGTTCAACAGAACCATGAAGAGCATGATAGGTGCTTTAGAAGATCCCCTTAAAAGAAAGTGGGACCTTCTATTGCCATGCCTTCACTTTGCTTATAGAGAAATCCCTCAGGAGGGAGTAGGTTATTCTCCCTTTGAACTCCTTTATGGCCATCCAGTCAGAGGTCCATTGGCCCCGATTAAGGAGGGGTTGGAGAGTGTTCCTTCCCCCAAGCCAGAGTGACTGACTATGTGATAGCTCTCCGGAGGAGAATGTCACACATGATGTCAGAAGCTAGTGATAACCTGAAAGCTGGGCAAGCTTTGGTCAAGCATTGGCATGACCAAAAGGCTAACATGGTTGAGTTCACTCAAGACCAGCTAGTTCTAGTTATGATCCCAACAAGGCAGAGGGCCGTGCAAGATAAATGGATGGGACCCTTCAAGATTGTGGGTAAACTTGGAGAGGTGAACTATCTGGTGGATTTGGGCAACCGCAAGGAGGCTCCCAGAGTCTTCCACACCAACCGACTAAAGGCGTATGTCTCCAGGCCTGAAGTAGGAGCCTTACTTCTAGCTTCAACGGAAGAGGAAGAAGAGAGTGAAGCTCTCCCTAATCTCCTCAGAGGCTTACCCTTGGATGAAAAGATTGAAGGAGTGAATCTCTCTTCAAATCTGACACCTGAGCAACAAGAAGAGTGCAAATCTATGTTAAATCAGTTTGCCTCTCTGTTCTCACTTTCACCAGGCATGACCCCTTGGGGACAGCATGATATACTCACTGGTGACTGTCTGCCAGTCAAAAGCAGAGGATATAGAATGTCAGAAAATGTAAGGACCCACATCAAAGGGCAGGTCAAGAAGATGCTTGATCTCGGGGTAATAGAGCCCTCCACTAGTCCATCGTCTAGCCCAGTTGTGTTAGTACCAAAGGCAGGATCCAAAGAATTGAGATTCTGTGTGGACTAAAGAGTTCTTAATGCAGTCACCAAGACTGATGCCCACCCTTTGCCAAGGACAGATGAGTTGGTGGATAGGCTTGGTTCAGCCAAGTTCCTCAGCACATTTGACCTTACGTCAGGCTATTGGCAAATAGCCCTGACAGACCATGCCAAGGAGAAAACTGCATTTTCTACCCCAGTTGGCTTATGCCAATTTATGGTTATGCCTTTTGGATTGAAAAATGCACCTGCAAAATTCCAAAGGATGGTAAATCAGGTTCTGGCTGGGATGGAGGACTTCTGCATGGCAAACTTGGATGACATTGCAGTATTCAGCCAATCCTGGGAAGAGCATGTTAACCACCTAGGACATGTTTTGCAGTCTCTTGGACAGGCCAATCTGACCATAAAGGCACGTAAATGCCAAATTTGTCAGAGTAAGGTGGTCTACCTTGGGCATGAGGTAGGAGGTGTAGAAATAAGGCCTTTGCTCAGTAAGATTGAAGCTGTGCAAAATTGGACAACACCTACTACTCAAACTCAGGTGAGAGCCTTCCTAGGCCTCGCTGGGTATTACAGGAATTTCATAGAGAACTATGGGACCATAGCTTCTCCACTGAAAGTAATCTCTCCAAAATTCCCTAAGAAGGTCAAATGGAATGGGGAGTGCAATCAGGCCTTTGAAAACCTGAAGAAAGCTCTATGCCAAGCACCAGTATTGAGAGCTCCTGACTATCACCAAACTTTCATTGCGCAGACAGATGCTTCTAATGTAGGTATAGGTGCAGTCCTTAGCCAACTGGATGAGAAAGGTAGGGAACACCCTATTTGCTTCATCAGCAGAAGGATCCTGAGACAAGGTGGGCAACAATTTAAAGAGAATGTTTTGCTATTGTGTGGGCACTGAAGAAATTTAGGCCATACTTGTATGGCTCTACTTTTGTCATTCAGACTGACCACCAACCCTTGAGATGGTTGATGCAAATGAAGGGGGAAAACCCAAAACTACTGAGATGGTCAATCTGCCTGCAAGGGTTTGATTTCACCATTCAGCACAGGCCAGGGTGTCACCACCAAAATGCTGATGTTCTCTCTAGGGTGTATGTCATCGACTAGAGGTATGAGATTCATCCAGGAGTGGATTAAATCCTCCTGTCCCTTAGTCTGGGGGTGGGGAGGGGCGAGTGTTAGGGAGAATTCTCTGTTAAGGCTAATTTCCCAAACCTAGTGAGTCCCCCAGCAGCTTTGCTGGATTTTTGGGGTTCATTTATTTCTCCTACTTAGAGTGAGACTCTTTTCTCCCACTCTTAGACATGATCTGAGATGTCCTTTGACTTTGGAATGTGTTTTATGGGCTATGTGGTAGTTTACTCCATAGGGCTTCATGTGTTTTGGTAAGCGTGTTACACAGCACCCTCCGTGCCGTAACACAGGGGTGTCATTGTGACCCCCAAACATAGACTCCGTACTCTGGGACTGACCTCTGTCTCCCAGGGCATGTAAAGACACCATTGGCTTTACTAGTCCTAAATTGTAAACAGAACCAGTACAACCCATCATATTGTGGGCATACTGGTAGGGGCAATTCGATTGCCCCTGGGTCTGTTGTTCGAGGGGGCACTGTCCAGTCCCCCCTGAGCGACTTTTGGGTGGTGGCAGTGGATACTACTTTTTATATTCAACCGCGAATATATTCCTATGGGATTTTCCCATTGTTCGAGGCTAGTACTTTTTAACATAGCCTCAAACATACCGCCGGTTTATTTATTTAATATTAATTCACTGGTTGGTATTTTTTTGCCAGAACTCGGTTCCAAAATGGCGTTTGTGTTCGCTTCTGTGACTCCAGCCCAAGTCGAGCCCTTTGTTCCACTTTTTGGCAGGCTTCTCCACAGAAGCCTCCAAAAGTTGTGCCACTCAGGGTACCACAGAGGGTGTGGGAGGGGGTTTAGGCACCCTCGACTGAGTTGCCTCGGCAACCAAAGTCGCACTCTTGTGTGATTGGCCCAGTGGTGAGCCGCCCGGCTCACCACTTAGCATGTTTGAGTGACAGCTAGGACTGATGAATGGGGGCTTTCTGCATAAAAGCAGGGCTTTGGGGACTGGGACTTCAGACGTTGCCACAGGACCAAAGAATCCGAAGAGGGAGAAGCTGAGCCGACCTGCAACGACGACACCACCGGTGGAGCCCTGCTGAACCGACTCACCACTTCTTCCAACGACAGAGGAGATCTTCATCCCGAAGAGTCTTTTTCCTTTGACTGGTGGGGATAACCAGTGTGCCCGCCTTTTCCCCTTCCCGGATCATCTTGTGGCCGCCTTGCCTGTGCCAAGCACCCTGGCAACCGGGATACCACGTTTTTCCACTACCACGAATAAAAGGGTAGTACCTTTTTACCGGAGAACTCCGCGGCTGGTTTCTTCCCTGGCAGTGCAACGACCTTCAGATTTCCTCCACGTCGAGACCATCTCTTCCTCTGGACGATGCCGCGACTTGCATCCACTGCCAGGAACAACTGCCCTCGCTGGAGGATTTTCTCCACTTTCAAGGTACTGTGTCCGCCTGGCCTCCCTCGCAACCGTCTGTGTGGGGGGTCTCGTAAATCTTCAATTTACCACTTGGGTTGGCCCTAGGCTGTCTACTGAACTTTTCTGAGCTGAACTGATTCCTTTTTAAAACTCTCTGCAAGACTTTAAGCCTTTTAAACTGTGTGATCTTGGGCGCATTGGTGTTCTACTCCCTCCAAGAGGGAGCCTGGCCTCTGAACTTTTTGCTCACAAGTAGACTTTGCTTTCCTGCCTTGCTGAGTGCTTCTCAAGTATTGTGTTGTGTGCTGTTCCTAATTTCTGCCTTTTTCCCTCCCTTTTTCTTAAACTTTTTGGAGTGCCATCTTTAGTTAAGCGCTCACCTTTGTCTGGAAATAAGTGGTGTTAACTAAGACTTGTCTAATAAGGAATAAGGGATGTATATATATGTATATATTAATAGTGACTGTGTTTTTGAACTTGCTTATAATAATAGTCCTAGAGTGTTTCTAAGTGTGTCTTTAAATAAATAATTATATACTTGATACCAAAGCTCTGGTCAGTGTTTGCTTGTGCTACTGTATTTTGGTACCTATCTTGTATACTCTATATACTGTCTAACTCTTCTTGAGAGAAGTCTGGCTGCTCAGCCACAGCTACCAGGTAAATCTGGGTAGTCCAGACTGCTACCAATTGGGTTTACTGCCAACACCTGTAGTCTTAAGCCTTTTGCAGTGGTCCCTAAGGGAACTGCATAGGTTTCTGCCTAACATAGAGCAAATATCAGAAATCTGGGTAAGTGGTATGGACATTGCAATGTTGACACAACCTTCAAACAGATGTTTTTCATACATTCCTGACAAGACAGATCATAAGTGAGGGGCCAGAGAGGAGAGGGCAAATTAGTTACCCAATGCAGAGCACACAAGTAGTACACCACCCAATGTTGAGTTTCAAAATAAATATGGACATTTTCGGCCGTGCAATTATTAGATTAGAGCAGCCAACTCCCAGGCTCATTCATATTCATGAGCGGCCCTGCTCATCCAATTTCATGAGTGTATACTGAGCCAACAGTAGACAGTTTACTGTAGCCCCTCAGGCATCTATGCTGTTGTGCATTAAGACACATTTTTGGTGAGCAGCCGCATCGTGGGATACAAGGAGATTGTCTCTCTTAATAAACACATGCTCGGTTACTCATATTAATATTATTCTGCATCAGTTTGCAGCCAACCACATTATTTGTGATAAAAGGAGCACTAAATAGTGCAGGATGCTATTTAATGAGTTCAAACACTCATTTGCACGCTAACCCTATTCTAGGTCTCAGCTGATGGCCCATTTTGTATGGTATCATTTACACTAATCTTTAACATTATTGTAATCCTAACTCGAACAAACAAGCTATTGCAAACTCTAGGCCCGTCATCAAAATGTATTATAACCCTTATATTAGCCTTGCTTAATAGTACTGAAAAAGTAGGGGATCTTGATTTGTCTGCGGTTTATATGAAATTGTGTTCCAACTTGTGCAGGAGCAGATTATTGTAAGAGGCAAATTTACATTGCTGGTAATGTTTCTTCATGTGTCTCCACGATTTTTCAAGACACACATTTTTATACCATCAAGTTCATGGGTTGAGTTAATTTCTCTTTGGTCGAGTAGATAAAATAAGTTACTTGACCTGAAGGTCTATCAGAATTTTAAAGATTTTTCAAGCCCTGAATTAGTGGAATGAGATGGGTAACCGTACCCATCTCTGAATACACTTACACACATTAGTCCCATGTTTCACCACCTTAAGTCTTACACACATGACTCCATGGATCATCTTGAACAAAAGAATAAAAAAGGGATAGATTGGAAATAAGAGACTGTTTCGTCAAATTTAATGTTAAGGACTGTGCGCCGCATTAGAAGACCGACATTCTGGATCACTTTTTGCAAGAAAAACAGCCTCACATCATGTTCATTGATTAAATTCAATCTAAATCAAAATAACATTCTCTTGAATGAAAACTTTTTTTCAACCAATGCAAAGGATTTGCCAGGGGCACACAGTATGCGCCTTCTATTGCCAACATATTCATGGGGTATTGTGAGACCAACCATTCCAAAGCAAAAAGTGAAGACGATTTGGATGTACGTGTACTGTTATGGTCGAGTTATATAGATGGCATTTCTGCTATTTGGTCGGGTACTTCAGAAGCTTTTCACCAACTGATATAATTGCAATCTGTTTGGGATTGGACGTCCAAGTGCATTGAGCTCCCACACCATCACACATTCCTTGACTTAGAAATCTATGTAGAGAAGGGGAAATTGAAAACAAAAAACTTCAGAAAGACACGAGAGGCTAATGCCAACATGGGCTAGCCACCACATAAGCATAATTAACAATATAGCAACATGCACATTTGTCAGACTAGCAGAACTGTAGGAGAGGACAGATGTTTTCAGGCCAAGGCAGACATTACAGGGTCATGCTGCAGAGAGCATGGGTCTAATCAGCAACGTGTAGAGGAAACAATGAATAAGTCTAAAGGCAGACAAAGAAATGCACTTTTGCTATTGTGGAGAATCCTACGGATCCCCCGCAAAAACCCTGCCTAGAGTCCCCTCCCAGATGGCCAGGAGAGGGCAGGCGCTTCCTGATCCCAATCCTGGAGGTGGTGTACTACGGGAGAATCACCTGAGTGGAGAACAAGCCAAGAGAAGTGGGGAGATTTTGCAGGGCGAGGCATGGTATTTTTCCATAGAGGAGGAATTGGCTTACTGCCATTTTGTTATAGCTCGACCTCCTACTAAGAATGAAAAGGAAAATCGAAAGAAGAGATTCATTCTAGGGTTGAACCCAAAGAACCAACCTTTTATATCCCTATGTTCCCCAATACTCCACAATGCCAAGGGTATGCCAATAGGAACGCTGAATATGTACCTTTTACTGTACCATCTAACTTTAAAAAGGTTAAACCCTCCAACCCCTTTATTAAAAACATCAATGGAGGAAAATCGTTTTCAAACCTTTTAAAAAGTAGAGAAACTGCATTTTCCCAGAATGGACTGCATGTCCCAGAATCCCTCAGGGACTGAAGAAGAGGGCTGAAGAGGCATGCAGAAGTCAAGGTCAGGCAGTCAACCCTAATAGCTTTTGGCCAGGTCAGGCAATTAGTACTAAGGGCCTGTACCTGAAACCAACTAACCCACCTAAGGGGCCTAAAAGGGAGGAGCAGTAGAAGGAGGCTGGAGTAGGAGATGGAGGGCCGGTAGAAGGAGAAGCAAGGGCAGCAGAGCATGCGGCTGGCAGTTCACGAGGAAGTGTGACCACAGAAGAGACACCAGAGCAGAGGAAGAGCAGATTTAACCTGCAGGCTCTGAGTTGGTCCTGTGCGCACAAACCCCGTTTGGGTGTGGCAGTATTGGAAGAGGCTGGAAGAAACGGGCAGTCTTTCCAGGTGCGCCTGATTGCTGTGACTGCAGGGCTAAAGTCGTGCATCCACCCAAGGCCCGTGTGCAGAGGCAAGCCGAGGGGAAACTGGAGAGCGGGAGACTCTCCTTTGATGAGGCCAGATCGGAGACACCGGTGCAGGAAAGGGTGTGGGTCCCAAGAGTGTCTTCAGCAGTAGGAGTAGAAGAAACCAAGCCAGGAAGCAGACGCAGCCTGCAGTCGCTGTGATTGTGCAGTCGGAAAAGGGAAGTTCCGTACTCCAAATCAAGAGAGACGTCTTGCCGGGAATTGTAGCCAGCTTTTTTCTCACTTGTGTATACTTCAAAGCGAGTAAAAGTTATTATTCAAAGTGGAAAATCTTCCCAACAAGGACAATGCAACACATGCTTATGCTAACAAACTGAAGCCCTGCCGCGTAATGCAAGCATCTTGTTTCCCCATTGTTACAAGTAGCTGAATGCCGATTGGTCGCGTGTCTCCCATTAACATGGAGAACGCTGCCGGTAAACTTAATACTGCAGAATTGACTTTCCCAAAAAGTTACAAGCACAATTTGATGTCTGAAGAGATCGCACATGATACTGTGTTGCCCCAATACCTTGTAAGCACAAAGCTGACCGAAAGGTGGGAACACACATCCTTTAAAGTGGCGGTTCAAGGTGAAAACGAAATCACGTGTGCCTAATTTCATTTCCATTAAGAGACCGACATCTTGTAACATACGGAGCAGTACAGGGAACAAGCATAACCCAAGCCAACAGACCTAACCCTATTAAAGTGAATACAGCTTATTTAAGAACTGCAAACCATCACTTTAAAGTTGATGAAGTGTTGTTAACTCAAAGTCCTCCAGTATAAGAGCAATAAGGTTATCCGAAGCTGAAAGAGTGGCACTACAGTTTTGGAGTGACTACTGGATGTGAAAGGAGTATATGAAGCTCGGGAAGAGGGCTGGGCACTTGCTCAAAAGTCTATATTTAAAATCTATGAAGCTGAGACTATTCCAGTGGAGAAGAAATAGTCTAGAAGCTCAAGTCGGATTTTGTGGTAGCTGCAATACGGAAGGAAAGGAAAGGAAACAAGTAAAAGAATATACATTTATTTACACAGTCATTTGGAAAACATTCCACTAGCAAGAGCAGCTCAATATCACAATCGAATATATTACAATACACAATCAGTTTCTGATCAAGTTCAGCTCCCCTGAAGTGGGAGCAAAATGGCACTTCTGTTACTTTAAAAAGGTGTAAAAAGACAAGGTTAAAAGAAAGATTCCATAAATACTTTGTAGAGGAAGGGCAAATAGTTTCAGTTCACTACAACCAGCAATTCAATTCAACAGGCCTGGGCCAAAGTCAATGGTTCAGAGTCTTGTATAGGATAGCTAAGTTTCGGTAGTAAATGGTTAAGTCTTTGCCACGGTTCGTAGAATTTGGTCAGACGAAAGTTATACGTTGGTTTAGGGAAGGACAAGCCTTCAAAGTTGGGAAAGTTTCACAAACTTTCACCGCGGCCGAACAGAGTTCTGCACCGCACTTTCACAGTACCTTGTAAGTGAAGGAAAGCTGTAGCTGAGCCAGTTGTTCTTGGCAGTTCCTGCAGATCTCGTTGTTCCTGAGCTTCAGTCATGGGAACAAGAAGGAGGACGTCGGGAGGTACCTGCACTGCCCAGGGAAGAGGCCACAAGCTTGGCGAAACATCGGTTTAAGGTGTGAGTGCCTTAAAGACCACAAACTGGTATCCTTCCCACTGGCTCTCCGGTTTTCAACAGCACTTTGGAGAAAATTCGACCAGTATGGGGATGGTGTCCAGGTGGCTTACGAGTTGGTTATTCTCACCAAACTCAAGGGAAGAAGTTAACCTTGAAGGGTTTCTCTGTCAAAGGAGTTTCAGGCAATTCGGACCTGCAGCAGGGCTTCACCGGTGGACCAGGAGTTGCAGCAGTCGTCTTCCTTCAACTCGGCGGTTCTTTCATTCCAGTGGTCAACTCTGCTTTCCAAGTCCCAGAGACCCGCTTTTAAACAGTTTTTCCCCATTCATTCTAGCCTGGCTGTCACTCACATAGCTGGGTGGCTGTCCTTGCTGCACAGCCAGCCGGCCAATCACGCCAGAGTGCATTCAGGTTTCCTAGGAGACTAAGCACAGGGAAGTTCGGGCACCTTCCTCACATCCTGTCCACCCCAGACACTCAGGCGCCAGAGGAGGGCTTCAGCACTGAAGCCCGCCAAAGGCCAACGAACAAAGGGACCAAACTAGGTTTGGCGCGCAGAGACAAACACAAGAAGGACCTTTCCAAAAAGAAATGTCGAAAAAAGTTGACCTGAGTCTGTTTTTACAGGTAGGTCTTGGGCGCCATATTGGAAAACATGGCCAAACCGGTTATTAGCTACCAGTGTTCGCGGTCGGGAAAAATCATGGTAATTTGTTTAAAACCACGGCCACCGGCCATTTCAAGTGGGAAAGGGTAACATTTGACTGTTACATGAGTCTTTAGACTCAAGGGAAGCTATGCAACCCCTCAGCACTCTATAGGAAGATAGTGTGGGCTGGGTCTATAAATTTAAAGAGACTAGTAAAGTCAATTTAACTTGACGTGCTCTGGGAGACTGTAGTCCGTCCCAGAGAAGGTATTTAAACCTTGGGGAGTCTGAAAGACACCCCTGTGCCACTGCACCGAGGGTGCTGTGTGACACACAGAAAAAGATGATGCCTATGGAGTTGTTTTAAAACTCCATATCCAAAGAACACAAAAGTAAAACACACATCAAAATACATGAACGAGTGGGGAAAAAAAAAGTCTTTGCAGGTAGAAATTAAAATCCTACAAATCTAGCAAAGTTGCTGGCGGTCTCAAAAGGTAAGGGAAATTAGCACATTCTTGAGAATTCTCCCTAACACCCATTCTTATCACACAAGAGAGAAGAGTGCCATGGTTGAAGACGTCTTGTTTAAATTGCCTAATGTTATAAGCTGCAGAAGTAGAACTGTGGTTGTCAACATTTTTGTCTGAACAGTAGTAGTTAAATGCAGTAGAAGCAGAAGCCAACTGTGGGGGAAAGGAGCCTGCTCGCAAAGTATCATTAGTTGAAAAGGAGTTGCTGGAGAGAGAGCAAAGCTAAAGCAGGAGCATCCTGACAAATCAGATGTAGAAGACACCAGAGCAGTTGTGAGCAGAAAAGTTGTTGTTAAGCAGAAGTGATACTTTTGTATTCAACTTTGTCTTTTCCTGGAAGGAGTTTAACCAGGAAACCCATTGGTGCGGCTTTATTTGTGGAACTGGAAAAGGGAATATTTTCATCAAGCGAAGAAGAAAGGTTAGCAGTGGATTTTATTTATGTGACATTTTATTTCTTTGGAACTTTTCAAGACTGTATTTCAAGACTTTATTTTTCCTTGGGATTAAGTGACTTTGCGACCTTCTTGGGGGAGCAAGATCTGCCCAGGACCAGTAGAAATCATCCCAGACGCTGGTTGTTGGTAATCTTTTATTTGTGTTGTTCAACGTTAATTTGAATGTTTATGTTATTTTGTGTGAGGGTTAGTTTTGTGTATGCTGAGCGGTTTCCCTTAGATCCTAGACTAAGCAGGGATTCCCCTTGTATAGTGGGTTTAGTTAGGGATCATTTTATATTTTTGTTTGAAATAAAATGTCAAACCTTAAGAAAACTGAACACAGTCATGAGTCTCACATTACTGATGTCTTGATATGGGCCAAATCGTCCTCGGGACCAGCCCTCGGGAGCAATAATTACCCAATTCAGCCCAAAATACAGGTTCTATTGTGCTGAGCAGTGATCTCATGCTAGTGACAATGACACCTTCAATAAGTTTTAGTATTTATTCTAAACAGTGAATTTCATATACATTTGGTATTCAAGTTAGAGAAGATTACAAAGCACAAAACTTAGAGAAATGCAAAATATAGAGAAACATAGAACTTAGATAAACATAGAGAAACATAGAGAAACACAGTCTTACGCCCCTTCAATCAGCACTGGGAGACCCTGGCCCTCATAAGCTAGCTGTAACAAGCCCCGCTCAGAGGACAGCGCTGTCGGGATGCCGTCAAGAGCTCCAATTCCGGGCACTTGATCTGGCTCGAACCAAGTCCACAGGACGATCTCCCACCCGAGTCACGTGAGCATGGATATTTTATAATCTCGTGCTGCCCGTCCATGACGCACAGTTCCAGAACTTTCCCTGTGCAAAATATAGGCTTGCTCATGGAAAAAACCCAACTCTGTTAATTTCCACTGCTCCTTCTTCTGAGCCCCTCCCTGGCTCCCTGGAGCCCATCTGCCAAAGCTCAGGAATGTCTTATCAGTGCCTTCCCAGAGAAAAGGAGATTAGCTTGGGGCCATGCAGGGCTACCGTTAGTGAGGCAGAATATTCTAAGGGAAGCAGGGATGTATTAACCCCATCTGCAAGCTCTAAAAGGCATGCACTCATAGCTTAGTGTTTATAGCGCTTAAGACTGGCTATCGAAGCGCTATATAGGTGCCATAATGTTCCAAACACTCCAAAAATACCTATTAGCTACAGAGCTAGGGCCCTCTCCCTGCCTGTCTATCAACAATGCATAATGTGACCTATCACTCATACTAGGCCTGCATATTCCTTGTAGCTCACTACTGCATAATGGAAGTGCTACAACAGACTACTGTCAGCATTTTTAGCACATACTTTGAATACACTATTGGCTTTCAGCGGCTAATGCTGTCATCTAAAGCCCTGATTGGCAAGGTTGCAATTTTGTGTATCACTACAACTGATTCCTCACACTTGCCAAGAAGAAAAAGAATGGGACAGCGTTAGATTTATTACACAAAAAAGGGCATTTACTCAGATCCAACCCAGATCTAGCCCAATATATCTCTCCACAGCCAGAGTTGGTGTTCAGAAAGGCACCAACACTTAGAACAATATTAAGTCAGAGAAAAAGGGCAGAACTCACCAGACAAGATGATAGGCTAAATAGCATAGGCATCAACAATAATGGAGGATGAAGTATGTGCCATTGTGCACTCAACTAAGTGAATGGATTCACAACAATAATGGCAAAATATTGATCACTGACTTTGTGAGCTTTAAGAGCACTTTTGCTGTGTATATCAACTTCTGCATTTGTAACCAGCTATGTCGGTATTACCCAAATTGTTCGTTTAGAATTGTTCGAATGAACAATTGACCGAATTTAAAGGGTCACAATTGACCGTAATATATATATATATATATATATATGGGTTTTGGGGTGTTTGGCGTTGGGTGGGGGGTTTCCCCCCACATATATGTTACAATTGACCTTCACAATTCGGTCAATTGTGAAAAGGTCAATTGTAATTCGAACAGTTGTAAAACAAACAATTCGGCTATGTCGGCAGCACCATTAGGGAATTTAGGATAAGAATTAAGGAACATCTCCTACTATACAGAAGAGCACTGCTCTACGCACTTTGCCGAACACTGGCAAAACAAACATCAGATGGCTGTCTAAAGAGAACTCAAGTTCTTTGGAATTGGGAAGATCCAGAGAATAGAAAGAGGAGGTGACAGAGGACTCTACTAATGCCAAAGAGGCCAGGTTAATAGTCAGCCTGCAAAATATCAGTAGGGTACCAACATGTAACACAAACTCAATGCCTTTCTTTAAAATAATCAGATGCCTCTGTGGTTTTGCGCTTTACTGTTTAATCATGTATCTAACCGTCAAGGAACAACAGGTTTATACACTCCATTATTCAGGTGACACTACTTAAATATCTTTCGCCGTAGAACAATTTATAATTTTCAGCTTGACACATCAGTCACCCAAAAGCACTTTGACATTACAGGCCTATTGCGCCTAATTTTACAATAGTAATTTGTTTATTCCCCCTCCCTTACCATTGTTCTATAAAAAGGGAACTAAATCAGTGGAGTACAATTTGCATAGTATGTTTATTCATCACACTTAGGTACTTTTCACAGATTATATTACCACACTAACATGGCCAACACATTAATTCGAGCTACCTAACATGGTCAATGTGACTAATCACAATGTTGTACGTGCAGATTGTCAGTAAACACAGAACTGGTTGCCAAGCACCGCTGGTGCACACCACGCAGGAGAATTAAGTAGAGGCATTTCAAATTCATAAGCAGCGCCAGTGTCTGGCCGAGTTGCACCACTTGCTGCAGAACAGACTTTAACATGACTCACATTTCACTTCATTTCAACTCGACAGCCAAGTACAGGGCTTGTTCAAACTTAGCAGCGATGATTCTGGTAGGATTATTGAACTTTTAATCAAACTCTTTCTAAACAATTCAATGAGCTGATTTCAAACGTAAGAAATGTTTAAATTTTTATCATGCTCTCCATGTTGATATTTTTACTGAAATTGGTGCCGTGGTAATTTTCTTCTGATGGATGTTCCTCCCACAAATTCCTCATCTATGATATTCGTATCCCAGAGTAGCTAATCTTCTGAACCTTTACTGCCACATGGGGTGCAGCGCCGGGCAGGATGTTGAGCCAGTACATACTAAGGTGCCAGTCGTCAGTGACCTCCCGCACTATGACACGACTAACCACGGCACCAAAGGTGTACTAGCTATTCGCCAAGAGGGGCAGGTTGGGAGGGCGGTGAGGAATCTGTGGGAGGAACATTTATCAGAAAGAACATTTCTGAGAGGGAAGCCATTTGTTAATCTAATGTATTCTTTCCTCCCAGAGAGTCCTCATTTATGATAGACTATCATTCCAATGCATGGATCTGGTGGAAGGAGGACAGCAAGAGGATACCACCTAAACCAGAAACCTCCGAATGGCCTGTGGAAAGGAGCATCCCGGCCTGGATGCCGATCCAATGCAAGGAAGGCAGATACTCTCTACTTTGAGAAAAGAGGGATTGAGAGTAAAGGAATGAACACTAGCAACGGAGTTCCCTCTAGTGGTGTACTTTATTTAGGCACGATTCCATGTGTGTATGGTGAAGACACACAGTTTTATTGGTGTGAAATATTTAACAGAGAAGGCGAAATTATACAACAATGAGAGTTCAAAATTAAAAGAGATCATATTCTGTGCTACTTGACAAAAGAAACCACATTTTTTAGGGTGATCCAATGGAAAGTCCTGTTCTGGATATGTCATACACAACACATTTTCAATCACTTTTACAATGCAACAGACAACAAATCTTCAATACATGTATAGTGATAATCAATTATAGAACACCAAATGGTGTAGTTTCAACATGAGAACAAAATTTGCTTAAAAAAAGAGCAGTGCAAACAAAATGGTGAGGTGTAATTAAAATCTAAGGAATATGACTCGATGTTTCCAACTAACTGGGTCTTAGTGTGGAAGAGAGGATGAGAGTAGAGGTGGCAACTCAATTCTGGATTGTGTTGGCGTGATGGCAAAGGGAGCCTCTCTGTAAAGATGAAAACAAAGATTTCCTGTGCGAGTGCAGGTAGCTAATGTTTAAATTTGTGGTGCCTGTGAGGTGCATGCTGATAATAAAAGGACAGATACCCGTTTCGAGCTAAATTGGGGTCGTTTGACAAATCGCAAGTTCCATATTGATAGTTTGTGTGTTCCAATGAATCGAATCCGATATTTCTAATGAGCACTCCTGTTTGGGGTCCCAGTTCTGTATGATATGACTAAAATGAAATTAGCAATGAAATGCAGGTTCGTGGTGACCACCCTATATATTAATGTGGGTATGAAGCAAGTGTCAAAATATGCGAGGCCTGCCATGCCCTGGATGGTATTTGCATCCAGTTAATGGTTCATGTCTTTAGCCTGTGTTGAAAGAAGGAAGAGAATATATGATGTGGTCACAGGGTCTGGATAATATATTACATTCAATAGGTAAATATGAGATGCTGTCTCTCTTGGTGGGAAACAAATGTCGGTCGTACCTGTTAAGTTCAAGCTGCATGAAGCTAAAGATATTGCACATGTAATGTGATGTGATAATCATTGTGGTCTGAAGCGTTCACGTCTGTGTGTGCACAGAGAGGGATGTGAACTCACTGTTGTGGTGCTCCTTCTACGGCGCAGCGAAGCCACCAGGAGTCTTAAAAAAAGAAGACTGTACTGTGGCTATTGTAAAGTGAAGCTGTGTGGCAGCCATGTTGGAGCAGTTAAAGCTACACAGTCTAGTAAAGGCTTCGACATGAATATGAACCAATAAATGTATGGTAGTTTGGTTGCATAGATTAATGTGGGTGATGGCCAAACATCAACTGATTTATATCTGGGTAACAGTGTTTCCCAGTGAAGATGGCCATTAACACCTTGTACATGAGTGTTGAGTTTGTGGATTCAGTGTTCTGGTTTTAAAAGCTGGTCGTTGGTTGAAAAGTTGCTCATGTCTGAATGTATAGTCTCAATGATGAACCATTTGAGGTTATGGTCATTGTGTGAATGTTCCTGGTAGTACTTGACTAATAAAGCCTGGGTGAGTTGATAGCAAATTTTAGATCGGTGTCAGAGACCTGTGCCATTATTGTGCAGGTTGTCATGCCAATATACCATGAATTGCCTGGGCAAATGGTTGCGTATATAGAGTTTTTTTGTTTGCCTTGTGGTGAATTGTTCGATTGACCAATGGCCATTGTCTGTGAATTCTACTGTCTTGGATGTAAATCTACATGCTGCACAAAGACTACATTGAAAATGTCCCAGTGGGATGGTCGTAATGCATCCCAATGATCTAAGTATAGAGGCTTCTGTGTTTAATGGATGGTGTTGAGCTCTTACCCACTTTGTCTTTGAGATTGTGTCCTCTTCTTAAGGCAAAGAGAAGTTTAAAATTCAATAATTTGGACAATTCCAATGAGGTCTAATGCCTGCGGCTGAGTTGTTTCAAGGCTGGAGTAAATCTAGAAAACGCTGTAACACAGGCCTGAATGGATGCTTTACTGTTGGGCTTGTTTGTACTGAATAGAGTCCCTGTCTGTGTGCCACACTCTTTTGGCGTTCCTCCTCATCCAGTTAACGGGTAGCCTCTTTGTAAAAATGTGGAAATCAGGCTTTCCGCTTGTTCTTGGCAATCTGATCGTAAGGTGCATTTACAATGTAGGCTTAAAAATGGACTATTGTCTCAGATGTTTGAGATGTTGGCTGGAGTAGAAAGGATAGTGTTTCTGTCAGTCAGTTTCTTGAATAAGGTAGTATGTTATTTGTCACTGGTGTGCCTCACTATTCGGTCCAGGAATAGAATCTCATTGGCACTGAAATTCATAGTAAATTCAAGGTTGTTGAGCCATGGCACGAAGTTATGTAATAAGTCGCTGGTGCCTGTCCAGATTAGAAAAATATAGCGACACCAACATGTTCTGGCTGAACTGATGGTTGGTGAAAACAAATGTGACCTCAAAGGCAGTAATGAAAAGGTTGGCTTTACTTGGTGCGAACACTGCGCCCATTGCAGTTCCTCTGATCTGGAGGAAGTGTTTTTGGCAAAACTGAATAACTTGATTAAGAATTCTGTCAATACTCTATGTGGTGCGTTGCTTGAGTCGAGCATGTACAGCCACTTCCAAAGCCTCTTCATTGATGTGAAGGGCTGTAATTGTTATGCTCGCCTGGTCTCTGCGGAGGCGTTGGGGCACGATTGCAGCCCTCCCGGGGGTGAGGTCGCTCGGGTCCGACTTCACCCTCTGCACTTATGTGGTGACTGGTGGTAATAGGTGATGCTGCTCGAGTCTGTTCCTGCATGGAGAATAGGCGGCGTGAATATGCCAGCTTGTGCGCCTGGTCCCCTTCCAGACCCCTTCTCCTAAACCGTGGTACCCGTGGGATGTGCTGTCCCTGGAAAGCTCACCTGTTGATTCGTTTTGGCGAGCACTCCGTCCTGCTGCTTCTGGCGGGGGTGCCTGTATGATCTGGACCGAGTTCCTTCACTGGTCCCTTGCACGTGGCAGTCCAGTCCTGCTGCACCTAAGCCACTATACTTCAGGTAAGTGTTCCTGTTTGCCTTTGTCTTTCCTCGTCTGTTTTTGTTGTATTGTAAAGTTTGTTGTCTTGTATTGCTGTCCGTTCCACTTTTGATGTTTGCTCTTTTGCTTTCTTCCCTTGCAGGCAATGTTGCCGGCCCAGCAGAAGCTGCGGAGCTCGAGACGACAGCTGGAGGGAATGAGGAACGAAGCTGCAACGGTACAGTAGCTGGTAAGTTGTTAACTAGGGGGCGCGTGGGATTCAAATGCGGCACGGCCCTAGGACGGATGTTCCAACTTTGCATTTCTTCTTCTTCACAGGGTCTGAGTTTGTGGATGCGGAGTGCGGTGCTGCGGCGTCGGGATCAAGATCACTGGATGTAAGGAGATGAGTTTGCAGATGAAACAATGAAGCACCAGTTTCCTGGAGGTGAGTATGCAGGAGAACGTCTGTTTTCAAAGGTAAGTAAACTGGTCAAAGCGGCGGCGAGCGTCACGTTGCATGCGAATGCACAGCAACGCGAAGCACCGGCCTTTAGGATGGAAAAGCTTATATAGCAGCTTATATAGATGAGCTTCTGAAGCCACGCCCACCAGGTTCAGCCTGCCTGTCACACCTGATGAGTCAGCACATGAAGACCAGGCCTAGGGAGCCACGCCCGATGTGTCAGCACATGAGGATGTTTCCTGGAATAAAGGCTTTCAGCTCCGGGAATAAAATAAAAGCACTCCTGCACTGAAATAAAGTAAAAGCACTCTTGGTCACATCAGGGGAATAAAGTGGCCCATTTTGGAAAACAGATCTACGACGACTAAGATTGTATTGCATCCGTCACAGGAGGGAAGGTCTACAATAAAATTCATTGATAGCATATGCCAAGGTGCTGGGGGTACTTCTAAAGGACGAAGCAGACCTGCAGGACTTTGTTTTTGGGACTTGTGTTGTGCACAGGTGCCACAGGTTTCGATGAACTGGACAATGTCCTTTCGCCAAGTTGGCCACCAGTAATTTTTCTATTTTAGCTTGGGTTTTGGCTATTCCCGGATGTGATTCTACTAATGGATCGTGATAGTTTGCGATGATTTGATTCTGTAATTTCTTATCCGGGATGTACAATCGTCCTTGGTAGTATGGTAGGTTGTCCACGATCGTATACCGGTGTCCCTTCACTAACTATTCCTGTTGCGCTGCTGGACTCATCAAGTGTTGCAGGTCAGATTTTAAATTGTCTAGAGTGGTGGTTGCGGCAATCATGCTTTGGATTCGTCCTTCAGGGATGATGGCCACAGGGTCTGGTGTAGTGAAAGTCTCTTCTCCCTCACTCATGCGAGACACAGCGTCCGCTTTTCCATTGCGTACTCCGGGTTTATAGGTGATGACGAAGTTGTATTTCGCAAAGAAGAGAGCCCAGCGGAGTTGGCATGATGATTGCGCTTTAGCGGTCTTCAGATATTGTAGATTGCGATGATCCGTGACGACAGTGACTGTATGTCTAGCTCCAAGATGATAATGTCTCCAGGCTTTCAACGCTGCCTTAATTGCTAGCAGTTCTTTATCAGTGATTGCATAATTCAATTCAGGGGCTGAAAACTTGCTAGACCAGAATGCCACTGGATGCAACTGACCTGTTTCGGGGTCTCGTTGTGACAGGAATGCTTCCATTGCTATGTTGGAAGCATCAGTTTCAACCACGTACGGTAGTTCTGGTTGAGGATGCCGTAGAATTGGTACTGTGGTGAATGCTTGTTTTAGCTCCTGGAAGGCTTTCTCTGCCTCTGCGGACCAATGAAATTGTTTATTTTTCCGTAGTAAAGAGGTGATTGGGTGGACATTCTGGGAGAACCCGGGAATGAACCAGCGATAAAAGTTGGCAAACACGAGTACACAATGTACTCCCATTATGGATGTCGGTGAGGGCCAGTTAAGGATGGCATCTACCTTGCGCGTGTCCATGCGTACGCCCCGTGGTGTGAGAATAAAGCCGAGGAATTCTACCTCTGTCACATGAAAGAAGCATTTCTCCAATTTGGCATATAGCCGTTGTTGTCGCAGTTTCTCCAAAACTGGCTAGACATGGTTGACGTAGTCCTCCTTGGTGATCGAATGGATAATGTCATCAAGCTGTTCTTGCTTCCTTGGACAGATTATTTGGTGTATAGACGTTCTTGTGTGAGAAAATATTTAGAAGCATCTCCCAGTATGCCTTTTTCCAACGTCAATACTTCTGGCGGCATGTCTGAGTCCTGGGGTGTGAAGGTGGATTAATTCTGAATGTTAGTGAAAGGAGCTTGGTGTTGTGAATATATATTTGCAAAGTACACTTTGAGTCTGATTTTGCGGAAAAAGTCACAGAATCTTATTGTGTTTGTGATTCAGTGACTGACTGAGGCATATGGTTGGAATAAATTTATAGAGGGTAAGTTGAAGACTAGTGAATGCCCTTCTCCTGGTATTGAAGAATCCTTGTGCGTCTTGGTTTTTGAGGTGGTTTTAGTACTGGAGGTCGGCAGCCTCTGGCTAGTCCGCATTCTAAAAAAAGCGGATTGTCTGTGTAAAATGTGGATGGAGTGGTCTCTTCAGTGCCATCACTCGAGGTGCTGAAATCAGAGAAGGCAACCCTGAGTTTATTATTTGGGTAGAGTGAGGGTCTTCTGTTTTGGAATCCCCTTGGATTAGATATGTAGTCACCAGAGAGGTATGGGTACACCTTTTCTTTGGAGACTACTGAAATATCTTTCTTCAGTTTATCTGCTTTTTTGCGGAATTGAATTCATGAAATTCGTCGATTTACCCATTGACAGCTTCTAATGTGAAACACAAACCAAACAGTAATGTTGACCGAACCTATGCAGAGAAGCCCAAGTGGCTGCTTGGTAAATGTCCAAGACAGGAACCCTCCTCTGTAGGGCAGAGGTGGACACGAGACCTCTGGTACAATTAACCCTGAGACCTTCAGGAATATCTTTCCCAGCTAGATCATAGCATTACGAGATGCAGATAATGATCGTCCTTGAGAGGGTCCCATTTGGTCACAGCCCTGCCAGCACAGGCACCAGTGTAAGCCACAAAAAGCTAGTAATCTTTCTGGACTTTCCACGCCCGAGAGACATAGTAGCTGAGAGCCTGCACCCAGTCCAGCAGATGGATCGCTCCTGCCTCTTGGAAAAAAATCTGGAAGACGCATCTTTTCAGAGAGATGAAAATCAGAGACCACCTTTGGAAGGAAAGAGTGTCTCGCTCGCCTAGTCACCTTCTCTTTGGAGAAAACCAAATGGGGAGGTTTAACAGATAACGCTTGGAGCTCACTCACCTTGTGGAAGTGATGGCAACCAGGAAAATCCCCTTAAGGGTTAACAATTGAAGAGAATATGAATGCAGGTATCCAAAGGGGGCACCCATAAGGAATATCAACACTAAATTCAAATCCCACTCCAGAACTATAAACTGGTGTGGTGGAAGCTGAGTGCACAATCCCTGCAAAAATTGCATAACGATAGGAATTGTGAAAAAAAGAGCCTTGCTCATCGGTCCTTTAAAAGTAAGAGATAGCTTCCAGGTACTCCTTCAGAGTGCCGATCTGTAGGCCCATCCGGACCAAAGATGGCAAAATATCCAACAAAGAGGAAATGGAACAGGATAAAGGTTCCAGATTCCTCTCCCGGATACCAAGCTGAGGATGTACACTATCTGCAGGCCTAAATAGACTGTGGCCAGTCTCCGAGCTGAGAGAAGTACATCCAGGATGTCGTTTGACAAGTCCCACTCCTTGTATCTCTGCCTCTCAGCAGCCAAAAATGAAAGTTCGGAGTGCCGATGTTCAGATGAAGGACACACCCCTCTGACAAGGAGCGCAGATCCACTCTCCTCAGGAGGCACCCAGGAGGGCAGATGGACATGTTTTGGCGATCTCCAAGCCTACTACGGGCAAACAATTTTGACACGGACCAGAGCAAGCGCAGTCTCCTGAGAACCATCAGTATGACAGGGATCGGTAGGAACGCATAGTGGAGGTTGAACCTCTCATCCATCAACAATGCGTCCCCCAGAGCATTCCTGATGAGAACCTTCCCTGGAGCAGAAAAACTCACACTTCCTGTTCACACTGGAAGCGAACATGTCCATTTAAGGAGTTCTACAGTGGGAAACATCTCCTGAATAACTTCCTTGCAAAGATCCCACTCGTAGGAGTCCAAAGTAGGTCTTCTCAAGGCATCCACTGCGATATTCTCCTTTCTGCCAAGGTGAGCCACCTCAGAGAAAGGTTGTTCTCCAGAGCCCAGAACCACAGCCTCAATGCTTCTCTACACAGTAGCAAGGACACTATACCACTTTGTTGAGGTAGTGCATGGCTACAGTGGCTACAAGTTGATGTTTGCCAAGACTCAAAGAGAGGCCACAGTCCACTCTCCGTCAGATCAGACAGATGAGTGCCCCAACCTTTCAGGGGCGCATTGGTGACCACCGATATCTGAAGCCAGGGTTGCTGAAACAACGCTGATCATGTGCATGTCACATGACATTTATTTTTGTCACCTCTCTAGTATTTCATTTATGGCTCCGTTTTGTTACCAGATTGTACTAAATGGTTTCCATACTTTTTAAAAATGTTTTAACCCTTTTGATCACCCGTTCCTCGTTTTACTATTGTTTTGCCTTCTGTGAGGGGTCAGAAATGAGAGACGGACACAAAGTTGTAATTTCCTCAAGGTTTGCCATACTAAGCGAAATTGAATAGGGGCGAGATAAACGCCTCTCTGTCCCTATCCAAACGAGAATGTCCCTATGTAGCAAACTAAAAATAAAGAAAAATGAGCTTGTGTCCAAATGTATCTGACCTTCACACTAACATACACAACCAAAATACATATGGCAAATGCGTCTGCTTTCAGCTCAACCAACAAATGCTAATGTTCAAACTTCTAGTTCCCATAAAGCAATCCTTGCAACCAGGATTTGAGTCATTTCCCCTGAATCAGTTCAGGAAACATTTGTAAGAATTTAGTTGCATGTTCTATTCAGTTCAATAAACAAATATCTTTCCATCCAACACGCCATTCAAATTCTGTGCTGGGAACCTAGCTGTGCCCAGTGGCTGTATTGTGATTTCATTCTATGTGCTAAAATTCAAACCTAGCTGTGCCCAGTGGCTGCATTGGGACTTCATTATGTGTGCTAAAATGGAACCTAGCTGTGCCCAGTGGCTGCATTGTTATTTCATTCTGTGTGCTAAAATCGACCTAGCTTTGCCAATTGGCTGCATTGCGATTTCATTCTGTGTGCTTAAATTTGAATTTAGCTGTGCCCAGTGGGTGCATTGTGATTTCATTCTGTCCTGCTAAAATCGAATGTACCTGTGTTCACTACCCTCTGTCTCCCTCCCCACCATTGTGCCCTCCCCCCATCCTCCTTGTGCCGCAGTACTTCAGACTCGTAAGTGACCTGCTCACCACTGCAGCTAGCTATGTCGCTATCTAACTCTCCTATCTTCTCTAACTGCTTCGCTATCTCCTATCCTTCTATCACTAAAACCTGGCCGGATGAAACTTAAGGAGGACATACTGGGCTCTAACCCAGGCCTTCTTATTGCAGACACCTATGTCACAGCTTCCGCCAGAGAGACTCTCACTGACATCCTTTTCTTCGTAACGCACCTGACCTATGGATTCAGTACTTGGTCAGCTTTCTCTCTCGTATCGCCTCTTCTCCCATTAATGCTGGCACTCGCTGGGAGGTTTCCTTGACATCTTTGCCATTTCCAGAGTCATCATTAATGTCTATTTCAATGGATCCATCATGGTTAAGGGTCCTCAACCTGACCTCTTTGACAGGCTCCTCCTTCACCTCTCCAACCTTACCTCTCCCTCCGGCCAGGCTCCTTTGCCTTCTGTGCCTACTTCCTCCTCTTCACAGGCTCCCTTGCCCACTATGCCTTCCCGCTCCTTTGCACAGGCTCCCTTTCCCACTGTCCCTTCCTCCTCCGCTACACAGGCACCCTTGCCTAGCGTAACCGTCCCGGCTCCCTTGCCGGCCATCGCTCCTCTGCCATCCCCCACTATCCCTCTGTCCCTCCACCTCCTGGAACCGCTGCCCCCCAACCTCCCCCAAGACCTTTGAAGACGGCAAGCTGCTCCACATTGCCACGCTTAACACTCGCTCCGCTGTCAAACACTCGTCGGACATCTGCAACCTCCTCGAACTCATGGAACTTGATGTGCTCGCTATCACAGAGACATGGTTTGAGGATAGCTCTGTCACAAGCTTTGACACACTTCTCCCTGAAGGCTACAAAATCCTCTCTGCGCCCAGGCCAAAGAAGACAGGTGAAGGAGTGGCGCTAATCTTCCCAGAATGGATACCTGTGTTCATCATCCCTACTCAGGCCTACTCCTCCTTCGAGTGCCTAGTCAGCAGGCTCTCACTCTCTCCTAAATCTTCTCTCCTTCTGGCCATCTTCTATGGGCCACCAGGAAAGTCCACTCTCTTCCTCTCGGAATAGGCAGACCTGGGCTCCTCTCTACTTTCCTCCTCCTCTCAACTGCTCCTGATGGGTGATCTCAACATCCATCTGGACTCTCCCGACTCTTCAGGACCCTTCTGCCACCTATGCAACTCTCTCTCCCTCTCTATCCTACTTTCTGGCTCCACGCACATCGTGGGCCACACTTTGGAAGCTCTCATCCCTACTGACAACCCTCTCCCTCTTGGACTGACCACTCTCTTCTGTAAACACACTTTAAGCTCTCCTCCCCTCTTGCAGTGGCACAGCCGGCATGGCCACTCGGCTTCAAAGTCGCCAGACCCATGAAAAAAGTGACAGTGTCTGCCTTTGCCTCCACCTACTCTCCTCCTCCCATTCTTGCGGCTGACTCCCACCCTGACACAGCCCTTGCAAACCTCAATCTCTCTAACACTCTTGATACTCTTGCCCCTGTCATGAGGGTCCAACTGAAGCATTCCAAAAAAATGCAACTCTTGGTACGACTCAGATCTGGCTACCCTTAAAACAAGTGTAGGGCAGCTGAGCAGAAATGGAATTCGTCAGGTGGACCATCTGACAAACTCGTTTGCCGCCTCCTTCAAAGGCAATATCAACTCTGCATCCGTTCCAAGAAAAAAGTATTCATTCAAGCCTGCATCTCTGCGGCATCGAGCAGCACAGCCAAACTTTTCAAAGTCTGTAAGGAACTGGCCAATCCTGCAGCAGCCTCTTCTTCTGCCACACCCACCCAGGACCTTTGCTCGGCCCTGGCTGCACACTTCAACACAAAAACCCAAAACATTCTTTCCTCCCTCTCTTCCACAGCATACATCTACACCAGAGCCTCCCTTGGCCCCCCTCCACTTCCCTCTCTTCTCTCTCACCCGTCACACCTGATGAGGTCACCAGACAAGTCCGGTCTAAGGCGGCTTCCTCCAAAAAGGTGGACCAGTGTCCCACCAAAACAATTAAGGACAATATTGATTCCATCCCCCCAGCCTTGGCTGATCTCTGCAATCTCTCCTTTTCCACTGGAGTTTTCCCAACTGCTCTTAAGCACTCGCTTGTGCACCCCTCTTCTCAAGAAACCCTCTGCCGACCCCTCCATTCCGGCAAACTACCGCCCCATCTCTATCACTCCTTTCAGGGGCAAACTCCTGGAGAAGTTGGCTATCTCTCAGCAGACCCTCCACACTGAATCTATTGGTTGCTTCCACGACCATCAGTCTGGCTTTAGAGGATCCAGAGGCACGGAAACTGCTCTTCTGAACATCCATGAAGACCTGCTCTCAAACCTTGACACACTCACTACCCTCTGTCCTCATTCCCCTTAACCTCTCAGCCTTTGACACGATTAAACACAACATCCTGATTGCACGCCTCAACATCTATATGGCTGCCTTGGAACGTCTGATTGCCACTTTAACTCCAACTTCCAATGCTATGCTGATGACACAACTATCTTTCAGGCTACCTTCAGCCACCTCCTCCTCCCTAATATCTGACTGACTGTCCGCTATTTAGTCATGGTGTGCTGCAAATGAGCTCTGCCTCAACGCCATTAGGACTGAGATCGTTCGCATTGGGACCCCTACTCCTGCTTGCCCACTTTCACTGTGGCCGGCCTCCCTTGGCCCTGCGCCCGCACCCACCTGCAAGGCTAAAAACCTTGGGGTCATCTTCGAATCCACTCTCTCCTCCTCCTCTCACATTTCGGACATCTCTCCTCACAGGTACTTTACCTTTTCTCACTTTCCCCCAGTAGCTCACTGCCTCCAGAGTCCTCTCTAGGCTTGACTATTGCAACAGACTCTTCCTCAACCTCCCTGCTACTGCTCTTCGCCCTCTGCAACTCATCCAGAACAGCACCGCGAGACATATCCTTGGCCCCAAGCCCAGGGGCCACATCTCTCTGGTGCTGAAATCCCCTGCACTGGCTCCCCGTGAATGCACGGATCAAGTGCAAGACCCTCTGCATCGTCCATAAGGCTTTCTGGGGCCTGGAAACTACCTATCTGCAATGATATCTATCGAAATACTGTCCCTCCTGAGCCTTCCGCTCAGCTACCTCCAACTTTCTGCAAGTGAGCCGGTTCTCCAAGCAGAGATTTAGAGGGAGATCTTTCTCCTCAGTAGGGGACCTCCGTCTGGAATAGCCTCCCTGCCGCCCTCCATCTTGAACCTGATCTCCTCAAGTTCCGGAAACTCTTCAAGCCTTTCCTCTTCTCTTCCTCCTCTCTCCCTCTACCCTGCTAAAATATCTCTCTGCTCTTTCCCTCTCACCCTTCTTTTTCCATACAGCTTGCTGACTGGCCGCCTGGTGCACCTCAGTCTCACAGGTCCCTGGCACTCCCCGCCAATCCTCTCACACTCGCCTCTGGGCCATGCACTTGCCTCCCCATCACTGCACTTGAGAAATTACCCAAGAGAGTGGCTCTCTCTGCACTTACCCTAATCTCCACCGACTGGGTGCACTTGGACCCCCCCTTAAACCCCAGGACTTGTGCCCCCCTTCACCCCTCCTCCCCTGTAACCGTCTGTGCACTTGCACGATCTGATAGCTCCTTGCCTGAAGATAGTCTGCCTGTTGCCCCCGGTCTTCACACCTCAATTGCACTTGGAAAACTGCTGAATTGTCATCCCACCTATTTGCTGCTGTCTCAACTGTTCATTGTATTATATGCACTTACTCTGTCTGTGCAGACTATTATCGTTCCCGAATTTCAAGGGCTCTGAATCAATTGTTTTTTCCACATGTTGCCACCCTCCTTGAGCGCTTTGAAGCACTGCGTTGTGTATAGGCGCTTTATAAATAAACATTACCAATAAAGACAAATGTCTCCTTCATAAACCCCTTGTACAAAAATCAAAGCAATGGTTTCTTCCATAAAGTATTCTTCCCGAAGATGTAAAGTGGTTAAGAGGAATATAACCATCATTCTTTCCATGGAATATTTTGACAGGATAGCACAGCAAATGTCTTTTGTTATCTAACAGTTTGTTATATAATAGTTTGTCAGGATGATGAACTAAAAGTGTTCTTTCCACGACACTCTTTAACACAGCCAAGTCTCTTCCTTTAAAGCAATTGTTCCTTTCCTGGTTTACTTGCCTGCCAGAATTCATGTCAGCGATTGGACGTACCTGGGTCTTGGTCTTGCTCTTAACTTTGCTGAACTGTGGACGACCTCCACTGAGAGCCTCAGACCCGCCTGTCCCTTAAGAACCAGAAGGGGAGGTATCCTCTAAGTAGCTCCTGGAAGGGAATCCTTCTTGGGAAAGAAAATCCTTCTCCACAATGATATGGTGAGTGGCAGTCAAGACTGACAATTGAAGGTAGGTATCCAGATGCCAAGGACTGATATTGGACTGGAAATGTCAATAAGCTAAGACTATAGCAGACTATAGTCTTAGCAAGGAATATGGCTGGAGGCAAGAGGCAACTGAAGGGGCATAAAGGTGCTGCAAGGCAGAGTGGTTTAAGGCAGAGCAGCAATTGTGGAGGCTCAGGGTGCTGAAAGGCAGCTCTGAGGTTAGTAGAATATCTGGAGCGCAGTAAAGGAGAGTGGAGGATGGAGAAGCCCTTATAGCACTGAAAGTGTAGTGCAAGGCTGCAGGCAGCTTTGGGGTGTATAGAGCAGAGAGCAGGCAGAATGCAGGGCGTCAGGAGCTACAAGTCAGATCAAGGTAAAGCATGGGAACAAGTACAAGGCAAGGAAGAAAAGGCACTAACTAGGAAGTAGCGTTGGATGCAACAATACCTGAAGTTGCGACGCGATGATCCCTGGAACTTCTTCCCTGATATCGGCAAAGTTGCTGAATTGTTTCCAGAAATGAGGCGCAAGGACTCACAGATGCCATGTTGGGAATGGCGTTGCGGCCGTCCACGGGCGTCATATTGAAGGCAGCAGCACTTCCCGCATTGCCATAGGGACCATTGCAGTCTAACACCATAGTGGTGCATGATAATCAATTCCCACTTCACACAACTTTATTCTTTCTCCTGGTTTACTCGCCTGCCAGGATTACATTTCTTTTGCTAGCAGCAATGTTTGCTCCAAGTGTCTCCACATCTCATATGAGAAGATGTGTACACTGTTTGCTTGTCTTTATAGTCTCTTGACTGATGGCAATGCGGGTTATAGGTGTCTCAAAACTTCTCATGAGAGGAGAATTGCACCCTCTTTGCTCTTTCTTTAGAGTCTCTTGGTTGGTGGCAATGTGGGTTACAGATTTACCCAAACTGATATTTTCCAATAGGAGATTTGCGCCCTCTTTGCCCTTCTGTTATACTTGTTCTGTATTAGAAATCCGCTTTTCGTTTGCATTAACACTGTCTGAGCACCCCACGGTTGCCTTTGTTGTTAGGCAAATTCACCGGCTTTTTCTAGTATCTCCATGTTGTGTTGAGCTGCCGCAGTGCAGTGTTACTGCAGTCGGGACTTCAGAATACTGTCAAGCCCTCCTCCAGCTCCCCTGTCGGCCTTCCACCTATCCGCCGGTAAGGTGATCTTTGTGATTAACGGTGCCGTTGACAGCTTCTCAGCGGCTGTCTTTGTCTGCGTGGCACGTCCTGGAACTCTCCTGGCTCTGTTGGGTCTCTTGACACTGGTTCTTCGGATGGCTCCTAAGCCACTTGGGAGCACCTCTTCCCTTCTGCTGGGCTTCCTTCTGCGCCTCTGCCTTCTTCCACGATTATGCTTCCCGTTCCGTGTACTCTGCAGTGCCACATGATTCGTCACACTTCCCTTTAATCTTTTTGTTTGAAATTGTATTTAACTTCAATGTATGTTAAAAACTATTTATGCTTGTAAATGTGTTTTTTCATAATTTGCAAGCTAATCACTAGCAAGACGCCGGAAGGCTGGCATGCTGAACGGCAACAACGCTGAAGTTGAGAGAGAGTGAGACGGTGAAGTAACCATCTCACCTGGTGTTGCGACCACACAGAAGTCATGGTGGGCTTTAGGGCCTGTTAACCGACGCAGAGACCAGAAAGCATGACAAGTACATCAGCTGCCGAGCAGGCCAGAACAAGAGAGCAAATGGAGATGGGCGAACAGTTGTATCCGAGTCTGGGAAAGTCAAAAAAGGCTACGAGAGCCAGGAAAACCCAAATACTGGACACAGGCACTCAGCCAACCGAGGCTACGCCAAAATGTAAGCCTATCAGAGGGTCTAAGGGTTTTGGGGAGCCCAGGGAATCCGAGTGACATGGATATTATTGGTATTTGAGGCTGGGGAAGCTACACAGGTTATGGAAGCCATAAAAACCAATGGGCAGATGCCCAACCGAGGCCCGGTTGAAGGAAGCCTAGTAGAGGGCGAAAAAGGGCTTTGAGAGCCCTGGAAATACAAACCATATTGGGCAAGACTGGGAACAGGGACGACCTGAAGGGTTCCTGTGCTCAAATCCAAAACAGGAACTTTGTCAAGCACCCGGTAAGAAATGGTGGCCTTGCATTAAGGAGACACTATTTCCATGTAAAGAAGGAAGGTGGCAGAAGTATATAAAAACTAGAATGGCCATTCAGAACCGGTAGAGAGGCTGGAAGACAGCATTGTGAGAAATTAAACTTTTAAAATCTTCTTTGGAAAGAGATCACAGCAGTTGGGCCGAACAAAACCCTAGGATAGACACCATTATTATGATCTATATTTTTGTTACATTTTTCTTAGTGGTAGGGCCAGATAGTAAATAGGGCTTGGACTAAGAACTATTTCTTTTGGACACTTTACAAACACCATTAGTTTAGTTTAATAGGTAGGGAATTTCCCTTATAGCGGTAGGGCTAGTGAGGTGTTATTCTTATTTAAATAAACATCCTTGAACATGTCACATCTTAGTCCGACTCCTTCTAGTTCACCATATTGCATAAAGCTCTGCGAGTGAAACATTTCTGCATTTTTGAGTTTTTGTACCCAAAACTAAACATTTTTAAGTTGCTGCACTTTTGCAGGAACTCAATATATGCAAACTAAATGCATCACCTATGTCAATTAAATCAACAGTTTAATCGCTAAATATTTCCCTCAGGTTCTAAGTGGCACACTAATAATGTTCTGTTAACATTTTTAAAAAATGGTAATTAATGTTCTTTTCACACTTAAATCATTTGTATCTATTAACCAGCCATTAGGTACTCCCACCTTATTCTAACTCCAGTCCTAGCATATAGAAAGGCAGTGCTCGATGATGGAAACCATGATTGAGCACTCGCCACTTATTTCATGGAGGATTACATTTTAGATTCTAAAATCAGTTACAGCATATGCAGGGTAAGTACTTGCCGGGAGTACCCACCAATCATTCTCCATTTATTCCTGAAATAGTGCAGTGCAATATTCTAAAATTACTAGATATTGGGTATGGCCATGGCCATGGAAAATAGATAGTTATGCAACACTTTGGTAATAAGAAACCAAGTGCATGCAGACCTTTTTGCAGGGGAATGAATGGAGAAATTGCACAGATTTCAGAATTGGAGCCACCACTTTACACCACCTGAGTGAACACCAAAGGGCCATCTTGAAAGAGGGGAAGTGCAACATGAAATGACAACTGAGGATTTCAGAGAACAATCCAAAACAGGTGTATATAAAATCTAAAATTGCTGCAATGCATTGCAGGTATTGGAAAAATACATGAGGAAATAGGCTACTGTAAGTGAAAGAGGAAAGTAAGATGACATTGTACAGACGTAGGAACTGCAGATAAAAACTGGAGTACGTTTTACTTAAATGGGCAGCAGAAAATAAGGTGTAAGCCAAAACATCTTAATGAGGATCATCAAACAAGGGTGTAGTGAGTTTCTGCTAGAAAAACTGGTTGAAAAAATCATCCTCTTATTTGGCATAGTTTATAATTGTGATCTGACATTCTTTATTTCAGGTAAAAGTTGCTTCCGAGCCATCACTAGGTGGACATTGATTAGATGTGGAAAGACTAAAAGGGAGTGAATCTATGAACACATTTATCAGTTGCCAGGGAAGAAGTGAAGTACAACTGAACTTACTTGGGTCATCTGAAGATTTAACAGCTGCTGTTGCCATCTAAGGATAGTTTCTAAACGATAAATCCAAACATTGATGTTTCCAATTAGCACAGACTTTCCCACTTCCCTAATAAGTATGCAGAGCGTAGAACTCAAATCCTGAAGTAGTTCCTTGATGTTGCGAGGATTATGATGATCTTCCAGAACTGAGGGGAAAAAACATACATAATAATCTTTTTTAAAAAAAAGATTATAAAGTGCCCTTAGCACCGTTATGCAGAGTGAACCAATATATGAGGATAAGCCTAAAAACGGAACAAGTTACTTCTTACCTGGTAACGTTCTTTCGATGGGATGTTTCTCCGAAGTATTCCTCATCTTTGATAATTCGTCTCCAGCTTGCTGGCCTTGGAAAATTCTTTCAGCAGAGGGCGCTGCGCATCGACATCCGTCGAGTTGATGTCCCTCGACAGCCACCGTATCGGCGCCGACGTCACCATGCCCATAAATAGCCACGTGCAGCGTCCGTTGCTCAGTTATGCTTTGTAGCATAAGATAAGTCATGCCTGAATTGGTTATTGACCTTGAAGGAGCGTAACCTGCAACCACAAGGGAAGTATTACTGCGGGGATGGATGGGAGGGGCGATAAGGAATACGTCGGAGGAACATCCCATCGAAAGAACATTACCAGGTAAGAAGTAACTTGTTCTTCAAAGGCATTGTGTCCTCCGACGTATTCCTCATCTTTGATAGACTCCCATAGCAGTGTTCTGTAATTGGAGGTTGGAGTAAAAACGCCATGTTTCCTTTTAGGAATGAACAGAATGTAATACTGCTTTGCCAAACCTAGTCTCTAGAGGAGGAATCCAGGTTGTAAAATCTTGTGAAGGTATGTGCGGACGACCATGTGGCAGCCGCACATATATCTCGAACCGGAACCCCTCTTTGGAGGGCCGAAGAGACTGCAAAACCCCTGGTTGAATGAGCCCTGAGATTTTGAGGAGGCTCTTTTCCTGCTAGTTTGTAACATTCCAGAATGGCCAAAATAATCCATCTGGAAATGGTCTGTTTTGTTATCGGTAGTCCCAATTTGTACCCTGAGTAACCTACGAATAGTTGATCTGCTTGCCTAATCCTAGCAAGTCTGCTGATGTAAAAGCTTAAAGCCCGCCTTGGGTTCAGCCTGTGTAGCCTTTCTTCCTCTTTCCCCGGATAGAATGAAGGTAATGTAATTTTATGAGTGATGTGGAATTCAGAAACCACCTTTGGGAGGAAATTAGGCTTCACCTATAGGACAACTTTGTCTTTATGAAAAATTGTATGAGGGGGTTTACAAGATAGAGCTTGTAATTCGCTCACCCTTCTAGCAGATGTTAGTGCCACTAATAAGACCGTTTTAAGGGTGAGAAATCTTAGCGAACAAGAGTGGAGTGGTTCGAAAAGAGTACCTAATAGGAAATTTAAGACCCATAAGGGAACTTGGAATGGTCTTGGAGGATAGACATTAGTTAATCCCTTTAGAAATTGTACTACTAAGGGTAATTTGAAATACGATGGCTCCTCTGCAGTGCGCTTGAAGATCGATAGCGCTGCGAGATAGCCCTTGATAGTGCCAACTTGAAGGCCTGAATTTGCCAAATAGAGTAGAAAGGATAACACTGTTGGTGTACCACATGAAAATGGGTCGATATTCTCTTCTCTACACCAGCTGCAAAATTTGTTCCAATGGGAGCGGTATAAAGACTTTGTTGCTGGCCTCCTGGCCGAAAGCAACACCTCCATATCATCATCAGGGAGGTCCCAATCCTTGTATCTCAACCTTTCAGAAGCCAAGCGTGAAGGTTGAGGGTTTTGATGTCTGGATGGAGTACCTGACCTCCCTTCTGTGAGAGAAGATTCTCCTTGAGTGGAAGGCGAATTGGAGGGCAGATGGACATGTCCAGAAGGTCCGGTACCATGTTCTCCTGGCCCAGTCTGGGGCAATTAGGATCATGGTCCTCCGGAATCTTCTCAACCTCCTGATCATTTGAGGAATGACAGGGACTGGTTGAAACGCATACAGGAGTGGAAACTCCCAGTCCACTACGAATGCTTCCCCTAGAGCTCCTCTCGGGGGAAATTCCCTTGAACAAAACAGATTGCACTTCCTGTTGGTACTGGTGGCGAACAGATCCACTTGAGGGGTTCCCCAAAGGGCGAAGATCTCCTGAAGGACTTCCTGAGCTAGTTCCCACTCATGGGAGACTGTGCCCTGCCTGCTCAGAGCGTCCGCCGTCAAGTTCTTCTCTCCGGCTAGGTGAACTGCCGATAGAGAGATTCCTTCTTGAATTGCCCAAAACCAGAGCTGCATTGCCTCTCTGCATAGTGGCAGTGATCCCATGCTGCCTCTTTTGTTGAGGTAGTGCATGGCCACTGTGTTGTCTGTCATTCTCAGGACATTTTTTCCCTGTACTGATGGTAGGAAAGCTTTCAGCGCTAGTCTGATCGCTCTCAGCTCCAATAGGTTGATGTGTAGTCTCGACTCCAATGGAGACCAACGACCGCTGATGGTCAAGTCGTTGGCATGGGCTCCCCACCCCGTGAGTGAGGCGTCCGTGACTACTGTTATCTCCGGCCATGGTTGCCAAAACAGTTCTCCTTTCAAAATGTTCTCTTGATAAACCCACCATTGAACGTCTTGGGCTACTTGTCCAGAATCCGAAGGAGATCTGTCATTTTTCCTGAGAACTGCGACCACTGGGTTCTTAGTGCCCACTGGAGCGATCTCATTCTCAGGCGAGCCTCTGGCACAAGGAAGATGCAGGAAGCCATGAGGCCTAGCAACCTCAAAAAGTCGAAGGCTGGGAGATGTTGGGCATTTTGAAACTTGATGACCATCTGCAGAATATCTTGAGCCCTCACCTATGGTGGCAAAGCTTTTCCCAGAGAAGTGTCCAGGACCGCTCCGATGAACTGGAGCCTCTGTGATGGGATCATCTGTGACTTCTTTAAATTGAGGGAGAAGCCCAGTTTGTGAAGGAAGTGGCAGACGTAATCTAGCTGGATCTGAGCTTGTACCAAAGATACAGCCCTGATCAGCCAATCGTCTAGGTAGGGGTACACGTGAATCCCTCCCTTCCTTAGACTTGCCACCACTACCGACATTAACTTGGTGAAGACCCTCGGGGCGGAGGTCAGCCCAAATGGCAGAACTCGAAATTGATAATGAGAGCCGCCAATTGCGAACCTCAGGTATTTCCTGTGTTTGAGATGGATTGGCACGTGGAAATAAGCATCCTGGAAGTCCAGAGATACCAGCCAGTCCTGGAGCTGGAGGGCCTGAAGGATCTGAGAGAGAGTTACCATCTTGAACTTGTCCTTCCTGAGGAACTTGTTCAATTCTTTTAAGTCCAAGATAGGTCTCAGTCCTCCATCTTTCTTCGGGATGAGAAAGTAGGGGGAGTACCAGCCCTTGTTCCTCTCCGCTACAGGTACCGGTTCTATGGCACCTTTCTCTAGCAGGTCTACAATTTCCTGCAAGAGGAGCGGATCTGGAACTTTCAGAGAGCTGTTCCCCGGTGGATGACTGAGGGATGCGTAGAAAAGGCAGGCAGTAACCTTGGGCAACTGTCTCCAATGCCCAAGCATCTGACGTAATAGCCTGCCATTCCGTCAGATGTTGAGTTAACCTGCCCCCTACTGGTGTCTTGTGAGGAGAGTCCTCAGAGCGGTTTGGAGGCGGTTGATGCAGATGCCGAGGGTAAAGAGGCACCTGCTGCTGCAGCTTTTGTATTTTTACCCCATCCACCTCGGGTGAATTTTTTCTGACCCCTTTGAACCGGCTGTCCTCTGCCTCTTCCGAATGCGGAATATAAGTGAAAGGACTTGCCTCTTCCGAATGCGGAATAGAAGCAAAAGGACTTACCTCTACAAGAGGTTCCTGAGGGGCGATATGATGTCTGACGGATTGCAGCTCCCAGGGATTTTGCAGCTGCCTTTGATGTTTGAGGCTTTTCTAAACTGTCATCGCCTTCTTACCAAACAAAGAAGAGCCGTCAAAGGGCATATTCAAGAGTCTGCTTTGCACATCTGGAGCAAAACCAGACTTTCGCAACCAAGCAAATCTCCTGGTTGTTGTACTTGCCGCCATGGCCCTGCTGATGCTGTCAGCAGAATCAATGGCAGTCTGAAGGGATTCGCACATTGCGTCCTTACCATCCTTAATGATGTTGAGAAACGCTTCCCTTTCTTCTCCCTCCGGGAGGCAGTCAGCCGCTGATGAAGCACACTCCCAAAGTGTGTGGCTGAACCTTGCGAGAGTACAAGTAGCATTAATGGATTTTAACGCCATGCTACATGCAGAAAAGACTTTTTAGGCCATAGAATCATATCTCTTGTCATCCCCGACCTGTGGAACAGTAGGGTAAGCCGATTTACTACCTGATGAAGTTGCTGCCTGAACAACCAGACTCTCCGGAGTTGGGTGTTTGGATAAATATTCAGGGTCAGCAGTAGACACTCTATACTTGGCTGATAATTTTATGTTAACCGCCGGGATAACCTCAGGGGTTTCCCAGTTTGCCAATATTTTCCTTTGCAGTGCCGCATGAAATGGCACCACAGGATCCTCCTGTGGACCTTTAACCAAAATATATGTGAGGTCGTCTTGCTGAAAAGCAGGTGAAGGTGTAGACCACCCCATAAACTCTATTATCCTTGCCATCAAGGTTCTATAAGGGGTTTCAGCATGTTCCCCTGGGTCTGGTTTGGCGAATTCCACTTCTGGGGAAGTGTCCAACCCAATTGCTTCATGTAAGGATTCTTGGAGGTCCTTAAACCTACCTTCCTCAGAGGTAAATTCCTCTGGTACAGGAGTTGCAGATAACTGCAACTCAAAAGGTCTCTCCTGATCCGAAATCTCCCCTTCCTCATAAATAGATGCTAAGGCTCTGGAATGATCAGATCTTGGAAATGGTATAAATCCCATTTCTAGAGCAGAAGGGGCCGAATTCGTCATGATTGGCTGAGAAAACGTTGACGTCGTTGACACGGACGTTAAAGGCTTTGAAGCCATCGAAAAAGACGTCGAGAAAGTTGGTAGAGGCCTCGAGGAACTCGAGAGTATCGGAATTCTACTCGAGGTTGTCAACGACATTCTCGTGATCGAGGCTCTGGGTATGGCCACTGGCTGTGAGGTGGCCGTGGGTTTGTCCTTTCTCGGCGTCAAATCGACTGACCTGTGCGCCGAAGAACCCTTCGATAATGGCGTTGAAAGGCGCAGATCTATGCGTCGAAGGGATCTTCGACGACGGCGTCGAAGACGCGACCTTGCCTTTACTCGAGGGTTTGTGACGCTCTCTAGTAGCTTCTTTCGCCGGGTGCTGGGACTCGCGGCGTTTTGATTTTTCGGGTCTTTCACCCAGGGTATCACCCTCAGCAGTCTTCCAAGGGGTCGAGGCCGCTTTCTCGAAGACGCTAGGCATCTTTTTCCCGAATTCCTCCCACTCAGCCTGAGAGCTATGTTTTATGGAGCAGGAGACCCTTTTTGGGGAAACGGAAGAATACGACGAGGAGGCGAGGAGGTGTCATGATGCCTACCCCCGGAGCACCAGGCCAGGCCCTGCACCCCCGGGAGCAGGCATCATGCCCCCGGGTAAAAGCCCAGCGGCCCCTTATAGGGGCTCTTTGGACTCTGTCCTGGTGCCTTTGGCGCCAGGCTCATGTTGGACATCAGTCCTGGCGCCATAGGCACCAGGCTCATAAAGGAAAGTGTTTAGTGCACTTACCTGATGCAGACCATGCTGCATACTCACCTGATGCAGACCATGCTGCATGAAGACCCAAGCCAAATGAGGCTTAGGAGGGGCTATTTTACTGAAGTGACTATTTTGTTACTTGGGTGGGGCTGTGGAAGAATACTTACCTAGGACTTCTTCCAAGGTTATTTAAGCCACGCCCCCGGACAGCCACACATGCTTCGCGTTGTTCTGCATCCCAGCAGCTGAACGCGCACCGTGTCTGCTCCTGCACCTGGACTCCAGCCACGCCCGCCTCGAACCTGGAACACCTGTAAGGAAAGAAGAGAAGAGAAAGGTGAAAACCAAGAACTTATTCAAACTTCTTACCTGCATCCGGAATCTTCACGCGAGCATTCTTGAAGAAAGACTTCCATTTAAAAACATTGCGTTGCTCGCTGCAGCGCCGCGCTTCACTCACCTGTCCTCGAGACATCACCCGGCTCCATCGCGGCTGTCAGCACCGGTCGCCACATCTCTGCACCTAGGAGAGAGAAGAAGAGACAAAAGGTGAGCAGAGGGAACACAGGAGGAAAGCCGAATTTTCAGCCATAATACTTACCGGCTTTTCTTGGTGAACCATTCCACATTTCGGGTCAGCGCCGCTTCGTTGGCAGGTACCGCACCCCGGCCCCTATGGGGAAAGGACAAAAGACATTACTGGGGAATTATAAAGACATTTAGAGGGGTCGCCCTCATCACTAACTCACCTGATTTTACCATCGGCAATTTAACCCCTCAATGCATCGCCTTCGTTCTGCACCTGAACTAAAGGACAGATCACAGGTTAGGAAGACAACATAAAAAGAGGCTCACACTTGAACTTTTGAATCTTCATACTTACGGCGTATCGCTCAGAAAAGTCAAGTGGATTTTGCCAGCGCCATTCTGAAAACCAGTGAAGTAACTGGACGAACGCGCGCCCCTGCACCAGAAGCAGGATGGAGAGTTCATCCTTCCAAACCATAAGGTGAGCTTAAACCGGGGGTTTTGGAGGAAGTCAGAGAAGAACGAAGGGGGGAAGGAGGGAGCAAGCACACTATTCTGCAGACAGTTAATCCCCTTTCTCATCTTCAGAAGGATATTCCTACGGGCCAGACAAGCAAGATTTGGGGGTCCTGTTCAATCGGTGGTCCGAGTTCTGTGCATCACGCTTGAAGAGGCCACAGCAACCCAGACTAGACCAGCGCCTCCGTGGGAGCCAGGTGAGCGTTACAGGAGGGGGATTTTCGACATCTTTTTTGAATGCTTAGATCTCGAAGAGTGATGGGAACTGCTTCGAGACCTAGAATGAGAATGTCTTTTGTGATGGCGAGGAGACGAATGTCCCGACTCTGTTGAGGAAACTTTTGAAGAAACTTTAACTGCCTTACCTCTCTCGAGCTTCCCCTTATGCTCCTTCAAGGCTTTCGCCGTCATGGACATGCAGACCTCGCACTCCGAACAATGGTGCTCGACTCCCAGGCACCACAAACAGATCCTGTGAGGATCCGTCAACGACATTTTCATTCCACAGTCTCAACATTTTTTGAAGCCGGACCGTGGTGTCATCGGTTCGGATGAGGAAGCCATTGAGTACGAGTCGGTAGTCACGAGGAATAATGAAGTATATTTGACTGAAGAACTGAGCAACAATATTCCAAGGCCCCACGAAGCGCGGAAAAACAGAACTGAGCAACGGACGCTGCGCGTGGCTATTTATGGGCATGGTGACGTCGGCGCCGATACAGTGGCTGCCGAGGGACATCAACTCGATGGACGTCGATGCTCAGCGCCCTCTGCTGAAAATTTTTTCAGAGGCCAACAAGCTGGAGACTAATTATCAAAGATAAGGAATACATCGGAGGACACAATCCCTTCAAAATGAATGTTCAGCAGTTTCACCAAGAACCAATAGGTTTCCTTTGCAAGGAACTTCAAAGGTTAGTATTTTTAGATGTACAATATCAAGTATGGAATAAAATGACAGGTATGATATGATATATGTTATGATATGTTATTTATAACGCGCTTAATACCCAGAGGTTTCTAAGCACGGACTGGAGATCGAACTTGTGGGGCTTCGTGTCGTCTTGCTTCTAAGGCAAGCATGTTGCCCCTGAACTATTCTGCCGAGACTATGTGTGTGATATGATGTTGTGATCTGTTTCAGTTTTATCTTCTTTTAAGCAATAGGTCGTGTTCTGATTAGACGTGCACATATATAGAGGGCACACCACAACATTGTTTATGAGCAATGATACCAGTTATTGTCCATCTCAATTATACTTATGTTGAACATTTACATCTAGTATATCTTGACATTTCTTAAAAATATGTATTGTTTTATTACAATCATATCAAACCATAGTGAACAGAATCAGTAATCAAATGATTCACATTTAAACACAGCCAACAGCCCTCCAATTAAACCAGAGAGGAACAGCCCATAGTATATCCTCAAACATTCCAGATATAAACTATAATCTTACCACGTACAGTAGCCCACCAGTACAATACCTTCCAGCTAACCCTGCACACAAAGAAAAGATTATAAAGCCCCGTCTCGTGCCAAATGTTGCACCGCGTAGTTATCTTTTTTAACTTTATGCCGGTCACAGTTGATAAAGGTCAGATGAGTAATCGATCCAATTAAGACAAAGGTTCCATATGCAATGCACACTATCCCCCTCCTGTCTTTCACTTTTGCCAATTCTAAGATTGTTCTACGCTGTTCACTATTTTAGTAAATCCCATCTCCATTGTTCCAATTTAGATGACGCTGCCCACTTCCCTTGGAGGGCAATACACCTTTTAGCCAGTACCAAGCCAGGCATTTAGAATTTGATTTGAACTGTGTTCTTTTTTTCATGCTGGGATAGGCCAACAAACTCACCTCCGGGGGCTTCTACAATCTAACCCCAGATATTTGAATTAATTCCTCCACTACCGTCTCACAGAATTCCTCCACAAGGGGTACTTCCCACCAAATATGCATGAAATGTATGTCAAGTGTCTTACATCGTGTGCATTCCCCTTCTCCCTGCACTTAATATGCTTTAGAATTAAGCGAGTGAGATAGCTCCATTGTAAGCACGTCTGGGCGAAATCCACTTGATATTCCCACATGCTCCATTAGTTGATCAGATTTCTACCCTTGTCAAATTAGCATCAATATAGACTGTGTAAAAGGTTGTAATCCTCTGTCCCCTATTATCAAGCTTAGATAGCATTACATTAACTAAATGTACTTCAGCTTTACAAAGGAAATATTACCATCAATTCCTGATTTACACTGCATAGCGTGATGAATCCTGCAGAGTTATCACTGAACCCCAGCCTAAAAACCCTCCCATGTGGCCAGGGGTAGGCAAACACTACTGGATCCTAACACTGGGGGTGGTATTATGAGGGAGGATCACATGGGAGAAGACTGCTGTCCAGGGGAAGTGGTGACTCATTTGGGAGGGACATTGTATTTGTCTTCTTATGAGGCTGAGGACCTTATAGTTCCCAAATACCTAATGGCATGCTGTCACTGTAAAAGTCCCTCCCCATGAAACAACCCAAAGAACCTTGTATGAAAAGTCATCCAGACAGAATAATGTTTGTTCATGATTCAAATGTGACATCCTCTAAGTGTCATGATTCAGCCTTGTAGAAATCCTAACCCCAATGTTAAATCACAAACCATTTATATAACATCTCCAAACTCTGATAACTCTCAGTTCACCAAGCAATCAGAACTAAATAAATGTGAAAGAGTTAAAACCACTATGGACTTCAGGATCCATAATGGGACGAGGAAGAGAGACACATAGTTAATGAGGATCAAAGGTTCTGCTAACAGGAATGTGTGGTGTTGTCTAGTTGCTGGAAGTCAAGGCATCTGAGCGGGACATTTAAACATGAAAAGGAGACAAAGCTGGGAGAAGGATCAGCTGAGGCAAAAGAAGTCAGGAGAGAAGCCATTGAAAGCAGGAAGGTCACGGATGGCAGAAATGTTGTTGCTGCAGAAGCGGATGCATGAAGAGAAGGCGTGCAGTTTTGCAGAGTACGTGCAGCAAGAAGCAGAGTCATGGACGGCAGCGGGGAGAAAAGCCGAGCTCTGTGCGAGACCTGCTCCTGACCAGATGCAAGTTGCTCTTGTGTGGGGGAGGATGCAGAGACTCAGCGGACCCTGTGGAGCTCCAGAGAAGAGAATTGTGCAGTCCGCTGAAGCTATGCAGGAGCGGTCAACAGCATGTTCAGACTGCAGGAGGCCCGCCGCAGCAGCACGGAGTGACAGAGATACCGAAGGAGACCAGTGAATTGGTCTGAAGGACAAGGTAACCCTGGGGGCGCTCCTAGCGGAACAGTTTGCAGTAACATATAATTTTCAATACGGAACATGCAGAGCAAAGAGGCACAAAGGGCACAATTCTTCTTTTATGAGATATCAACTTGGGGAAACCTGTAACCCACATTGCCAAAAGACAAGAGACTATAAAGACTGGCAGCCATTGTTCAATTCTCCTCACATAGGATACTGGTGCAGCGAACCCTGGAGCAGATATTGCCACCAACAGAAAATACCAATTGTAGTTTTAATTGTAGTTGTAGGAGTTTATCTTCCTGGCAGGAAAGGGATCAGTGCAGTTCGTCCTCGAAGATGAGTATACCAGGAAAGTAGCAATTGTTTTGAAGAAGTTGGTTGCGGCATAAATGTGTTTTGGAAACAAACTTAACTTTATCATCCTGACAAACTGTTGTATAACAAAAGACCTTGGCTGTGCTGTCCTGACAAAGGTATTCCATTGGAAGTATATTTTGGTATCCTTGTATCTGCTTTAAATCCTGGGAAGAACACTTTGTGGAGGAAACAGTTACCTTGATTTTGAACAAGTGATTTGTGAAAGAAACTTGGAATTTGCCAAGTGGAAAGACATATTGAATGGAAAAGACATTTTGTATTGAACTGAATAGAACTTTTTTGAATGAAACTCTTAGCAAAATACCCCCTGAATTGATACAGGGGAAGGGAACCAAACCCTGTACAAAATGAGTAACTTTGGCAAAAATATCAGTTTGAACTTGTGCACTATTTTGTCGAACTGAAATCAGATATAAATTTACCATGTGCACTTTGGTTATATGTATTAGTGTGAGGGTCAGATACTTTTGGACGCTAGGTCATCTTTCTTTAGTTTTAGTTTGCTAGGTAGGGACATCCTCGTTAGGATAGGGAAAGATAGGCGCTTATCTCACCCATCTTTATTTTAATAAATGGCAAGCATTGAGAAAAGTACAATTGTTTCGTATGCCTCGCATTTCTGTCCTCTCACAGCTAGGTTACATCAAAAATGGCTATTGCCAACCTTCCACTCCTCGCAGAAACCTTGAAACATGGAAACACTAGTAAAATACCCTCCCCATATAGCTGCCCTATGTTGAGTGGTAACACATCTGCCGCTGGTCGATCACTCAAAAATGATTCTTTGTTGACAGGCAATCTGTTACCTTATATAGAAAGCGATGGAACATACATCATTGTATTTTGCCCAATCTGTGTAGCACTATTTTGAATCTGACTGATGGTATTAATTGGTTCAGGCCATTTCTTGGATAAAGCAGGAATTATTTTCAATGGGATTGGGGCGTTTAATTCTTTGATCAGATCCATGAGCTGGCTAGTCATGTCTTCCATGAGTCAAGGGCTTACCCATTGTACCCATTGTAACTGCATTGTTTTATGTGTGGAAATGTGTGGAAATGTGGGGCCGCCACACCACCTTGCGCATAAGAGTTGTAATGTTTTCAACCCAATTTTAGCTACCCATTGCCCCAGGATAGCTTCATAATTAAGATGGCGAAGCATTAAAAAAAAAAGGTTTTGGGATCCGCATGGGCAAACATAAGTACAGTGCAGAGGAGCTGTTGAGGAGCTATCGAGATGGCCATAGAATTCGACTTCTCCGCTGGCCTCAAAAATAATCATGATTAACGGATCTGTACTTGAGCCTTCTTACCTTTCGTTCAGGAACTGCAAAGTGTTGTGGTGCAGGTGAGAGTGCCTCTGCGTTCCAGGGCAGATTGGATACATCACAGGCCAGGTCGCTGGCCAGGAGGGCTCGCCCAGGCGCACCCGACTAGCATCATTGTAGCTATCTTACTGCAGGAGAAGGGCATGGAAGCACTGAAAGTGGGCTACTCGCTGTTCTTGGAGGGAGCGAGTGGGGTGTCCTCTCCCTTAATACTGCAGGTGTTTTTCTGCAGGTTAATGCATGATTCGGTGTTCCTTACCAAGACATGCCAACCAGCATTAACTGGGGGTCTAATTTGTTGGTGGCTGGCACACCTGCACGATCAGTCCGATTCTGCCCTTCCTGGTGAGTTGCTTTGATTGTTGAGATATATCTTCTCTGCGTGACCCATCCTGCTCTTTCTTCAGCGGCAGTTGGAGATGCTGGGTCCAGCAGCTGAATTTGGCTCTTGCTGGGCCTTTCAGCACTTGTGCTGGCCACCTGGTATTACAACAGTACTTAGCATGATATATTCGACCTTGAAGTACATTTGATGGAGCCATCCGAGAGAGTTATATTACATTTACTGTTTGGGAAAATTGTCCTTGGGCTGGGCCGCAGCTCTCTCGCTTAAAGCTCACCTCTGTTGAGAGGCTGTGAGGTGGTCCAGCACAGAGTATTTTACAGTAATTTTTAGGAGAGTGGCTTTGAGTGAAACGGGTAACTATAATTCACGTCATACTGAATCTCTCCCCCAGATTAGAGTGGTTTCTTATAGTAGTGCACCTCTCCTGCTACCATGACTAAGGGTTTGCGGAAGAAGCAATACCTTAAGGATACTTACACCAATACTGCTGCTAGTGCTGGTTCTGGCCCTGCGCAGTGCAAAGACAGCACTGCAATTGATGCCATTTCCAGACAACCCTCTCCGCCTGATCTCCAGTCCATTATTTAGGGCATGCAAGATGGTTTCTCATCAATCAATACTAAACTAGATGACCTGGCTACCAACATCAATTCCCTCTGTGCAATGCTTGATAAAGAAATATTACCGCTGCTGAACAAAGGATTGGAAACATTGAAGATGGCGTTACGGATCCCCAAACCATGGTCGCTGCCCTTAACAATGATTTGCAAGCAGTTAAACAAAAAATGCAAGGACCTTGAATGAAGATCTAGACAAAACAATATTTGCATAACTGACATAACGCAAACAGCTGTTTCAGGTCCGATGTAGCTGTTTGTTGAAGACTCACTGACTTCTCTTCTCGATGGATCCACCTTCTCTTCACAATTCCTAGTGGAGCAAACGCATTGTTCATTGTAGCCCAAACCTAAGCCTCGGACTCCACTCAACCCATTATAGCAAGGATACTAAATTACAGGGATAGGGATTTGATTCCAAAGCTAACCAGGAAACGTGGGGAGCTTACTCACATTCTAATCAATTACGTAATCAGATCTTCATTTTACCCTGATTTCTGCCCGTCTGTTTTGGTTGCTCGTAAAACATTTGATGTTACTAAACGCCTCTTGCGTAAACGCCAAGCTCAATAAACAATGCTCTTCTCAGAGAGACTGAGGATTCAACAGAATGGGCGTTTTTATTTTTTCACCTCCCCATCAGAAGCCTTCATTGAGGCCAATATTCTCCTAAGGTCACCACAATACCGTGCTGCTTCACCTTAATATCAACACAACTGATTGCATCCTGCCAGATTATTCGCCCTTTGCTTTAACTAGTTTAGATCTATATGCATTTACTCAAGTTCAAGATAGGTCACAGAGTTTGGCTTCTCTTAAGTGAGGTCAGATGGGCTGATCGCAAAGTTAGAGATTGCGTTATTTCAGGACAGTAACAGCATCAAATTGGGGAAGATGGTGAGAGTGTGGGTGGCTGGAGGGGTTTGTTTGAATGTTTCTAGTTGTCGGCATATATTGGAGTGTATGTGCAACATTTTGTGGCATAGGCAAGCGCATCTTTGGTTCTTGTTTAAACTTTCTTATGCAACTACGGCCCTAAATAAACCTCCTATTCCAATAAAATTTTTGAGCTGGGATGTTCGTAGCATTAATTATCCCATCAAGGCTTGAAAGTTGACTTGATATATCGGGAATTATGCACCCAAGATAAGAATGCTACAGTAAACTCCCCAAGGTATTCGTTGATTCTGCTATGCATTGGGACGGGAACAGATTTTACACTGACTACTCCTCTCAAGCGTGTGGGGCATTAACGCAGATTCACCACTCTATTCCATTTACATATGCCAAACATATTATTGACCTGATTGCAAAGTACGTGGTCATTTGGGGAAGTCTCCTTGTCCTTAGTGTCTTGCTAACACCTACGGACAAAATATTCATGACCCTCCCTTTTTACGAAGACATTATAAAAATTCCAGCTTCTGTGGAAGATTCACCAATACTTTGGTCAGGGGATTTTAACACAATCCTTTATGTTGTCTTTGACCGTTCCGTGACATTGCCAAGAAGCATATCTGTGTCGGCGAGAGCGATTGTTCAGGCAATGGGTCTCATGAGTACGGTAGTGTGGTCAACTCAGTTACTGTTGCATTACCGCACCGCTGTACTACAAGTTAGGTGGTGAAGTGGAGGGTTCACCTCCTCCGAGAAGCTGGAGGTAAACCTGCCACAACAAACAGCAAAATCTGTGGAATGACCGCCGGTGGGAATTCGGCCGAAATCACCATTGAGTCCCAAGGACTCCAATTAATGGGGACTAACTATAATTGCCACCATATGTAATCGCGTGGATCAAGTGGCAGTAATAGTAGTTCTGGTTGGCGGTAATCCTGTGAATTTACCGCTAAACCTGTAGTGAGGCCCAATGTCTACTTTGTAGCTCTATGATGTATGGTGATGTACTCACCTTGGGGTCCAAGAGTTCTCCTACTACTCTACTGTGCATGATATGCAGTCGTGTATTGATTTTTGGTTAATATTCTCTTTTCTTGGTGCAGTGGATTCCCGCTCAATCCTGCCACAAACGTTTTTGGGTTATTCACTGATCGTACATGCTCTTTGCCTCGATGCTCACTTACTGTCTTGCCCTTTCTGAAGACTGAACTCTTCCTCACTATTAAACTCCGATTTTGAAAAACACTATCTTCGATCAGATAAATCAATTCTTTGAGGTGAACGTGGAATCAGCTTACTAATAACTCTGTACTATGTGAATACTTTCACTATTGAGAATCAATATGGTGCCTCCCCTTCTTCAAAAGAGATCCTTTGGGACATTAAAAAGGAGCTCCTCTATTTTCAAGATGTGGCAGAATGTGAAGTATATTTTATCTCTCGTCCCATCCTGGCACGCAAGTACAGGGAGGCAGATATACCTGGTTGTGCTTCTGCGTGGGTTATAAAATCAGCACTTAAGAAAACAGTTATTCCCAGTGTCAAAACTTTAGAGGGGACCGTCGTCATTGACCCTGCCATCTGAGATTATGGAATACTTGTCTGAGGTTCCATTACCTAATCTTATATTAAGCTTATATTACGCTGTTGCAAGATACACCATTCTCGATCAAAGAGATTGTCAAAACCATTGAGGACCTCCTGACGAGTACAGCTCCCGATCTTTATGGTTTTAGTGTTGAATTCTATAAAGAAAGTAAACACAGCTTAGAACCCCATTTACAACAATTGTGGGAAGAAGTTATGGATCATGGTCTTCTGCCCCAACCATGCAGGAGGCTTTCATTACTTTAATACGCAGGTGCACAATTTACAGCCCACGGACCAAGTGCGGCCCGCCATGCTGTTTTGTCCGGCCCGCCAGGTACAAAAACTTTCCTAATGGGTGCGGCCCACAAACAGCATCGGCCACCCTCCATTACGAAAGTCTTTGTTCGTCTTCCAGGCCAGAGGAAACACTGACCCTCATTGGCTCAGTGCACACGGATCACATAGCTTTTACGAGTCACGTAGTGAGTGTGTGCTGCACCAATAAAGTGCCAGAACTATGGCTGGCCTGGTCAATGAGGCTTGTTTTTCTGTGTATGGCATTGGTAGACAGGTAATGATCAGTGAAATTTTCTTGCTCGTTCAAAAAGATGGGCAAATTATTATGAGAAGCATGATTGAGGTTGAATTGTGTTACCTGCCACTTGAAAAGTAGTCCATGTAGTCTGTGTGTTTCCAGATGTAGGAATCCATGAAAGACTGCTAACCTTCGTCAAGTTTAAAGTTTGACATGAAAATTGTAAAGAATTCAGGAGAGCCCAACCACTATCCAGGTACAGTACAGGCAATGTTCTTATTGTTGTTGGTGGTGGTGTTGCGCCTTGAAAAAGCAGGTTGGTTAAATTAAGCTTTAGGATTCAGGTGCCCGAAAAATAGCACCTCTGTCTGGGGTATGTGCCAGTATGAACTCTAGTTAGATTTGTGTTTATAGGGATAGTGTACGTAAGGCCATTGTAAATTGATGTCTCTTGCGTCTGTTGTTAGAGCCGTTATGATCTTTGTGCTCTGAGCAGTGGTGCCAAGACAGGGTTGGCCTGCATTGTTGACACAGAGTACCCAATCACAGAACCTCAGAAAATAAGATGTTTATTTTATTGGAGTGCTATCTTTTGCCCTCTTGCAGGGACCATGTTCAAAACGTTTAACACGGATGAGCAGTGCTTAAAATAAATATAAAACAGACATTGCCCAACAGCTTTTTTTGGTAACGTGGGCCGAGGGCAGGAGCTGTAATGCAAGTAGGGTGGCAGGGTTTGTTAGTAGGACTGAGCGGGAGAAGGTCACTTGGGAGATGTTTTGTAATGTTGCAATCTCATCTCCCAATTCCAGATAGAAAAGGCAGCAGGCAGGGGAACTATCAAGAAAATGCGCAGATCCACCTCCATGCAGACAGCCTACAAACTGGGAACAAACAGACTTCAGACTCCGACCAGGTAAAATCTGTTTCTTGTGACACTACAGTAGCTTGGGTTTTCTGCATGGCTCTTTGAACAACAAAGCTAAAAAAGGCAAAGTTAAGAGATGTACCTCCTTTGCCTTCTTTTTTTATATATCTATTATTTAATAAAGAAAAACCATACAAACATTCACTTCCCTACAGTTGTTTGTCCTGTCTGGCAATAGCAATAAATCCCCAGAGTACTTACATAAAACCAAGTCGCAACATATCGCATATACCCTTATTATGACATCTCAAGTTACCCCGATCAGCTCCCCTCTTCCCATTTGCCCCAAATTGTCTTGGCTGCTGCTGGACAACCCTTTGCAGTATATATTCAATGTTCCACTGCCACACACACATGTCCACATCAGCAACACATTGGGCCAAGACTGGACACTCGGGCAGGCACCAATGTTGTGCTATATCAGTCCAGCTACTGTGAATAAGAACAGTGTTTCCAAACGGTTAGTAGTGTTCTCATCAGGAATACTGAGCAATAACAGTTTATGGTCCATTCGTACCACTCTCCCCAGAATATCAAAGAGTTTGTTCCAGCATTGTCGCCAGAAAGTTCAGATTCAGGGGCATTCCAACAAGATATGTATAAAAGTACCCTCCTCTTCCGGGCACCGTAAGCAGTTCGGATCGGGAGCCTGGTTTCACCGGTGCAGTGCGACCCTGGGGTAATACACTCTGTAGAATCTTAAGTTGTTTCAAGCAGAGTCTAGAGCTAATTGCAATCTCTTGTGGATGCATTAGGGCCAATATCCAATCTTCACGGTCAATGGTGCCCACGTCTACCTCCCATTTCAGTTTAAGGTTGGCCAGTTCTGGGGTGGCAAAGGCCATTATAGCATTGTATAGAATGGAGGTGACTCTAGTGGGTATTTGTTACTAAGAGGCTTCGTTCCAGAGGAGTGCACTCAGGCGTGTTTGTAAGTGAGGGTAGATGTCTGCGCAATGCATGGGTAAATTGCAAGTAGGGATAGTGCTCTGTATCCGGAAGTCCAAACTTCCACTTCATTGTCTCAAATGGAGTGACATTACCCTCTGTGAGAATATCCCCTAACTGATTCGTGATTCGGGCCTCAACCCATCTCTATCATGCCGAAAGTTTACCCATTTCAGTGAGGTTTCTGTTATTCCAAAGGGGCAGCATCTGGGTTACCCTGTCTTCCAATCCAATGTGTCTGAGCTTTCCTCCATAAAATAACAGTGTGGGCTGCCATTGTCTGCGGGGGGGGTAGAAGGAGTTTAGTAAGGGGTTGGTGAAGCATTGCAAGTGGTGACATATTCTGCCGTCCCAACATCTCGGCTTTAATGTGTGGTAATTCTTGGTTACCATGAAACTCATTGGGTTTGACTCGCCCAGTAATATGACTGAAGGTGTAGCAGTCCTATTTCCCCTTCCCATATTGACCTTTGTAGTGTGCTTAGGGCAATGCGTGGGTGTCCACCTCCCCATATAAGTTTCCTAAGGAGACCATCTATCCTGTGGAATTCTGAGTCAGGGTTCCAGAGTGGGCGGTCTACCCAGCAGCGTCAAGGGGAGATGCATCCAATGTCGGATGTCGGTGGAGAGCCGATCAGTGATCGGGTAGAAATTACTGGGTAGGTATTCAGAGATCTCTCGAGATCTGAATTCCCAGGTAACTGAATCGCGTTCAACATGATATGGGCAGTCTGGTGGTATCGTGTATTCCCCACCTTTCACTGGGAAAAAGACAGATTTCCCCCAGTTGACCCGCAGTCCTCTGAACGTACTGAAACGTGCCAGAATCTGCATGACCACTGGACAAGAGCGGCCTGGGTCGCCTAAATATATCAAAAGATCATCGGCGTATAGGGAGAGTATCTTCTGTGCTGTCCAGCCAGCGGAAACCCTGCCATGTGCTAACCTGGCAAAGCCACAGGACCAGGGTTTCGATCGATAGCGCGAATAGCAATGGGGACAGGGGTCGCCCTGGTTGTGTTCCCCTGCCCAGTGGAAAGGATCTGGAGGGCCACCCATTGACCCAGACCTCTGCGTACGGGGCTTCATAGAGTAATTGCACCCATCCCAGACAGGTCTCACCAAACCCCATCCTACGCATAGTTTTGCAAAGGCTCTCCCATATTACAGAGTCAAACGCCTTTTCAAAATCAGGGCAAGGGGTGCATCAAGGATGGGGGCCCATTCCAAGAGCAGATGAAGACGTCGTATATTCATGTGTGTCGATTTATTTGATAGAAAACCACATTGGTCTGGGTGGATTAAAGAGGATATGACTGCCTGTAATCTAGTGGTGCAATTTTTTGCAAGAATCTTGTTCCCCCCGTTAATCAAAGAAATTGGTCTGTATGAAGTGCACAGGTTTGGGAATGACCACAATACTGGCCTTTCACAGATCCGGGGGGAGGACACCCTGTTCTCTACTATGAAGAAACATCTTATGGAGGGGGCTACCATCCCTACCCCACCCAATTTCTTCCAGGTCTCCAGCGGCAAGCCATTGTGACCCAGTGTTTTCCCAGAGTGCAGCTGGGCGATGGCCTCTGCTATTTCCGATTCGGTAAGCTCCATATCCAGGTGTGTGCGTTGCACTCCGGACAACTGAGGGATCACAATATCATCCAGTATGGAGAGATCCACCGGGCTAGTTGGGCCTTGTTAGAGTGTAGCGTAATAGTTTGCAAACTCTTCTGCTATGTAAGAGTCTTGCCGAACCAGCTCACTATGTGCATTTTTGATTCCTCTAACATGTCGGTGTCCCTCATCTCTTTTCTCCAACCAGGCCAGCATCTTACCCATTTGATCGCCGTGTTCGTATATACGTGCGCACGCTTCCCGGTGAGCATGTCTAGCATTATCTAACACGATGTTCCGAAGGCACTCTGGCCTTACGGAGCGATTGCTGCAGGTCAGGAGTACTGCTTAATTTATATTTGGCCTCCCATTCTTCTGTCTCTTTTTCGGCCTCAATCCCCTTTTGTAGTTGTGACTTTTTTTTGGCAGATGTCCAGGAGATCATGTCTCATCGGAGCACCATTTTGTAGGTCTCCCATACTACTCGACCGTGGTGGAATTGATTTCGAAATAGTCTGTTTTTTTCGTGAATGTGGTCTACAAACTTGTTAGGCAGAAACCTGTGCAGTTCCCTTAGGGACCACTGCAAAAAGCTTAAGACTACAGGTGTTAGCAGTAAACCCAATTGGTAGCAGTCTGCACCACCCAGATTTACCTGGTAGCTGTGGCTGAGCAGTCAGACTTCTCTCAAGAAGAGTTAGGCAGTATATAGAGTATACACATTAGGTACAAAAATACAGTAGCACAAGCAAACACTGACCAGAGCTTTGGTATAAAAGTATATAATTATTTATTTAAAAACACACTTGTAAAAATACACTGGCACTAATATGTCAAGCAAGTTCAAACACAGTCACTAGAAATATATACACCTCCCTGATTAATTATTCGACCAGTCTTAGGAAAAGAACACCACTTATTATCAACACAGAGGTGAGCGCTTAACCAAGATGGCACTCCAATAATTATTTAAAAAGGGAGAGAAAAGGCAGAAATAGGAAAACACACAATACCAACACTTTTAAAGAACCACAGCAAGTCAAGAAAGGCAGGGTCTACTGTAGAGCAAAAATTCATAGGCCAGGCCCACACTTGGAGAGCAAGGCGGAATGTGCCCAAGTTCACACAGTTGAAGTACACTTTAAAAGTCCTTGCAGATAGTTCAAAAAGGAGTTAGATCAGCTCAGAAAAGTTAGTTAACAGGTCCGAGGTCGCCCCAGGATAGAGAGTCAAGGATTTACGGGACACCTTGAACAGTCTGTTGCAAGGGAGACCAGGCGGGACATAGTACCTGAAATGGTGAGAAAGCTCCAGCAGGGCAGTTGTTCATGGCAGCAGGTGCAAGTCAGTGCTTCGTCCAGGGGAAGAGAAGATCTCGACGTGGAGGAAAAGCTAGAGGTCGTTGCACTGCCAGGGAAGAAACCAGCCGCGGAGTTTCCCGGTTAAAAGGCACTACCCTTTTATTCGAGGTAGCGGTGAAGCGTGGCTATCCGGCCGCCGGGGTGTTTGGCATGGGCGATTCGACCACGGGACGATCCAGGAAGGCGAAAAAAAGGGCGAACTGGTTAACCCCACCAGCTCAAAGGAAGAAGACTCTCCTGGAAGAAGATCTTTTCTGTCGATGGGAAGTGGTAAGTCGGTTCAGCAGTGCTCCACCGGTGGTGTCGTCGTTGCAGGTCGGCTCAGCTTCTCCCTCTTCGGATTCTTTAGGTCCTGTGGCGACTTCTGAAGTTCCAGTCCCCAAAGCCCTGCTTTCATGCAGAAAACCCCCATTCATCAGTCCTAGCTGTCACTCAAACATGCTAAGTGGTGAGTCGGGCGGCTCACCACTGGGCCAATCACACAAGAGTGCGACTTGAGTTGTCGAGGCAACTCAGTCCAGGGTGCCTATTCCCCCCTCCCACACATCCTGTAGACCCAGACAGAGTGGCACCACTTTTGGAGGCTTCTGTGCAGAAGCCTGCCAAAAGTGGAACAAAGGGCTCGACTTGGGTTGGAGTTACAGAGGCGAACACAAACACCATTTTAAAACAGAGTCCTGGCAAAAAGACCCAACCGGGGAATACATATTAAATAAATAACCCGGCGGTATCTTTAACATTGCACCAAAAAAGTGGTGCGTTTAAAATGAATGGCAAAATCCCATAGGAAATATTCTGGTGGAATGTTTCGCGTGGTAACCACTGCCACCAGCCAGAAACTCGACAAGGGGGGTCTGGACAGTGCCTACTTGGAAAACAGACCCAGGGGCAATCTAATTACCCCTACCAGTACTTCCACAATATGATGGTTTGTACTGGTTCTGTTCACAATTTGAGACTAGTAAAGCCAATGGTGACTTTACATGCCCTGGGAGACAGTAGTCGGTCCCAGGGTATGGAGTCTATGTTTGCGGGTCACTATGACACCCCTGTGTTACTGCACTGAGGGTGCTGTGTAACACACATACCAAAAACACATTAAGAAGCCATATGGAGTAAAAGACCCTATAGCCCATTAAACACATTACATAGTCAAAGGACATTCTCAAATCATGCCTAAGAGTGGGAGAAAAAGTCTCACTCTTAGCAGGAGAAAGAATTAAACCCCAAAAGTCCAGCAAAGCTGCTGGGGGACTCACTAGGTTTGGGAAATTAGCCTTAACAGAGAATTCTCCCTAACAAAACTCAAGGTAATAGCTGTTTAATTTCCACACTCTGGGGGCTGGAGGCACTATTTGTGTCTATTTCCAGAGGTGAATGATCAGAAATGCTGCGAGGTAATAGTGTCAGACTGGTTACCCTATATGCCTCCGGAGCCAGGAGAAAAAAGTAATCTAGCCTGGATAAGGAGGCATGGGCCCCAGAGGGAAACTAGTATCTATGGTTTTGGGGGTAAAGTTCTCTCCACACATCACTGAGGCCCAGGGCGGACGCAAACGTCGCCAGCCTCGTGGGGGCGTCTGAGTTCTGCCCCCAGATGCGAGTGCGGTCAAGCGCAGTGTTATCACATCATTGACCTCTCCCCTTAGGATCCATAGATCAGGTTGGTGTTTTTATAGTTCCAATATCCTCCACGAGTTCTCCCCCAAGTGCTGGCAGGGCATATATGGCCAAGATAGCTACGTTTTCCCCTCACAGTGTACCCTGTATCACCACAAACCTACCTCTGGGGTCATGCTCCACCGAGGGCAGCGTAAATGGGAGGCGTTTGTGCATGATTAGCTGTCCCGGGAGGATAGCTCAGCAGCAACGTGCTCGCCTTGGAAGCGAGACGCCACTAAGCAACACAGGTTCGATCCCAGGGGCCACGCTTAGAAACCTCTGGGTATTTAAGCATGTTATAAATACGCAACTAAGACAAAAAAAGCAATTACGCAACTAAAAAACAAACAATCCCTGTAACAGCGCCTCGATGCCCGCGGGCTGTGTGAGGGCTTTAAAAATGTAAAAAATAAAATAAATAAAATTATCAGGACCCCCCGGTAGCCCTGGTGAATCCAGCATGTAGCACAGTACAGTAGTTTGTTTTACGAAAGAGGGTGCAAGTGTGCCTGCTAAGTGCATCTCAGTAAGGAGGGAGATGTCAGGGGAGTGTCTTAAGAAATTGAGTGACCAGACGTTGCTTAATCCCAGATCCCAGGCCGCTGACGTTCCAGGTGAGGAGTTTAAGGGATTTACAGGCCCTGGTGGCCTTTAGCAAACTCTGGGTGAATGCCATGGGCATTTATGGGTGTTGAGCAGTGTGCAAGCAGTGTCTTCTATATGTGCAGCTGGACATGGATAAGTGACTTCATGGGACTTCTCACCCAGTCCTACAACAAACTTAAACAATAAAGTAAAACAAAGACCATTATCTCCGGTCTTCCGATTTCCCCTACCGCCTCCCTATCAAAACATACAAGTCGCGCTGCCTATCATGGGGGAAACGGATAGATCAAGCAACAGCGCAACTAATCGAACATGGGGAGGGTGTTGATTCACCAGGCCGCGCTGCATGGTCACAAATCTTGGCAGTTCGGTGCACTGGTTTCACAGTAATTTGGGGATCCATCTGCATCAATTTCAGGTATCAGCTAACAGACCCATATTTGCGGCGAGTATGACCCTGTCCAGCTCAATTGTTGTCTATAGGTGGTGGTTGATCCTGGTTGTGCTCCCGTGGCGGTTGATCCGGTGGAGGGTCTTCAGGATGCAGTCTGGGTCTGTTCCGTCCATCCCTGTCCGGTCTCCAATCGCCTTCCAAGTGTTGTTCTGCCCATTTCCATGCCTCTCGGGGATCAGTTAAGTGTATTGTGGTACCATTGTAGTATATTTTCAGTTGTGCTGGGAATAACCGGCCATATTTAACCTTTAGGGACTGTAGCCGTTTCTTGAGCTGGTCAAAAGATTGCCTGGCGCGCTGCCCCTCTCTGGTGTAGTCTGGAAAAAAAGGCAATGCAGGATCCATTGTACATGATTGCGCCTTTAGTCTGAGCCATTTGGAGCAGTGCGTCACGGTCTCAATAGTTCAACAATTTAGCGATGACCCCGTATGGCGCAGCATCTGTGATGGGCCGCCCCGCCGGCATGCGGTGCGCCCTTTCAATGGAGAAGAAGTTTGAAAATGTCTTAGGCGCAAGCATGTCTACCAAGCATTGTCCTAGGAAAAGTTCCATATTTGGATCTTCTGATTTCTCTGAGTCCCAAGATGCAGACTTTGTTTCGTCGCAATCTGCCCTCTCCCTCGTCCACCCGTTCCTCCATTGTCATTAGGCACGCCATTACCCTTGCCATTTGCGGTCATGTTTCGGAGGCTGTCTTCCGTTCCTGAATATGCGTTATTCAGCTTCGCCTGTACGAGAGTATAATTTCTGGACATCATGGCGTAGGAGGGCTACGTCTGCAGTAATTGCGTCCTTCTACATGGAGGTGCAGGAATTCGCAATGGCTGTCATGATGTCCTTCAGAGAGATGGTCCCGTCTATGTCCACCGTGTCATTAGGCACCACTTGGCCAGCAGGAGTGCTTGTTGTGGGCATTGCATAATGCTCCATCCTGCTCTGGGTGGATGCCCTTTTTTGCTCGTCTTTGACCATGATCAGTTCGCGTAGGTGCCGTAAGCTCAATTTAAAGATCAGCTCCGTCCTCTGACATAAGAGGCAGGAGTTCCACTGTTCACCTCACTGTCACGCCAGGTTGCGCATGTTATGTTCCGGAGGTGTCAGCTCGGGTAGCCAAGATCACCCCATGTTGTTATCCTTATGTTTCCTAGCTATGCATTTTTTGTTCCAATACCACCATAGAGGTAAGGTTTGCCAATAGGCTTTGTTTGTTGATATAAGGAGTACAGTATATTCTAGGACATATTTTGAGTATGTTTCGGCTCAGCATAGTGCTAAGCCATTCAATAGGCAGGCTTGACGGTAATAGCATTTGTCATTTTGATTTATTTTAGGGTGTTATATGATCTTCTCATGAAAGGAAGGAAACTTCAATTTAAGCATATCCATTTTCAACAAAAAGGTATGTTTCAATTTATTGTGAACGTTTTTGTTGGATACTTGGTATGGACATTTGGTAATGGGATAGCACGCACAGTACACTTAAAAAGGGTTATTAGCACATGGAGACAGCATGTTGAGCAATGAGTATAAGAATTAACATAGGACCAATGTATATGTAGAAGAGACCAATTGGAAAATGATTACATAGTAGCTATATCTCAGGCATGTCATGAGCACGATTCAAGCATTTATCTGGTGTGGGTTCTTCATGGGTGAACGCACGTGACTGGTGCTGGGTGACATGTCTTCAAGCATCAGGTTAATTAATGTAAGCCAAATATTGTTATTGTCTTTGCCTTTTTCCTTTTCCGCTCTTTCCTTGCAGCAATTCATGCTGGGAATTTACATTCTATTTGTGTAAAATGAATTGTGATGGATGCAACTGCTCAATTGGATCATATACTTCATCTGATAACGAATACACTCTTATTACATCCTGATTGCATTGTGTATGTTTCACATATTTTTTTTAAATATAATTGTTCATTTCTAAATGTATGATATAACAAAGCTCTGAAGACTACCTGTGTCGAAGGGTCGAAACAAGTGTGGCAGCATATCATAAAAATAAGACATTTTGCTTTGAAAACTGATTAAGAGTTGTGTCAGTTCTTTGGATTAACAAATTATAGGCAGTGCATATATTTTGAGAGTGCAGCGCACAAGGTTGATGGATCATTCTTCATTCTTTTTGTTCACTTAATGTTTTAGGGTTAGGATCATATTCCAACGACCAGTGCTTGCAGATCGCCCACCCAGAGATTTTTGTCAGTGGTTCTGATATATAGGTTCATTTTTTTACTGTATTGTATTGTTCATTTATATAGCACCTAGTGTTTCAAAGCGCTGAAGGAGGGTGGGGACATGGGGAAAAAAACAACAGTCACTCAGAGCCCTTGAAATTTGGAGACAATAGTAGTCTGCACAGGCAAAGTAAGTGCATACAAAATACATTTAACAGTAATGGTACAGAGGTAAACAGCTCGACGAGGGTTCAACCCGTTTTCTTTCCTTTTTCAGTTACAAAGTATATGCATTGGAATTGTGGGGCCACACCATATCAAATGATGAATAGCTGCCTCTTTGTTTCCATTTTTGGGCAGTTTTTCATGTTCAGTGCCAGAAGATGGTTTCCATGTAACATACAAACAACAGCCTTTTTTCTGGCTGGGCAAGACAGAATTCTATGCCTTTTTATTACTTCCATGATACTTTTGATGATCCTGGAAAACGTTTTAGAATCATCCATGACCATCAGTGCCACATAACAGTATTGAACTCCGGTTTCCTCAATTAATATATATACATGCAACATTACCTTCCCTCTATTTGCAAGCTACATAACCAGAAAGTCCAAATCCCCACCAACCCAGCTCCAAGTTCCCCAACTTCGGATGCATCAAGTAGGGGGTGTAACCTGCTCACACAAAGTGACATTCTGCACGTTGTGTCTATCCATGCTTCCAGCGCTGCCTAAGTTGATTTGTGGATCACGCTGGACTTCGACAAAGCAACATAAAGGAACAATGTCAGCAAGTGGCAGGCACCTGCAGAAACTGTGAGAAACCCAAGGGTATTCTCACTCCTACTCCCTTTGGATCCTCTGCACAGGTGGCCAGGGAAAGGCCATTGCTCGTGGATCCTGACCCTGGGTGGAAGGTCCTTGAGGATTGGGAGTGGAGAACACTTGGGCGAGACATCATATCCCCCTTTTCCTGTTGAGGACAATTCTAACCCTTCCGACCTTTATGGGTTATTATAAGCTAGTGCCCCTCAATTTTCCACACATGACATTCCACAGTACTGGGACAAGGAACAGGCGACTAGGAGTAATGCACACCAACATGCACCACTTTGGTACTGAGATGTGGAAGAAGGCCTCAGAGGAATACATTGCAAGGACCAGGCCTGTCTTGCTAATAAGCCTAACTATAGTAAGGCAATTCAGGAAAAGGACTTGCACCTGCAACCCCTTTACAAAACTCAGGTATATAAAAGGGGAGTGTGCAGGAAGGCAAAGAGAGAGAGAGCTGAGACGCTGGTGGGAACCGTGGTAAGCTGTGCTACAGTCGATGAACACAGAGGACCAACCTAGCTCAGTGTCCGAACGAGTGTGGTGTGGGAGCAGGACCTCTGTGGCGCATGGCCCGAGACAAAGGTAGGAGACCAGATGAGGGGTTGCCTTCACCCCACCTAAAGGACTGCTCATTCTCCTGTGGTGCTGCAAGAGCACAAGAGTGTCAAAGGGGCAGAGAGAGACCCCCTGGAAGGAAGCCGCCCAGTTTAGGGCCAGTGTGATACCGAAGAGGACTTCACAGTGAGCCAGTGAGTTTCCCAGCCGGAGAAAACCGGTGTTGCTGTAACCGTGAGGCTTGTAAAGGGAACCGCTGTTGTCAATAAGACATGAAACTGAATACAATGTAACGGAGTGGTCGCGTGCCTTGTTAAAGGAACAAGCATGGTTTTGAAAGTGTATGATCGCTATGAATCTTTCCCTTTTGAACTAATTAAGCTTTTTGGAGTGGTTGAGGGCCTTAAATAAGGAACGTTTTCAACCAAGGACTGAAAGTACTGAAACCTAATATATATTGAATGCCAAACTCGAAGGGAAACTTGGATATTTAAGCAAACCACCAAAATGCTGGATGTTGATTGGCCGCCAGGGGGCGTAGGGATGTAGATCTCCCTGCGCACCGCTTCCCATCGAAGGGCCGAAAAGGGACCACAGCTCCCCCAAATAGCCCCCAAGTGAGGAACGGGTGGCCCCCACGGGGTGCCAAGTGTCCCTGTGGCCATGCAGAGAGAAATTTTGGAATCCCAAGCCCCGGAGATAGTCGCCTCGTTAGTGGCAGCGGGATGAAACCTGCTCCTGATCCGCCTCTGAGGACAAGAGGGAGAACACAGCAGCGCAGCGACGGACGACTGCCTGGAGGCCTAGACCCTGAGGTGTGATTGTCAGCTCCCACTGAACCCCCGGATCCGATGAGGGAGCGGACCCCGAACCTCCTGGGACAAATGAACCTGTGGGAAGTGAAGTGGTGACCCCCCAACGGGAAGCAAATCAATGTGAGGGGCTCTCGGGACTGTGCTGTAGCGCCAAGCTTCATTAACTGGTACGGCCAACTGCAGAGGCCAAGAGCTGCCATTGTTGTTTGCAAGCCCCTCCCCCCCCAACCCTGCACCTCTAACCATCCTGCAGAGCACTGAGTGAATCCCAGAGAGCAGAATCTCCCCACGGTATCCTTCGTGGCGCCGGCTGCCTCCTCCACCCCCCGCCAGGCCCGACACCTGGACCTGACTTGCCACCTGCACCGGGAGGGAGCATCAAGGCCCCCCAGTTCGGGGACCCCCTCCGGCAGCCCTCAGCCAGCACCAGGTGCAAAGGAACCATGTGCCTGCCCCAGGAGACAACAGGGCACACCTGCAAACTGCACAGACTTTCCTCATTTCTTGCACCCCTGGTGGGGTGGGTGGGGCCCCCAAGGTGCACACCAGAGGAGCCATCTGCTTGCCCCTCAATCAGAGCTCTGGGGCGACTTAGCCTGGCATGGGACACTTTGCTGATTAACATCTTTTGGCCCAGGGGCTGCTGTTTCCTACCCCCTTAACCCACTAAGACCTCCATGTCCCCACCAAAAGGAATCATCAACCATAGACTGGTGAAGTCCGGGCCTGACCTATCACCCATGAGCTGGGAAGCCGCGCTCCAAAAATACAGGAAACCATGCCAGTCACAACAGCACCCGATCCTGAGGAGGCCCACTAAATGAGTAAGGGAATGGCGGCGCTCCTGGAAGAAATATGAGGTTTCAGGGCGGACATAAGCAAAAGACTGGATGGGCTGGATAAAAAAGTGGACAGTATGGATGACCGAATACCAGGTCTTGAAGGAAACCAAACCTCAGTTGACCTGCTAGAGACAGACCCAGACTGACATGAGACTCTGAACTGTAGAGAAGGGAAGAGAAGTGTGCGTTAAAGATGGACGATTTTGAAAACCGTGAGCGCCACAACAATCTAAGATTTTCTGTTTTTCTGGAGCAGGAAGGAGAAACCCAGAGTGACATCATGAAAGCCATCAGCACCTTGGTGTAAAGCGCTCTATAAATAAATCAATCAATAAATAAGGTTGTCGGGAAGCTCTTTAACGAGGGGAACACCAGCGAACCCACCACTGACACATCGACAGAGCGCACAGGGCGGGCGGGGGGCAGCTCTAGAGGACCAAGATCTGTGTTGGCAAGATTCCACTACTTTGCGGAGAAAACGAAGATTCTGGATATGGCAAGGAAAAGGTTCCCGGTAGAACTGGGAAAGTCGCAAATACCAGTGTTCCAGGACGTCAGCCTTCACCCTGACCAAGAGGAGACTGAGCACCACCGACAAAATGGCTCAGCACCAAAGGAGTCCGATATAGAGGGGGGTTTCCCTTCTCCCTCGCCTTCGAATTCAAGGGAAACAAGTACAGTCTAGTGACAGAGGACAACAAAGAGTGTCACGGGAGTTCCTGGAGGTAGTTGGGGATTTTGTTGTTATGAGAAGGGAAGTTGAAGTTATGTAAGCTACCCAGTACGGGATCACTCAGTGGGAAGTTACACCATCTACGTTCAGAAGTAGAGGCGCTCAGCCTCGGGGCAGTGCGCGGCTTAGTGCTAAAATCAAGGGTCACATGAGAAAAGCCAGCCCCCTGAATGGGTAACAACGAACACGATGGCACTGTGTTTTCTTTTTTTTTTTTTTTTAAACGTAAGAGGTTTGAATTCCCTGCACAAGAGGTCATTAACTGTTTGAGAGTTCAACCGGCTGAAATTAGATTTAATGTTTTTGCAGGAGACCCACTGGCAGAGAGAGAGGGAATCATCCTTGAGAGCCAAATCAATAGGGGACATTTTCCATGCCTCCTGTTTAACCAAAAATAAAATAAAAAAGGTGTTGACGCTCCTAGTTGCTAGTAGGCTCCACTTTACCTTGAAGGTGCAAATGAAGGACCGGGTGCCGCTTTGTGATCGTTAAGGGGGAGGTTAAAAGGCTCATGTTCACAGTGGTCTCTCTCTACTGCCCGAACAAAGCACATGACCAGTATTAGGACTCAGTTAAGATTAAAATTCAAGCCTTTGTAGAAGGCACTCTGATAATTGGGGGCGTGTTTAATATGGTTCTATACCCAAAGCTTGACAGGAAAAGGGCAGGTCCCAAAACAGCTACCCAGTTGCAATACAGGCTGTCCTTGCACTTTCAGAGGGTTAATATGGAAATGGGGGTAGTGAACTCATGTTTGGGAACAGGGCGGAATTCCCTCCTTTCACGTACTACTCAAAAGTCCATGATACGTTTTCAAGGATAGATCAGATCTTTTTTGAATCCCCACTATTGTAAAGGGTGAGGGAATCCACCACGAAAATGATCACATGGTCGTATCACGACCTGGTGAGAGTTCGAATTTGTGAACTGCCCCCAGCGAACCACGAATCCAGGTGGACATGCAACGAGCAGTTGCTGTGAAATAAAGCCCGAGCCCGGGTGCTGTTCAAGGCGATCAGAGAATTCTTTGAGTTTAACGACAACGGGTAAGTGGGGATCCCGGGATTCTGCGACGCCTTTAAGGCCACATTTCGGGGAGTCTTGCTGGGTATGGGGGCCAAGAGAAAGAGGAAAAGGGCAGCAAAGGAAGCTATCCTGAGGGGGAAGATTGGGTTCTTGCAGCCAGGAAGGAAAATGAAACTCCAGATGTTTCCAGGGAAATGGGCTAAGCTCCAGGGATACAAAGCAGAGCCCTCATGGTTGGCGTTACGCTCACCTGGTCTCTGCAGAAGCGTTGGGGCACGGTTGCAGCCCTCCCTGGGGTGAGGTCGCTCGGGTCCGACTTTGCCCTCTGCGCTTATGTGGTGACTGGTGGTAATAGGGGATGCTGCTCGGAACTGCTCCTGCGTGGAGAAAAGGGGGCGCAAGTATGCCAGCTTGTGCGCCTGATCCCTTTCCAGACCCCTTCTCCTAAACCGTGGTACCCGTGGGATGAGCTGTCCATGGTAAGCTCACCTGTTGATTAGTTTTGTCGAGCACTCTGTCCTGCTGCTTCTGACAGGGGCACTTGTATGATCTGGACAGAGTTCCTTCACTGGTCCCTTGCACGTGGTTGTCCAGTCCTGCTGCAACTAAGCCACTATACTTCAGGTAAGTGTTTGTGTTTGCCTTTGTCTCTCCTCGTCTGTTTGCTCTTGCTTTCTTGCAGGTGATGTTGCCAGCCCGGCAGAAGCTGCGGAGCTCGAGGCGGCAGCCGGAGGGAATGAGGAATGAAGCTGCAGCGGTTCAGTAGCTGATAAATTGTTAACTAGGGGGCGCACAGGGTTCAAATGCGGCACGGTCCTAGGACGGATGTTCTAACCTTGTCTTTCTTCTTCTTCACAGGGTCCGAGTTCGTGGATGCGGAGTGCGATGCTGCGGCGACGGGATTAAGATCACTGGATGTCAGGATATGAGTCTGTAGATGAATCGATGAAGCACCGGTTTCCTGGAGGTGAGTATGCAGGAGAATGCCTGGTTTCAAAGTTAAGTAAACTGGTCCAAGTGGCGGTGAGTGTCACGTTGCACGCAAGTGCACAGTAATGCGAAGCACCAGCCTTAAGGATATAGCAGTTTATATAGCTGAGCTTCTGAAGCCACGCCCACCATCAGGTTCACCCTGCCTGCCACACCCTGCCACACCCGATGAGTGAGCACATGAAAACCAGGCCTAGGGAGCCACACCCTAGGAGCCAGCACACGAGTATGTTCTCTGGATTAAAGGCTTGAACTTTTGGAAAGTTCTTGTAAAATAAAAGCACTCCTGCACTGAAATAAAGTGTTCCTGCTCACATCTCTATATGAGCCTGGCGCCAAGGCGCCAGGACGGAGTCCAGCCAGGGCCCCTGTGTTTATGGGTCCCAACGGGACATAAATGAGTCAAGTGACCCATTGCCCCCATCACTAGATGGTATGGTTTTTGTGTTCTGGGGCCTGTGCCCATGACAAAAAGGATTGTACTTCGGCTGAGATCTGGCCATTGCAGCCCAGATCACTTTGCCAAATGCAACCGAGATTTTTTTTACCTTAGTAGTGTACTTGAGGCTAGTCCCCAAGAACTGGGGATTTGGGGGCAGCTTTTTCCTTCAAGCAGATGTTTCAGACCCAATAGTATCACCTCCGTTTTTTTTGGGTTAAGTTGTAGCCAGTTTTTTTCCATCCAGGTCCCTATTTCTTTCAGACACCTGCCAAACAGAGCAATAACATCCTCTACATTATCGAGCCAAATATATAGCTGAGTATCATCGGCGTAAGAATGGAATCTGAGCTGATATTTCTCCAAGATAGCCATAAGGGCACAAAGATAGATATTAAAGAGGAGTGGAGAGAATGCAGATCCCTGCGGCACACCACAGCACTTAAGGAGGATTTTCGATAAGAAACCTCTGGCCTGAACACATTGTTGGCATCCGGTGAGAAATGAGGTAAACAACTCTAAAGCACAGGGTTCTACATTGACAAGATTTTTCATACGATCCAGCAAAATAACGTCCGTGGTCCACCGTATCAAAAGCGGCAGCTAGATCGAGCATCACAAGCAGGGAAAGTTTATCTGTACCCCCAGCCTGTAACATCTCATCCCATACCGCCAACAGTGCCGTCTCCGTCCAATGCAAGGGGCGAAAACCGGGCTGCAAACATGTGAGACAGGGCCAGCTGCCAAGTCCACTAGATATGAACAACATTCCATCCCCTGAACAACAGTAACACCAGCTGGAATAAATATGAATAATTCCTCATAATTCAGAGTAATTCAGAGCTACAGAAGCCCAAATCGTGGTCTCGGAACACGTGCACCTGCCGACTCGGATGATTAATCGAAACCATAGCTGGGAAAGAGAGGCAATCTCTCGCCGCCAGACAGAAGCTTGCAACAAAGATTTTACAATGTGAGACAAGTGTTGCACGATGTGAGCGAGCACTCATAGTCTAAGGTGGTGAACGCAAGTTACAATGCTGACACATAGTCATTCTTATTACCTTGAGAAGGGACACCAAGAGCTGATAATCATTGCGGATCCCAGGCCTGGGGAGGACAGCTCTAGCCAATCACAGTTCAGGCACCTTGGGGTGGGTAGCAACGGGCAAGAACCAATGTTAAGACCCTCACACTGCAACATGGTTTAGAATTAGATAATTGGGGATGGACCAGGCCAGCCACTTGACATGCGAGAGCCAGTAGACTAACATGTATAGTGCCCACTATAGGTGGACTATTTCTCAATACCCAATCCCAGATGACGTTAGGTTTTCTGGAGAGGGGCCCAGGTTATGATGCCACTCCGATACAAACCTGGGCTGCGAGCCAGGAGAGGTTGAGTGGTTCTTGGATTCCTTCTATCCTTGTACTGAGCCCTGTTGGTTTTGACTGTAATAAACCGCAGTTGAACTTGCTGTTTGTCTGGGCCTACGTTCTTTTTGGGGGAAGGTGGTGGCCCTGCCCTCGAACCTACCTGGGAGTTTGTCTCCAACAAGTTGGTAGCCAGAGGATAGTGGAATGTGCCAGCCCGGCACCAAGCCAACTCCTTCGCTGCTGAACCTGAGAGGGTGTGGGAGCCTTGCATATTTTGAGAAAGACAGGAATACATGTGCCTGTTTAAAGGTTATCGGGAGCCGTTTGGAAATCATCCTGCCCGAGATCGGCCAGTTGTCCAGGCAGACCAGTATGGGGAGGCGAGCGCCTAGACGGGGAGCCGGCAGCCGAGCAGCATCAGCACAACACGGAACATAAGTATTGGTCCAGGCTGACAGCAACTGTGGGTGTGAGGGAGGGTATTGTGGAGTATTGTTGAGTATTGTCAACATATTGTTTAGTAGTGTCATAGTAGTGTCTAGCACTCTTGTAGTGAGTAGGGACTGCAGCAGAGGTAGTCCCTTTTCTCTGTTTAGGGCATATTCGGTCTTCAAGGTAAAAAGTTCTGGTGAGCAGCCTAGACTAGTAACTGAAAGGACTCGGATGACAAGAGTTTTGTGACAGAAGTATTCCTGTGGGTTGGCCGTTTTAGCTCGGCTCATAGATGATGGTATTCCCGTGAGAATTAGCTAGAGCTATCTGAGATTGCGCAAGGTGGGTCACTGGTTAAGACTCCTGGAGAGAGGCGTTCCACACGTTAGGCGATGCAACGGGTGCATTTCGATCACAAGAGAATATTGGTATACTCTGCCTGGAGAGCAGGAAGACAGCTGTGGGGTTTGTGTGGGTTTGGGAGTAACGGGCTATTGTTCTCTGTGTGCTGTGTTTCATTTACCTATATTGTGTTAATAGCTTGTTGACATCACCCTTATGCTTTGCACCTATGACACTGAGTTTTGAAACAGTGAGAAGCTAATGTTGAGAACTTGGGATTGCAGACGTGGTGAACCAGTGGCAGTGCGCGGAAGGCACATGTGCAGGATTGTGGTTGTGTACCTGAGGAGGCAGCGATTGTGAAGGCAGGTGCAGAGCCAGAGAGGCTCGTAGAAATTGGAAAGTGTTGTCATTGTTTTGTAACCCCTTTATCTCTGAACAGCGGATTATGGAAACCCTCAACTTGAGGTCAGGCAAGAGGTATTGAAATGTATCAGGGTAGTAGTAGAGGGGGGGGGATTACTCCCCTTCAACATTTGTGTAAGACACTTCCACCTTATAAAGAAAACATCTGCAAATATAGTATAGAATGGTCCAAAAGTACAGAAGGTACATTAACCAAACCATGGCCACCTTGCGTCAGTGGATGCAAAGTCAGCAGGAGGGGAAGGGGGAAGAGACCCACCCCTCCGCCATACAAGCCACCACCATACACTAAAGAGGATAAGCTTAAAGGCTCAGAACAGCCTGCTAGTGATGAGGGGGGAGCAGCGAAGGAGGAGTTTGGGAACATGAGCACGAACGAATGGATAGCAGACCAGGTGCTCGTAAAGCATAAGGGGAAAACAGATGGGCAGTCAGAAGGGGCGACTGAAGCCATACACAAACTGGAGAGGGAAAGCGGGATGACAGACAGGGCAAAACTAATGGAAGAAGAAGATAGAAACGGGAAGGGCAGGGAAGTGAGATTAGAGCACGAGGACAGAGAAAGAAGGAAAGAGGAGAAACTGGAGCGGGAAGACAGGGAGAGGAGAAGGAAGAGCGGGAGCATTTGGATAGGGAACAGTAAGAAAGGATACAAAGGGATCTGAAGTAAAGGAAGAAAGCAGAGAGGGAAATGAGGGAGAAAAAGGAGAGAGAACTAGAGAAAGTGGAGGGACAGAGAGAGAGAGCAAGAAAAAAGTTAGCAGAGAGGGAACAGAGGAAGTCTCATTTGGACAGACTGGGAAGAGAACGAGCACGCAGGGAAGATGACGAACGAGCAATAAGGGCAATAAGGACGCAGGCAACGCTGGATAGGGAAAAGGATAGGCGCGGGGAGAACAGCCGGGCTGAGCCAGACAGCATGTGTTCACGGGGCTGGAGCGCGACAAAAAGGAGCGGAACGGGCCTAGGAGATTAGACAGGCAGCAGCAGGTACAATCTAGTGGATATCTAGCTCAGCACAAATATATCGCAGACTCGACATTGAGGAGATTGAGATTTGCTGATGACTTTTGTAGCAACATGGACACAGAATCTGACAGTGACGACAAGCACAGTGGGGACGAGAGGGAGGAGCAAGGAGGATCACAGTCCACTGGGCAGATAAATGGGCGTCATGGGAATGTTGGGCTGACAGACAAAGAGAAGGAGGGGCAGATTCTGGGGAGAAACCACAGCAGGGGGAACGTCATGTACACCACCCACAACACATATGTTAATAGACTAAGAGATCTCCCAGGACATAGGAGGTGGAAGACTGCTATAGCATGTTCCAGGGGACGATTGTCCAGAGCTTATGACGACAGCAAAAGGGTACTCGCATTGGAACCAGCAGATATATGCACATACATTGGGGATGAAAGAGGGCCTCGACAAATCAGACTGTATCGAAGGACACCGGAGGAGAGGGTGGCATATTCACAGATGCCCTTATTATAGAGAGGGGGTCGAGACCTCATTATGTGCCATGGAAGCACACGGACAAGGCCAATGTGAAGTGTAGGTTACCATCATTAAGTGCAGGAGCGGGGAAGTGGATTTATGGAATGGAGAGATTGACAGCCGGGCACAGATTAGAGTGGGTGACTGTTAGGCAGAAACCTGTGCAGTTCCCTCTGGGACCACTGCAAAAGATTTAAGACTACAGGTGTTTGGCAGTAAACCCACTTGGTAGCAGTCTGTACCACACAGATTCACTTGGTAGCTGTGGCTGAGCAGTCAGACTTCCCTCAAGAAGAGTTAGGCAGTATACAGAGTATTCACAATAGGTCAAAAGAACACAGTAGAACAAGTAAACACTGACCAGGGCTTGGTGTAAAAGAGATATAATTATGTATTTAAAACCACATCTAGAAAAACACACAGGCACTAATAGTAAGCAATTCAAAAACACGGTCACTAAAAGATATACACTCCCATAGAAAAATATTAGACAAGTCTTAAGTAAAGCCTCACTTATTTTCAGACAGCGGTGAGCTCTTAACGCAGATGGCACTCTAATAATTCGTTTTAAAAGGGAGAGAAAAACAGAGAATAAATTGAAACAGGTCCCAACACTTTTACAAGAACACACCAAGAGAGGAAGGCAAAGTAAAACCGTGAAGTTAGAGTTCAATAGGCTGGATTCACTTTAAGAGGATCAAACGAAATGTGTCCAAGGTCACACGGTTACAGTGCACAAAAGTCTTGAAAAGATTCAAAAAGAGTTGGACCAAAGAAAGGGACCAGTTAGAAGGTCAAGGCGGCCAGCCCAGTCCAGAAGGTTAAGGGGTTATTATTACCTTGTAGCAATCTTTAGAAAGGGAGTCCTGGCGGACACGGTACCTTAAAGTGGTGAGAATACTCCAGCGGGCCAGTTGTTCCTGGCAGCGGATACAAGTCGATGCTTCGTCCGGGGGAAGAGAGGATCTCGTCGGGGAGGAAGACAGGAGTCCGTTGCACTGCCAGGGAATCGCGGTTCAGTGGTAAGTGGATATCCGGTTGCCGGGGTGCTTGGCACGGGCAATTCGACCACAAGCCGGTCTGGGGTGCGAAGAGAAGAAGGTAAACTGGTTGTGCCCATCAGTCAGGGGAAGAAGCCTCTCCAGCCGGGAGATCTTCTCTGTCGTCGGGAAGTGGCGAGTCGGTTCCGCAGGGCTCCACCGGTGGTGTCGTCGTGGAAGGTCGGCTCAGCTTCTCCCTCGTCGGATTCTCAGGTCCTGTGGCGACTTCTGAAGTTCCAGTCCCCAAAGCCCTGCTTTTATGCAGCACACCCCCATTCACTCAGCCTAGCTGTCAATCAAACATGTTAAGTGGTGAGCCGGCCGGCTCACCACTTGGGCCAATCACACAAGAGTGCGACTTGAGTTACCAAGGTAACTCAGTCCAGGGTGCCTAAACCCCCTCCGACACCCCCTCCCACACGCCCTGTGGTACCCAGACAGAGTGGCACCACTTTTGGAGGCTTCTGTGGAGAAGCCCACCAAAAAGTGGAACAAAGGGCTCGACTTGGGTTGGAGTCACAGAAGAGAACACAAACGCCATTTTAGAATCAAGTCCTGGCAAAAAATACCAACCGGCGAATTAATATTAAATAAATAAACCGGCGGTATGTTCGATGCTATGAGAATTAAATAATTAAAGTTGGTAGCCTCGAACAATGGGAAAATCCCATAGGGATATATTCGCGGTCGAATATAAAAAGTAGTATCCACTGCCACCAGCCAAAACCCGATCAGGGGGGACGGAGATGTGCCCCCTCGACTAACAGACCCCGGGGCAATCGAATTGCCCCAACCAGTATGTCCACAATATGATGGTTTGTACTGGTTTCTGTTAATAATTTGGGACTAGCAAAGCCAATGGTGACTTTACATGCCCTGGGAGACAGTAGTCAGTCCCAGGGTATGGAGTCTATGGTGGGGTGTCACTATGACACCCCTGTGTCACTGCACGGAGGGTGCTGTGTAACACACATAGTAAAAACACATGAGACCCTATGGAGTAAAGGACCCCATAGCCCATAAAACACATTAACAGTCAAAGGAACACCATAAATCATGTCCAAGAGTGGGAGAAAAATTCTCTCACTCTTGGCAGGAGAAAAAACACAAACTCCAGAAATCCAGCAAAGCTGCTGGGGGACTCACTAGGTTAGGAAATTCAGCCTAAAGAGAGAATTCTCCCTAACAGTGACTTAAAATGACTATTGGTGCCAATACTAGGAGATGCAGCTGATGACGTATGGAAGAGGGTGCGGTTCCCAGGGGTGACGACACAGAGCACGATTGTGCACCATCTGCAAACTGCAAGGTAGCCATATGGCAAGCATCACAAACACAATACCCAGACGCATCAGATATCGGGGCGCTTACGTCACGCAAAATGAGGGAAGACGAAGACCCTGTTCAGTACATTCAGGAGATTCAAGAGCTTTGGCGCAAACATTTGGGACAAAATCATAGCCATATTTGATCACATTTTAGTGTAGGGACTGCCAGAGCCGGTACAAAACAGTTTGAAGAAATTGGTAGGGATGGAAACAAAGGGGTGGCCAGAGATACAGCTCACAATAGTGCACGATTGTAGATTGTGGCAGCAGAAGGTTAAGCAAAAGGTAGAAGAGAGGAAGGCAGATAAGGCCAAACTAGTGGAACAAAAAAAACTATCAAAGTATGCGATGGAAGGGGCAGTCATAACCAGCCCCACACCACAGGCACAGCATCAGCATCAACAGGCACAGCCGTTTGCACCGCCCATGGGAGGAGGGTACATGGGGGAGGGCGGGGTGGCCCACATTAGGGATTCAGAGGAAGGGGAAGTTTTCAAAGAGCCTTCTGCTGCTCAAGGGAGGGAGCCACCACAGTGCTGGACTTGGGGACAGCTACGACATATTTCGCGGGCATATTGATTTAGAAGGACGACAGAATTGGGGAGGGCAGGGCCAACAGCACTATCAAGGGAGTCAGGAAGATTATTATGCCCAGGACCAACAGCCATAAGGGCAGATGCAAGGCACATATCAGCAAATGCCACAATCACATGAACCAGCACAGTTACTGAACAGACGTAAGCACCACAGATAGCAGCCCTACGACCACAGTATTTACAATCACCACAGATTAGGGGGAACACACAACAGCTAGCACAAATACAGGATGACACACCAGCCAACATCGACACAGTGGTGACAGTACCAGTTCAACGACCAGAAGGGGTCACCCTGGTGGGGAACAACCCCTTCACAGTGAATGGACTATGTACCCTCAATAGGACAGCCCACGGTCTAACTTGATGTGTTCCATCCTGTCGATCACACCCAACCCTGTGGAGGAACCTCGCATAGGGATGGCGATAGGTGACAAAACGTTTTCCTTTCTTGTTGACACTGGGGCGACTAGGTCATGCATTAGGGAAGGAACAATTTAAGTTGTCAGGTGATTCTCTGGGGCTTGAGAAGTGGTTCCTTTTACTGATAACATCTCCCCATCTATAGGAGATCACGACTTATCACTACCTTTACTTTACTCTCGACAGACACCTGTAAACATCTTGGGACGAGACATCATGAGTAGACTAAACATGACTATTTCATTCACAGACAAGGGCATAGCGTGCTTGACGCCAGGCATACACATGTTGAATGTAAAGCAGATCGTCCCGGCATATTGTGGACGCACAGTACAGAGGGGGGTGCCAGTGGACCCAGAGATGTTTCAATATGGGACAGACATTACAATTGCATGCATGGATGTCAGGCATTGCAGGGAAGGTGTGGCGAGTTCCAAACGAATACCTGTTCAGGCCAGAGATACCACTGGACGAAAGATTCATTTAATGATAGAATCAGTAAAGCCAATTCGAATTCCAAACAGCTCTTCACTATTCTCCGAGAATTGGAAAATCCAATTGCCCCTACAGACAATGTCCCCAAGGACAAATCCTGGTGCACGAGCTTCCAAAATGCCCAAGCAAATAAAATTACAACCCTTCAATCTAAAATTGCTAAGAAAAAAGCCCCCTTGAGCCCTAGCAAAACTCATACCACCCCACGGAAAGAAATACCGAGCACATCCATCCAAACTAACTGTAAACCCTTCAGATTCACTAATATCTCCATACTGGAAACTGAAAAGGTCATTCTATCCCTTAAACCATCGAACTGCCAAGGCGACAGCTGCCCTGCGCAAATCATCAAGGACGCAGCCAGAGATTTAGCACCCTTCATCTCAAAACGTATTAACTCCTCCTTCAATACGAGTACTGTACCTACCAACCTTAAAGAATCCTGGGTACTGCCCCTACTAAAAAAACAGACACTTGACCCAGCAATCCCCACTAATTATAGGCCCCATTTCTCCTTAAAATCATCGATAGAGTAGCCTACCTCCAAATCCAAAATTACTTGGAGACACACCAACTATTAGGCTCACGGCAATCTGGCTTCAGACCACTTCACGGTACTGAAACGGCCCTTATTGACCTCAAGACACAAATCGACGAGTTGAAGGATAAAGGTACTACAGTTATGCTCCTCCTCCTTGACCTATCAGCGGCCTTTCACCTGGTGGATCATGCAGTATTATGCATCCACTTAGCGTTTGCCGCCCATTTCTCAAGTGAAGCTATAGCATTGATACAATCCTTTCTAGCTAACCGTACGATGAGTGTTCTCCCCCGTAGCGGCAGCGGACCCAAATCCATATCACTTGTGGCGTCCCACAAGGCTCATGTGTCTCCCTGACTATGTATAATATATTTCCTAAGCCACTCTTCGACAAACTTGACAGATTAATTGTAACCTACACTAATTATGCGGACGATACGCAGATTCTCATACCACTGTCTGGCAACTTTGTCGAAGACACAGCTCTAGTAAACAAAATTTACCTCCTCATTCAGGCATGGATGGCCTCCCACGGCCTCTGTTTAAATGATGACAAAACAGATACTGATCTTGGGTTCCGACTCCAACCTAAGAAAACCAATTATAGCAACTTCAACATAGATGGCAACATAATCAAGGTGGCAACTGAGGTAAAAACTCTAGGCTTTTACCTTGATTCCACTCTATCCCTCAAAAAACAAGTTAACTCCTTGGCATCGTCTACAGCGTACACCTGTAAATTAATCAGGACCTGCAGACCGTACCTTTCCAAAACTAACTGCATCACACTAGCTAACGCATTAGTAATGTCCAAGCTGGACTATTGCAATGCCCTCTATGCAGGAGCCAATAAAACCATCATAAATAAAATGCAAATCCTTCAAAATAATGCTCTTAGAGCAGCTCTTGACATACCCCGCAGAGAACATATATCCAACATCAGGAAAGACCACCACTGGCTCAAAATAAGCGGCAGAATCCTTCTCAAGACACTATCGCTCACCCACAAAGGGCTCAACAACTCAGCACCCCCCTACATCTCAGCCAAACTGACTAGAAAATCGTCCAGACACCACACTAGGGCTACTAACCACCTCCTGCTTGAAACCCCTAGATTTAGACAATCCAAAGCGGGAGGAGCTAGCTTCCCGGTCAGAGCCGTCCAGGCGTGGAACGCATTGCCTACAGCACTAAGGGCTAACCTACCCTATACCAACTTCCGATGCAAGGTAAAAAACTGGCTCTGGTCCAACAACAACTAATATGGCCATGATACTCCTGAAACCTAGTCCATGACTTTTCTGCGCTTACCCTTTTACCTTTTTGTATACTCCTTCAACACTGTAATATGTTAGCTTTTCATCTCCAATTGTTTGTATTGACATGTATGTACTGTATTGATATGCTTCTTATTCCCTGTATGCAACCCAAGCTTAAGTAACCTTGTATCTGCTGCGCCCGGCTACCCCTGGGTTTTTTGTGCACATTATCAAATAATAAACATAAACATATATATTGTTCAAATTCATAAAATAAATCTTTTAACTTTGCAAAACAACCTGCTTCTTGGTTCAGTGAGAGCGGGGGGATTCAAAGAGAGGGGCGTGATATAAGGGTACATCATTCAGAAATAAAAGAACTTATAGACACAAATATATAATTAAGGGTTCCAGCTGTGCGGGGCGTGGCTAACTAGCCATGGAGTAGGACATGCTCCTGTGCAGCAGCTCCTGGTGATCCGACGTCGATCCGTGTAACCGCACCTAAATGGGACTAAGAGTTCCTCAAATGATAAGCTAAGACATTGGAAGGTGTGCCCCATGACCGTAGCAATTTGCAGATAAATTGGAATGTGTGTGCCCGAGATATTGGTGTTTATATGCACGACTCGGTGGGCGTGCAGTCACACAAAATGGCGGACGACAAAGGAATCGGAACCCCCGGCCGTCGGAGTCACGGAGCCTGATAATACACAGCGAAACGAAAAGCTTGCTCCAGGCGGGGCGCCCGACGGAGCGTTTGCCTGCTCGATTGCAGTCCGTATGGAACAGATGATGGAGGGAAGCTAAGGAGCGGCGAACTGAAGATACATTGTTGACCAGGCGGGGCTCCCCTGGGGGATCCATCGGTTGAGCGGGCTGCGCGGATCTGATGCTGCCGGGCTCAGACAGAGCAGCCATTTGAGCGCCTCCTTTGTGCAGAAAATAAAAGCCGCGCACCAGGATCAAAGGAAACATTGTTGCGGGTGCTCGACACAATTTCAACCGCGGATGCCTGAACTAGATGTGGCAGTTCGGGACGGCTGCGCGGGAGGCAGTGGAGCGTGTGAACCGAGCCGACAAACATAATATGGAGCTTCAGCAGCACGGGCAGCAGATGCAAACGAAGGCTGCTTATGGAGCATAATAGCAGCTGGTAATGACGGAAACGAGCCCCTGGTAGCAACGCCTACCGGAGGACACAATAAAAGACCACTGGACTGGCTGTAAAGAAGGTGCTTTTTTGCACCGAGTGACAAGGTGAAATATAGCAGTGGGAGCAGGGGCTGAGGATGAGCAGATGACCCCTGTGGAGTCAAAGGGGTAAAAGGTGGATGCCACCACATAGAGGCACGGCATGCAGGGTGAATCCTAGCGGATGTGGATGTAAGAGGGACTGCTATGGATGCAGACAGCAGTGTGCAGCCTGGTAGACAGGTGATCATAATAATGGAAAGCGTAGCCTCTAAGACGCAATAAGACAATCTGAAACGTGGGAGGACACAACCCACTCTAGGACTAGCCCAGCAAACACAAATCTACGCTACGGCCCCTCTGGGATAATTGCCCCAGAGATGCACTGGTGACGTATCAACTCTGAGAAGCAGGATCAACACACCTGAGACCAAGCAACCTCGGGCGCATAACTGAGGCCGCAAGATGACAGGACGAGGGGCCGTAAGCAATGGTTTTAATTAGATTATTTTAAACTAAGAGATTGGTTCTGCACAGTTCTGGCTGGATACTCACACTATAAATTTGAAATAGGCCGTCAAGATCTGGTCAACAGGTTTAGACTGGACTTCTAGCGGGTGGTTCTGAAGTCATAGCTATCTGGGTCAGCTCTGCTCTACTGGTCTGGATCTCTGGTTCTGGCAAAATTTCTTGGCACTGCACAACTGTCTGGTCTGGTCTGCAGTTCTGGATACAGCACTGCTTTCAGGTTCTGGTTCTAGCCAGAATCAAACAGCTCGCCCGGCTGTTGAATAGTTTGGTTAGGTGGCTGGATTCTGAGGCCTGCTGAGAAGGATTCAGCTTTTGGTTCAGGCTTCCCTGCTTCAAGTTCTGCAGTCTATGGTCCTTCTGGATATTGTCTGGTCCGGCAAAGTGCTTCGCAAGAAAGTGGAAAGAGCAGTCCCTACCTAGGTCTCAGTGGCTTTTTTTATGTCTTTTGAAAATAGGTGGGAAGGCTAACTTTCTATGCCCAACCCACTAAGGATCCTGATAGGCGAGAGGATTTTCTGTCCTTTAACTGGATAACTGAGTTGTGAGTCAGAGTGATGCTACCCTTTTACAATCTATTGAAGAAACGCCCCTTTGCTTTTACTTAGAAAATGAATATTTCATAACAAACAGGTTTTCCAGATACACACGTGGTTCATAATACATATACACATCACAGATGAATTAGGACATGTCTCTGTTCAAGCCCCATGTTCCTGTGAGCTTGGGTTCAGAAACAACAACATTTTGCGCTTTTAGTGGGTTTTGCCCTGGTCGGTTCGGCATCAAATCTTCCCCGGAGGTACACCCCCTCTCTGGGCACATTACAATAAGTTTTCAATTTTCTGAGATACCACAGTGTCTAATATTAATAATCACGGGGTTCGGTCTCAGAACATCACCCAGAGTTGAGCTTAGTCTCAAATTGTGGGTACATTTCTCATATTAAGAATCCCCAAATTGTACATTTCTGTCAGCTTTAATACAATATTTTATAAGCAATTTAATAAAACATACATTTGCTCTCAATTCAGTACACCCATTTGTTTGCCCCCGCCCCCGGGAACTTGGCTTGACTCAGATCATGTGTCTTGCCTTCCCCAGAGCAACTGTTGACAATTACACCTCAAATCAGCATATCCCATTCAGCTGAAGGCATCCTTTGTCTGGTTTTTCCTGCTAGCAGGGCATCAGTCCAGGGTGCCACTCTCCATTTGATTAACAGAAACTTGTGATTTCCTGCCTTCTGGTGTGGAGTTCTGAGGTGTGACAGCTTCCCATAGAGAGAGGCCTCTTGAACCTTTAATTAAATCAGACTGCCTTCTAGTATAGGGCCTGGGAACAGTAGGTGTTAAGAATTCTCATTAACCAGCAAGGCTTTGAAGTCCCAGCTGGCTTAGGTTCCTTTTCAGCCCTGAAATACCGGTCTCCTGTCAGAGTTTAGATCGCTAGTGCCGGTTATTGTCAAGCGCCGGTACTGCACCCATTTTTTTTGGCAGCTGTCTTGAATTAATGCATTTCCAAAAAGGGCATTTTACTTGATGGCATATGATCCTCGCTAACATTGTATTGATGTGGATTTTGCAGTAGAATCATTTTGTGCCCATGATTTTAGCAATTTTTGACATCAATTAAAACGGATTTTGAACAGCACCATATTCCTTTGCACGGATTTCGCTCTGTGTGCAGCCAAAGGATAGGGTCTGGCAATGGTCTCCTGTATTAACTATCTTGCCATGTTTGAAATATGCATTTTGAGCTTGGATTCAGAGAAACAAAGGTGATTTCAAAGCGCTTTTTGAGCTAACAGGCACTGCTGTTTTTCCTTTGGCACCACGTTTCACTCATGGCGCTTCTGGCCCATCACGCTCGCACTGGTGGGTGGCAGGTCAGGCGACCATTTTGGTGTGCGCAAAACTGCGCGGTTTTCCTGGATTCTGGCGCAAATGTGGGCTTTTCGGCCATCTTGGATTTTCTAAGCCCACAGCACCAAATGTTGCAGCATAATAACTCGAACATGGGTCAATACACCTGACAACCCCGCGAAATTGAAGGTTCTGGACAAGAGTAAAATGTACTTTTTTGAGACTCCAGAAGAAGAAACGACATGGCTGGACCTGCAGGGCTGCCCGGAACGAGATACGGAGCAGACTCAAGAGGAACACGATAAGTGACTGAGATACTGTAGGTATATTGATGTGGCGCAGAGCGAGCACCCCAGCAGCGCCTATGATAAAGATTAAGGCTAAGGGGAGCAACTAAGTCAGGTTGATATTTGGCTAGGATACCATTGACTGTAACGAACTCAATGAACTGGAATATAGTAGCGCGTATACATACGCAAATTGTGCAGCAATGTGTGGTTGAACTGATGCAAAACAGGAGCGGCAGGGCGAAAGCACCCTACCCCCCGAACATTAGTTGTAGTAGGTTAGCCACTAGGGCGACCTCACCCCACAGAGCTTCGAGTACAGGTGATAGCCGGAAAGAGCTAGATTCGGGGGTGCCTGAGATCCAGGGATGGAGCTGGGCAACAGTTAAAGGGGGGGTTGTTGGGGATGGGACGGGAGGTGGGAGGGGGGAATGGGGAGTTTGGGGTGTTTTTGGTTGTGGGGAGTTCATACAGGGGAACGAGCCTATATAGACGGGAATGGAACTTAAAGTTAGACTGCACCTGTGGGGGGAGGAATGGAAATCGAATAAGCCATTGAGGACCTTAAAATAGTTACATGGAACGTAAGAGGGCTCAATAGTTATTTAAAGAGAAATAAAGTTATGTTGTACCTGCGTAGACAAAAAATAGATATTGCATTGCTGCAAGAAACTCACCTGACGTGGGAGAGAATGGATACGATTGCTGGGAAGTGGAGGGGGGTGTTGGTGGCTCATCATACTCTGCTTATGCCAGGGGTGTGCTTATTTGGGTGGAGCCACATGTCCCATTCCAGCGATTGCAAGTGGTAGCTGAGGCGGATGGGAGGATGGTTATATTGAGGGGACTGGTGGAAAATAGGGAGATAAGCATAGTAAATACGTACGCCCCGAACCAGAACACAGCAGCGTACATCAGAACATTATGTACTAATCTGAGCAGGTGTGTGGGGAGCGCAGTGATCTGGGGAGGGGACTTTAACTGCGTACTGAACCCAAGGGTAGATAGATCGGATGGGAAGATGGATAGACCTGCCCCTGCCGCCAAAGCGCTACAGACATTGCTGAGTGACTTTGACCTAGAGGATGCATGGAGATCGAGACACCCCAAGAGAGGCAATATTCACATTATTCTGCCCCACAGCAATTATTCACGAGGTTGGACTATGTCTTTACTACACCTGAAGTAATAGCGGAGATTGTTAGGCAGAAACCTGTGCAGTTCCCTTGGGGAACACTGCAAAAGATTTAAGACTACAGGTATAGCAGTAAACCCACTTGGTAGCAGTCTGCACCACTCAGATTTACCTGGTAGCTGTGGCTGAGCAGTCAGACTTCCCTCAAGAAGAGTTAGGCAGTATGCAAAGTATACACAATATGTACTCAGACACAATAGCACAAGCAAACACTGACCAGAGCTTGGTTTCAAAAGTATATAGTTATTTATTTATTAAACACACATAAGTTGAAATTACTCTAGCATAAATATAGTAAAAACTCTTCAAACACAGTTATAATGAAAGCAGTTTCAACCCTTACTCCTATCTAGACAACTCTAGGTTAACACCACATAATTCGAACAGAGGTGAGTGCTTAACGTTAGATGACACTCTAGTAGGTTCAAGGAAGGGATAAAAAAGAAACAGAAATGGGTTAAACACCCCACTCTAAGGTCCAGAACACTTGCAATAGGCTCAAAGAAGCACAGGTGAGCAAAAGTCACTAGGCAGGGCCCACTCTTAGAGTAGCCGGAGCGAAAATGTGCCCAAGATCACACTGTTATTAGGGATTCAAAGTCTTGCAAAGAGTTAGAAAGAGTTTAGAGTGGTTTAGAAAGTTTAGCCAGGGTGTCCCAGGCACTCCCAGGGTCGAAAGCCGGGGGCTAAATCTACCCCGTACAGTCGGTAGCAAGGGAAGCCAGGCGGAACACGGTACCTTAAGCGGAAGGGATCCTCCAGCGGTGGCAGTTGTTCCAGGCAGTGGCAGCAAGGCTCGACGTCGGTCAGGGGAGAAGAAGTTCTCGCTGAAGAGCAGAAGAAGAAGGTCGTTGCACTGCCCGGGAAGAAACCAGCCGCAGAGTCCTCCGGTTAAAGGGTTGTACCGACTTTCGTGGTTGGGGTAAAAGTGGTGGGGTTCCGGTTGCCGGGGTGCTTGGCACTGGCAAGGCGGCCACGAGATACCTCGAGAAGCGAAAAGAAGGCGAAAACTGGTTGTCCCCACCAGTCAAGGGAAGGAGCCACTCCGTTAAGAGTTCTCCTCGGTCGTCGGGAAAAGTGGTGAGACGGTTCAGCAGGGCTCCACCGGGTGGTGTCGTCGAAGCAGGTCGGCTCAGCTCTTCCCTCGTCGGATTCTTGGTCCTGTGGCGACTTCCGAAGTTCCAGTCCCCAAAGCCCTGCTTTTATGCAGCAAACCCCCATTCACCCAGCCTAGCTGTCACTCAAACATGCTAAGTGGTGAGCCGGCCGGCTCACCACTTGGGCCAATCAGGACGGAGTGCGACTTGAGTTACCAAGGTAACTCAGTCCAGGGTGCCTAAATCCCCCTCCACCCCTCCTAAGTACCCCAGACAGAGTGGCACCACTTTGGAGGGCTTCTGTGGAGAAGCTCGCCAAAAGTGGAACAAAGGGCTCCACTTTGGGTCAGAGTTACAGAGGCGAACGCCAACGCCATTTTAGAATCAAGTTTTGGCAAAAAGTCCCAACCGGAGTTATAATAATAAATATATAAACCGGCGGTATGTTTAAGGCTACCGTAAATAATTAATTAAATGTGTTAGCCTAAAACAATGGGAAATCCCATAGGGAAATATTCGCGGTCGAATATAAAAAGTAGTTTCCACTGCCACCAGCCAAAACTCGATCAGGGGGGACGGAGACGTGCCCCCTCGACTAACAGACCCTGGGGCAATCGAATTGCCCCAGCCAGTACGTCCACAATATGATGGTTTGTACTGGTTCTGTTCAGGATTCAAGACTAGCAAAGTCTTTGGTGACTTTACATGCCCTGGGAGACAGTAGTCAGTCCCAGGGTATGGAGTCTATGTTGGGGAGTCCCTAGGACACCCCTGGGTCACGGCACAGAGGGTGCTGTGTAACCCACATCACAAAAATACATGAGGCCCTATGGAGTAAAAGACCCCATAGCCCATTCAACACAAGGTTTAACCAAGAAAACACACTTCAACATGTCCAAGAGTGAGGGTAAAAGTGTCTCACTCTTGGCAGGAGAAAAAAAGAAACCCCAGAAATCCAGCAAAGCTGCTGGGGGACTCACTAGGTAGGGAAATTCAGCCCAAACAGAGAATTCTCCCTAACAGAGATCACACAAATAGAATATAAAGCTAGGGTCCTTTCGGACCACTCGCCCCTGATTCTCGGATGGCAATACTGCCCCCCAAAAGCAAGGATTCCGACATGGCGCCTACGGGCGGAAGCATTGAAAGACCCCTTTTTTAGGGAGGACTTGAGGGAGGAGATTGTAAATTATTTTAAGATGAATACTGGTAGTGTGGACTCGGCAGGAACACTGTGGGAGGCCTTCAAAGTTGTGATGAGGGGAGTAGCTATAGCAAAATCTACAGGCCTACAAGGTGGTATTCTAGCCGATCTACAGGAGACGGAGGAGAAACTGGAAGAGGTTTTAAGAGGCGAAGATGGTACAGTTGAGAAGTTAGAACTGATACTCATGTTAGAGCAAAGATGCACGGAATATTGGGATAGATTGTGTAACCTCAACTATAAAAAATATGTAGAGAGACAGCATGCGGGAGGTGATAAACCTGGGAGACTCCTGGCGTGGTTATATAAGAGCGAGACCCCCAGAGTCACAATTCGGACCATAGTGAGGAAAGACGGTAGCGTAGCAGACACCCAAGAGGGAGTCAATCAAGAATTTGCAGACTATTATAAGTTATTGTATGGAGACGATGGTAAGGGTAGTCGCGCTACGATAAGAGAAACGCTGGAGGACATAGGATTGCCAAAGATAAGTGAGGAAGAGAAAGAGAAGCTAGATGCACCAATTACCTAAGAAGAATTGGGGGAGTTGGTGAGGCAGTTGCCTAGTGGCAAAACCCCAGGGGCAGATGGACTCCCGAGTGAGTTTTATAAAGCATACATGGAAGAGGTCCTTCACCCACTGTTAGAAATGTTAAATGAAGCGTTTGAGACAGGAATCTTACCAGAGTCGCTGAGAGAAGCAATAATAATACCGCTCCCCAAACCTAATAAACCTGGGCACAGCTGCAGCTCCTATAGATCCTTGTCGATGCTGAATCAAGACAGCAAGATATTGACTGCTGTCTTAGCGAATAGTCTGAAGAGGGTTATTGGTAGACTGATGCACCCTGATCAAACGGGTTATGTCCCAAACAGGAACATCACCAACAACCATAGACTTCAACGAATCATTGACAGAGGCAGCGAAAATGAAGATGAAATGGCAATTGTGTCTTTGGACGCAATAAAGGCCTTTGATTCAGTTAAATGGCCATGACTGCTCGCGGCCCTGGAGTGCTATGGGTTGGGGCCTGGATATGTACGGTGGACAAAAATACTGTATAGCGAACCACTGGCTAGAGTTAAGACAGACTCAGTGATATTGGGAAGGTGGCAGCTTAGCAGGGGCACCAGGCAGGGATGTCTGTGGTCCCCAATACTCTACATACTGGCCCTGGAACCTCTAGCAATATTATACCTGAGACAACAATATGACATCATAGGCATTGAGGTGAAAGGGGAGCAACATCTGATCTCCCTATATGCAGATGACATGCTGCTGTACTTGCAGCACCCAGAAGAAAATCTCCAATACATTCTAGAAGTAATGGAGAGATATGCCGAGTTGTCCGGTATAGCGGTGAATCCCCAGAAGTCCAGCATGTTCCCATTAGGGGGGTATAAAGGGATTCCGGCCGAGCGGTTGCCCGTATTACGGGTACCATGGGCGGTCAGCACATTTCGGTATTTAGGGATAGACATATATCACACAGTGGAAGAGGAGCATAGGTGCAACACAGAGGTGGCTATCCAAAAAATTGAAAAATGCATGCAGTTCTGGGTAAAGCTGCCCTTGGCAATGATGGGGCGGGGAGCAATGCTCAAGATGGTGGTCCTGCCTAGGCTCTTACACTACTTCGGGAATATACCATACCTGATACCTAAGAAGTTCTTCACCAAATTGAATAGGATGTGCAGAGATTTCCTATGGCATGGCACGCGAAACAGAGTGGCGTTATGGAAGCTACAGAATTTCTACGACAAAGGGGGGATAAAATTGATTGCCCAATTATGAGGTGTATTATGTGGCAAGCCAGTTGCAATATGATGCCAAATGGCTCTCTGATGAAGAGACCTCTGAATCCAGGCTGTTTGGGCGCGATTGTGCACCATTTTATTTGAAAGAGATGATGTGGGTACCTAAGGCAGAAATGATAGGGCGCCCTAAAATGATGCTACTGGGGTGGAAGATGTGGCGCAGGGCATGCGAGATAATGGAGACCCCGTTCCCGTGCTCTCCGCAAGTACCACTGGTTGCATTAACAGGGGTAGATGTACAGCTCAGAAGGATAATCAGAAACCACTGGGAACCGGTAGGGTTGGCAACAATAGGTGATATTTGGCAGGAGGGTTCTATCATTACCTATGAGGGGCTGCGAGAAGAGACTGGGTTGCATGCGGTCCAGTATATTACATATCACAGAATGGTGCAGAAAATTAAGAGAATATGGCCCGAAACAGTGCTGGAGGAAGAACCAGATGCCACCATAGATATGATATACGACATAGCTGCAGGGGGCCATGAGATATCTAGAATATATGAGATGTTCATGTCCAAAGTGGGGAAGGAGGTCACACAGTTGAGACTAGATTGGGAAACGGAAGTAGGGGCCCAGATGGAGGACAGGATGTGGGAACGGGCGCAGGGATATTATAAGAAAGTATCTAGAAATGCGAGATTGAAACAGATACAACTGTATATTACGCACAGGGCATATATGACACCCCAGAGGATATCGAGGTTTGAGAATGCAGGACAACAGGCATGCCCCAAGTGTGTTGAGGAAAATGCGGGCATGGTGCACATGTTCTGGTCATGCCCGGTCATCGAACGCTTCTGGGGTGAAGTAAAAGGGAAAATGGAAAGAAAGGGGGTCAAGATTGTAGTGGACACAGCGTGGGCCTGTTTGTTGGGGGGGTTCCCAAGATCACAAAAGCTCAAGCATGTGAGTAAACTGAAAGATTTGGCTTATGTGCTTGCAAAAAGAAGAATTGCCATGGGGTGGAAGACCTGCCACAAACCAAGAGTGGAAGTGTGGTGGAGAGATCTGCAGAAATGGGCAGAGACAGAAACCATGGTATGGCAAGAAATGAGTAATGCAGAGGGGGAGGAGGAGACTGAGTCCCAGATGGCTTGGAAATTACTGATAGCCGAGATGTTTAGGTCAATACAAGACCCGGCAGAACCCACAGAAGGAGAGACCGTACCACAGGATGCAGAAACAGAATGTGTAAAGTAATAGACTCGTAAGGGGGGGTGGGATAAGGGAAGCAGTGGCTAGAAGTGAATAATGTATAATGAAACGGTTGATATATGCACTGCCTGTTTGCTTTGTATTGTTTGGTTGGATTAATAAAAATGTTTTTTTTTTAAAAAAAAGGGTTCCAGTTGTGCATCACACGCTAGGCATTGACTTAGGTGGAGTGCCATGTTGAAATCACTTACAGGAGTGAGCTCTTAAACGTTCAGGAGGGTCTTTTCCTGCCAGCCTGTAACATTCTGATATTGACAGAATTATCTATCTAGGTAAGGTATGTTTGGTAACAGCCTGACCCAGCTTGTGTCCTGTGTATCCGATGAAAAGTTGGTCATCAATTCGTAATTTAAATGTAAAAGCTCAAAGCTCTGCAAGGGTCTCACCTATGTAGTCTTTCCTCCTCCATACCAGGATGAGGTGGGGACAGAAAGAAGATAGAATCATTTTTTGACCGAAATGATTTTGGGCAAAAAGGAAGGTTTAACCTTTAAAGCGACTATCCTTGTGGAAGATGGTAAAGAGTGGCTTGGATGAAAGTGCCTACAACTCGCTCACTCTACGGGCTGATGTCAGAACAAGCAATAGGATGGTTTCGAAGGTTAATAACCTTAAAGGACACGTGTGCAGAGGTTCAAAGGGTGCACACATGTTAAAACCAGATTAAGATCCCAAACCGGAACCTGGAAAGGAGATGGAGGGATCACATTAGTGAGCCCTTTTAGAAATGGAGTCACCAGTGGAATTTTGAAATGGGAACATTCCTCTGACGAGCGCTTAAGCATGGACAGCGCTGTACATTCTACAGAATGCCCCACTCCATATACCGGCCCTAGAATTCCATAAAATTGATAGCACTCTCAGAACGCTTCTGTGGGGCGGAGGACACCCGTGGATAGCATTACAAACACTTCAACACTCCATCAGGGAGGGAGGTATTGGGTTGCCACACCTGCAAGTATCCTACTGGGCTAATCAGATGGCAGTGGTCAATGATATGTTACACGAAAACAAAGACCTACCCCACATTAGAGCAGGGATGTTGCGATGCAAGAAATCTCTCCGCTGGGATGTCTCTATCAGACACAAACTCACTCGTACTAGGTCCACGCACACGGCACAGATCTGGAAAGAATCTCACAAACATATTGGTAGGGACGAAAAAAAATCACTCCAGTACAAGCTCTGTGGGGGAACAGAAATCTACCCGAACTAAAACTGCTGACATGGCGAAGCTGGGAAGCAATGGGAATAACCAAGGTGGGGGATATTATTGTAAACGTAAACTGCCACCCTTTGAAGACCTAACTGCCCAGTTCTGTCTTCCTACCACTGAGCGATATCGCTATATCCGGCTAAAACACATCTCCCCCTGCTGTCTGACATGCCTGAATGTACCCCGTTAGAGGAACATTGTCCTTGACCGCATTTTTAAATAAGGTTACCTCTGTGATGCCATATCCTCCTTTGCAACGCCCGAACTCAGCAACTTGAAGCTGAAATGGGAGAGAGAACTTGGCCCAATATTGCCTGAAGATGGGGTGATGATTTTGATGTATTTGCGAGAGATGGCCATTTCTGCTAGGATAGGACTGATACAGCTTAAAGTAATACGCAGAGTATACTACCCAAGAGTGGTTCTCTATCAATGGGGTAGGGCAACAGACCCTAACTGCTTACATTGTGTACAGGAAGAGGGTACCTTCTTTCATATACTATGGGAATGCCCCCGGATCCAGGGATACTGGCAACAATGCTGTGATATGCTGTCCACGGTCTTGGGTGACACCATCCCTAGAGATCCTAAGTTGATGTTGCTGGGTGTTGAGGAGGAGGGAGAAATAACACACTTTGAAAAACTTTCTCTCGACAACTACAGGACTAATTAAATGCAATATAGCACAGCTATGGGGTCCAATGTAACCCCGCAATATGAACAAAGGGTAACAGATGTGAACATTTGTATGTCAATGGAGAAGCGTATCTACACTGCCAGGGGATGCCACGGAAAGGCCCAAAAAATTTGGCAGAAGTGGGATGATGCATAATAATCAAACAACTTCTCTATAATAGCCTAATGCGAGAAGGCTATATGTGTTGTTTTTTATTTTGTAATGTTCAATGTGCAGGCGACACCGAACGCCTTAAAAAACAATCAAATGTGTTATAAAGAAAAAGAAAAAAAAATAAAGAAAAAGAAGAATGGACAGTGCCGCTAGGTAGCCTTTAATAGTACCAATCTGGAGCCCCAGAATAGCCAAGGATAGAAGAAATGATAAAAAAAATCTGGTGTTGTACACAGAAAAGGATATACAGTCTTATCCTTGCACCAGTTGCAGAACTTATTCCAACAGCAACGGTACAAAGACTTAGTTGGTGGCCTTCTGGCTGAATGCAACACCCTCCATAACGTCATCCGGGAGCGCACAGAGTGGAAACTCCCAGTCCACTACGAACGCGTCTCCTAGAGCTCCTTTTGGGGGAAATTCCCTTGAGCAATATCTTTTGCACTTCCGTTTGACCTCGGTCACGAACAGATCTACTTGAGGGGTTTCCCAAAGCGACTTCCTGAGCTAGTTCCAATTTGTGGGAGACTCTGCTCTGCCTGCTCAGAGTACACCGCCGTGTTCTCCTCTCCGGCTATGTGAACTGCTGATATGGAAATTCCTTCTTGAATTTCCCAATACCAGAGCTGCATTGCCTCTCTGCACAGTGGTAGTGCCCCTAGGCCTCTTCTCTTGTTGAGGTAGTACATTAGCACTGTGTTGTCCATCATTATCAGGACATTCTTTCCCATACAGTGGGCAGAAAGGCCTTCAGCGCTAGTCTGATTGCCCTCAGTTCCAAAAGATTGATATGTAGTTTGGACTCCAATGGAGACCAACGACTGCTGTCAGATCGTTGGCGAATGCTTCCCACCCTGTGAGTGAGGCGTCCGTCACTACTGTAATCTCTGGCCATGGCGGCCAAAAGCGTTCTCCCTTCAGAATATTGTCCTCGCAGGGTCTCCACAGAAGATCCTGTGAGACCATGGTTGGAATCTGAAGTCGGTCCGACATCTTTCCTGAGATCTAGGACCATCGCGTTCTTCGAGCCCATTGAATGGATCTCATTCTCAGGCGAGCCTTTGGCACCAGAAAAATGCAGGATGCCATGAGGCCAAGCAACCTCCGAAAGTCGAAGGCCGGTAGACTGTGGGCATTCTGAAATTTGTTACCATCTGAAGAACGTCTTGAGCCCTCAAGTGGCAAACTCTTTCCCAAGGATGCATCTATAGCACAGCTCCGATGTACTGGAGCTTTGGGGAAGGCGTCATATGGGACTTCTTGTAATTGAGAGAGAAGCCCAGTCTGTGAAGAGAATCGCAGGTGATGTTGAGATGATTGAGGACTTGTTCAAGAGAAGGCGCCCTGATCAGCCAATCGTCCAGGTAGGGGTAGACCTGAATCCCCCCCCTCTCCTGAGACTTGCTGCCACTACCGTCATCAGTTTGGTGAAAACCCTCAGGCGGAGGTCAGCCCGAATGGCAGCACTCGAAATTGACAGTGAAAACCGCCAACTGCGAAGTATTTTCTGTGCTGGAGATGGATTGGCACATGAAAATAAGCATCCTGAAGGTGCAATGACACCAACCAATCCTGGATTTAGAGGGCCTGAAGGATCTGAGAAAGTGTGACCATCTTGAACTTGTCTATCCTGAAGAAATTGAACAAGTATCTTACGTCCAAGATAGGTCTGAGTCCTCCGCCCTTCTTGGGTATCAAAAAATATGTGGAGTACCAACCCTTGTTCCTCTCCGCTACAGGCACTGGTTCTATCGCACCTTTCTCTAGCAGGGTTAAAACTTCCTGCACAAGGAGCGGATCCGGAATCCTCAAAAAGCGGTTCCCCGGTGGATTGTTCTGAAGTCTTTTTATAAAAGGAAGGCAGTAACCGTGGGTTACAGTTTCAAAAGCCCACACATCCAAAGTATTGTCTCGCCATTCTTCCAGATGCTGAGATAGTCTGCCCCCACTGGTGAACTGTGACTCAAGACCTCAGAGTGGTTTTGTAGCGGCTGATGCAGAGGTCGATGGTAAGAAGGTTGCTGCTTGAGCTGGCTTTGCACCTCTACCTCGTCCACCACGAGGAAATCTTCTCTGGCCTCTTTGGCCATTCCTCTCGCCCTTCCAACTGAGGAGTAGCAGCAAAAACATCTACCCCTCCAAGGTGGTCTGCTAGGACGAAAAGGCTGAAGTTGCCCAATAGCGACGTCTAAAGATTTGGCTGCCGCCCATTAGGTCTGCAACTTCTCAAGACTCTCGTCAGCCTTGTTGCCAAAAGGTTGCGACCCGACAAAAGGCATGTTGAGAAGCCTAGATTGCACATCCGGTGTAAAACCAGACTTTCTCAACCACGCAAATCTGTGCATAACAGTGCTGGAGCCATGGACCTGCTGTTGCTATCCGCAGAATCCAATCCTGATTGAAGGGATTCAATCCTCTTGCCGCCCCTAACAATAGCTAAGAAGGCGTCCCTTTCATCCCCTTCGGGAATGTGCTATGGCGCCATGGAAATACAATCTCAGAGTATACGAAAACTTTGCGAGGGCACAAGTGGAGTTGGCAGATTTTCGTGCCATGCTCCCTGCAGAAAATACCTTGCTCGCCCATCCATCTATGCGCTTGTCATCCCTATCAGGAGGTATGGTAGGGTATGTTGCTTGTTTGGAAGTAGCCGTAGCTGCCTGCACCACCAGACTCTCCGAAGTGGGGTGTTTTGAAAAGTAGTCAGGGTCACTAATGGAAGGGAAGTATTTTCTTGTCAAGTTCTTATCATCTGCCAATTGGATTCTGGAGTCTCCCAGTTCCTAGCCACCCTTTTCTGCAATGCCATATAATCAGGCAAAACAGGATCAGATTGTGGACCCTTGTCCAAAATATTAGTGAGGTTGTCTTGCTCAACGGTGGCCTACTCCAACCCATGTATTCGACCACTTCCGACATGAGCTGCCTGTATGAAGCATCTGCATGGTCCCCAGGCTCTGGTTTTCCATGTTCGGGTGAGGTATCTATTCCACTTGCTGTTTGCATGTTGTCATACAGGTCCTTCATTCTGGACTCTTCAGAGATAAAACTCTCGGGCACATCGGGTGTACTGTACTGAAGGCAAAATAGGGCTTTGTCATCCTCAGAACACTCCTGTTCAAAAAAATTGAAGTAAGAGATTTAAAGAAATCCTTTTTAGGAAGTGGAGCATATCTCTTGTCTGGTTTGGAAGTAGTAGGCTTCGATGTCATCAAAGTCGTTGACACTTTCTTTATTGGTGCTGACTTAGGAGGGGCGCTCTGCATTGAGGGCACAGGTGGCAAGTATAGCGCGGCTGGCGTCAAAGGTTTTGGCATCAATGTCGACTTTGAGGGCCTAGCGGCCGTCGAAGGCACCGCCAGCGTCGAAGGGGGAAACATTCCTATGGTGCGTTGTCTTTGATTTCTTCAAAGACGAAGAGTGGTGTGAGCCACTCCTCGACCTAGATCGATTTGCCTTCATCCGAGCTAGAAACACGTCGGTCGATGGATTAATGGATCAGCTACGTGATATTTTAGGGATTTTCCGTACCTTAAGTTTCCCCTTCCGTTCCCTTAAGGCTTTTCCCATCATGGACTGGCATTTGGAACAGCCAGAGATGTTGTGGCCCTCCCCGAGGAGCCGACGGTGTCGAAGATGAAGACATTTCTATCGAGGATTGTAACAAAGACATCACAAGATGAGGCATGCTGAATTTCGCTCTAAGCTGTCGCAGAAAAACAGAACAGAGGCCAACGGGTGCTACGCGTGCTATATATGCCTTCAATGACATCCCCCTCGACTCGGCATTGACGCATATCGCCCTCTGCCAAATATTTTTTCTGAAGCAGCTGAAGCTGGACAACAAGTGTCAAAGATGAGGAATACGTGGGAGGACAATCCATTCGAAAGCACAGTTTTGCAATATGCGGACGACATTTTAATTTGCAGCGAGACAAAACATCTGATAGGACTCACACACGTGTTGACAGTGTTAGCTGACAAAAGATACAAGGGGGACAAGGCCAAACTACAGTATTGTCAAAAAGAGGTACTCTACACTGGACAGATGATAGCCAAGGATGGCCGACATATTGCCCCAAAGAGAGCAGACACAATGCGCAACACACCCTAGACCAAGATAGTAAGGGGAAATGCATCCGTTCTTGGGGTTCAGCAATTACTGCAGAGCATGGGTCTTTGACTACAGCACATACACAAGGCCACTATTGGGTGCACTGAAAGAAGCACAAAGGGGAACAAAGACACTGACATGGACCACAGACATGACTGAGGCCTTCGAGGAACTGAAGGAAGCCATAAGTACAGCTCCCGTGTTAGGGACCCTGGACTACAAAAAATTATTATTCTTATTTTAACACACTGACGGTGTAGTGATGAAGGCAGTACTGACTCAAAAGATGAGGTTTGGCCATAAGCCATTTGCTTACTACAGTGGACAGCTTGACCCAGTGATGAAAGGGAATTATCCATGCAAACAGTCATTGGCTGCAGCAGCCTTAGCAGTGGAAAAGTCCTCAGCAGTGACAATGGGAAAGTGGAGCACACCCTCTTTGCAACATTGCACAAATCAAAGGGCACACTGACCACGCAGGGAGCATCAGGGTATGAAGTGATACTATCAAATGTAGGACTGAAGATCGTAAGATGCAGGACTGGCAGGAGAATATACACATGATTGCACAAGGAACATAGAGATGTTCATTGAGACACCCAAAGTGGAGGAAAAAACACTTGAATGGGGAGACGTGCTATATATTGACAATTGATCAAACAGATGGGGTCAGACGTACTGGTGCTGCAGTGGTAAGACTGAAGGAGGTCAGACCAGTAAGGTGGTTTTAAGTGCACGATTACCATCCCATTATTCAGCACAAGCAGCAGAACTAGTGGCTCTCATATTAGCACTGCAACACAGCGTAGAGAAGTATTTGACAATTTACTCCGATTCAGCTTACGTCACATCAACAGTACATTAAGGACTGGCCCGATGGCTCAGGAGAGCAGACGGGACCCCAGTACAGCATGCACTATTACTAGGCAAACAATCGAGGTGATTGCATATCCAAAGGAAAAGGGGAATACCCTATCTCAAGAGAGAACAAAGCAGCAGATTATGAGAAAGTGTGCAGCGCATTTTGGGCAACGTTGGGAGTTAGAAGAGACACCAAATGCCCAGGGAGGAGTGAGGAACATGGTGAAGAGGGAAGGTTGCAACGCATTACCAGAGACACAATTTATGGAGCTGCACCACAGGAGGAGAAGGAGCTGTGGATAAACAGAGGATGGTCTCCAACAGATGACTTAAGGCAATTGAACAACACAGGGAAAGTGGTTATGTCACTGGCATTACAAAAAACTGCACTAGCACAATTGCATTACCCAAGACACACAGGGAAAGAAGTCATTGCTACACACATTGGAGAAACGTGGTTTTGCCCGAATGAACATGTAGCTGATTTTATTAGCAACGGCTTGACATGCCAGCAGTTTACAGCAGGACATAATTTTAGAGTTATGAGAGTAGCATAACAAGACCTGGAGGCCCCTTTCTGCATCTCCACGTGGACTACGTGGAAATGGTCCAAGTGTGTCATGGTTGCCGCTACATGATGATAGTCGTCTGCCTATTCTCTAGATGGATAGAGGCTCAGCCCTGTTCCCATGCCGATGCCCTCAGAGCGGCTAAACTCCTGGTCAGGGATGTTTTTCCAAGATGGGGCGTGTGTGAGGTCCTGTGGCCCGACAATGGCCCTCACTTCGCCAATTAACTGTTTCAGCATAACACAAACTTGCAAGGCATCAAGCACAAATTTGCCTGTGCATACCACCGGCAAGCAAACTGGGTGTGTGAACGCTTGACTGGACTCCTAAAGGAGTGCATTGCCAAAACTCAGCAGAGCAACAAGAAAAACTGGCTACACTGCCTACAATGGGCATTTTTTGAATTATGCAACAAGCCGGGGTCCGACCCCCATTTAACGCCCCACGAGGTGGAGACAGGACGGCGCATGCATCTTCCCCTGGCTCCTCCCACAAAAGCATTGAAGGATTGGGAGAATAGTGCAGGTGTGTTAGGACACGAGATGTTTCATCTCTCGCCAGATACAGCGGATCAACGGAGGGCCTGAAGACAACAGAGGGAGTGATGATGAGGAAACAGCACAGGACATTGATTTAAGACACAGTTAAGGTGGGGGATGTGGTCCTACGAACTTTTATCAGGCTCTGGAATGCGCTTTGATTCACCGGCCCTCACGTAGTTGAGGCTGTAGCTGATAAAGCGGTAAAGCTGGTCGGCAAAAGCATCTGGAACCACATGCATGACGTCAAGCCCTACAAAGCAGTGGCTTCACCTGACAACAGAGTTACCATGGTCAACAGGGCCAATGATCAAGACCTCGACGAACTGCAAGTGCGAGCGGACCTTAGAGAGTTAGGGACACCAGGTCACCCCATGGTTTGACGATCCAAAGCAGCAGAAGCAGCAACTGAAACACTTCTATAAATTGACGAATAAACTACCGTTTGTTATTTTCATTTCCGCTCACGCAGGTCTACATGAAAGTAGAGAGGGTTTTGTAGGGTGTTGTCCTGATGATACGTCCCGTCTCTTACCATGAAAGTTTCTCTAACCAGTTTGTGCATTATATTAGAAGAGCCAGACAATTCAGAGCACAAACACCTGAAGTATTTTTCCTTGCCTTTGTGGAGTATTTGGCCCTAGCATTGCCACAACTTGAGCACAGTGACAAACTCCCAGTATTGGCTACATTGAGAGACCCCCCAGTAAGAAAAGTCTTGGAGGAGGTCTTTGTTTTTTCAATAAGTGATTATTTTGGTTCGCTGAACTTGACAAATACTAAAACAATAACGCTTTTGTTCGCGAATTTCAGGTGAGCAACATTATCATCTCATCAGGCTGCAAGGACCCAGCAGCGTAAGAAAGAAACAAAGAACAATATTATCCTGGTGTGTTTATTACTTCACAGTGGCATAATGGGAATTGTGTTCTGGCAACTAAATGTAGCCGTTAGCACTACTGCTGTACCCTCTACTAAGATTTCCTAGACCCAAGCAGGATGGACAACCATGTCAGGTGGACAAGACGACACTGCTAAGGTAAGAAGAGGTAAGCGCAGTGATGACACAGACATGAAGGGAGTTGATATGTATCTCACTGACACAGCATGGATATCAAACAACATGTGGTACAAACATATGAACAAAGTAGGTAAGGAAACCACCGGAGAGAGTCGTTATGTCTGCTCTTTAATCCCCTACTCCATGAATGCTTCTGAACGTTCATAGCAGCTGAAAAACCTGCAGCAAGAGCACAGTGCCTGATGTGTCTTGCAATGGTTCAGCCGCAAGGAAGATTCCAAGGGAAAACAGCAACATTGAGATGGATGTCCAAGGGGACATTCCCATATGAAGATAATTACATAAAGACATTTGACTTGATGAACAATTACTGCCAGCTAGATGAAGGATTGCAGTACATAACTGACAGACCTGAGAAAGGGGAGACAGACTATCACACTGAAGGAATTGCGATGTCCCTGGACAAGAGTAAAGGAGATAGGAGGAGAACCAGGAAGCTGGGAAAGAACACAGATATTAGTGTATTGACGAGTGTACACTAATGAAGGTTGGCAAGATGGAGTGGTGTTAAGCAAGGCACCAACACTAGCACAGTCGGCAGTGAACAAGGTGCAGGAAGAAAATGACAAGTGCCTGAAGGAATGGGGCACATTTTCTGACATGGGTGGAGAACGAAGCTGGACCAATGCCAATAATTCCTCTGGCCCTCTGCTATCAGAAAAATTGTGATGTTGAAGTTGGTGAAAATGTAGGATGCAAAGCGATTGAGCAGCTTCCAGCCATGAGAACAGGAACGGCAGTGCTGATGGATCACTACTGGGCACGTGGATCAAAGGCATACGAGAAGCTGCCACCTGAATGGAGAGGAATTTGCTTATTGGCACATATCAACATGCCTTCATTGGTGGTACTCAAGAAAGATGTGAAGCTTGACAAGTTCCTGAAGATGGACAATAACAGATGGAATAAGAGGTCAATCAATATAGCACCAACTGCCCAGACAGAGGAGGCAGAGAAGCCGGTTGGACTGAGGTGAGTGAAAAGAGGGAGAAATTACGTTTCAGAGGTATCAGAAATGGCACTGGATGAAATACCAGCGGAATACAGACCATTTAGCAGAACACAAACGTTCTTTGCATCAATAATACCAGGAATACAGGCCTACACAAATGCCGAATGGTTACAGATCACTTGTTGGGAGCTGATGGTAACAATCACTTCTACAGTGAATGGGTTCAACACCATAAAGGAAGAGCTCAGAGCAATAAGGTTGGTGGTACTCCAAAACAGGTACGTGTTGGATCTCCTCACATCTATGGAAGGAGGAGTTTGTGCATTAAAAACGGGAGTTTATGTTGCACATTCACACCAGCTAACAACGAAGACAACCAAACTCTCTTAGTTGCAGTCGCACAGTTGGCAAAGATGTATGCGAAGATGGAGGATGAAGCATGAGGAACAGGGAAGGACAAGAGCTGGCTAGCATACATATGGTCATGGTTGCCAGATGGACTGAAGGTGATGGCAGGAGCCCTCGTGCTCAGAGCAGCATCAGTGTGCGGGATTAAGATCTGCATGGCAAGATGCAAGAAAGCAGCAGAAGAGGCTATTGGAATGCAGATCTTGATGAATGTGAACATAGGAGGCCCCAAAGATGGGATTGTTGCAGAACGAGACAAACAGAGGATCGCACAGTCTGAACCATTTCTAGCAGGAACAATAAAGCTGGATAACCTAGGCCTGGCCACTCTTGAGGACATGTGGCAGGAAGGGGAGGCATTGGAATTTCAGAGGTTGCAAGAAGAGACAGGGGTGCATAAAGGCCAGTATATAACCTACGCTGGGCTCATGAAACGGTTTAGGGAGAGATGGCCTGAGACAGTGCTAGCGGATGACCCTGATGCCTCCCTGGAAACGATGTATGATGTTTCGGAGGGCGGGCACGAAATATCAAGGATATACGAGCTTCTGAGAGCAAAGGCAGGAAGGAGCTGCTTCAACTGAGGCAGGACTGGGAGGAGGAAGTAGGAGGACCCATGACAGATGGGCAATGGGAGAGAGCCCAAAGGTGCCATAAAAAGGTATCCCGGAATGCAAGACTCCAACGACTCCAATTGTATGTCACTCACAGGGCTTATCTGACTCCCGGGAAAATTGCAAGGTTTGGAGGCTCGGCTACGCAGAAATGTCCCAGGTGTGGGGAGGTGGAAGCGGGGCTGCTACACATGTTCTGGGCTTGCCCAGAGGTGCACAGATTTTGTGATGAGATTAAAACTAAACTGGCTGGTGGGGGAGTGGAGCTGGACATGGGATCAGCTTGGCCATGCATGCTCGGGATTTTTCCCAGGCCACGGGATTTAAAGCACATAAGCAAAATGAAGGGCTTAGCCTACATCCTGGCCAAGCGCAGGATCGCAATGGGCTGTAATGCGGCCCACAGACCCAAGGTGGAGCTTTGGTGGGCGGACCTCCTCAGATGGGCGGAGGCGGAATCCGTAGTTTGGTTTGAAGCGGTTACTAGGGGGGAGAGGAGGAAGTAGGGCCCTTGCTGGCCTGGCGGCAATTGGTGACCTCTATGGCAAACCCTCACCAGGACAATAAGGAACCAGAGGACTCGGATGAGTGCATAAGCACTGCGATACCTGATAATGCTCCTGTAGATGACATGAGTGAGCCGGCTCTAGTTTGTGTGGTGGGAGGGGGAGGACAGAGAATTACACTATCTTTAAATAAAACAACTAATCATATGGCGAATCAATTTTCCATGCCTTATTCTTCATGCTTAAGACATTAGAGAATGAATAAAAAGACTCAATAGTGCTACAGGTCAGAGACAGAAGTGGCTTGGCCTGACGAACCAATCCCCATCACCCATATAAAAAAGAAAAAAATGTGCCTGTAGCACTACTGAGTCTTTTTATTCATTCTCTAATGTCTTAAGCATGAAGAATAAGACATTGAGACATCTATGGAAAATTGATTCGCCATATGATTAGTTGTTTTTATTTAAAGATTGTGATAAGCCACACCAAATGGAAACAATAATATTAAAAATATTGACATTGATTTCCATTACTAGTGTGCACTTCGTTTTTAGCTTTTGAGGAAAGTAGTGAGAGAGGAAAGGGCGAGCCCTTTTCTATCCCCCAACCCTTGTAGGCGTTACAGCAGCGCATGACTAGGGCAAGAACACCCACTGTAGGGATAGAAAGAGCTCTTTACAGGGACAACGAGTTATCTATAGGGAACTTAGCTAGAGGAATAACCTTGAATAAAGATATTCTGTGGTACAAACCCTACCCAAAGTGGATGAAGACCCTCAGACCGCGACTAAGGAGACTTCAATTGTCAGTATTGACTAAAGCGCCAAGAAGTCGAAGCCGCTGACGTCATTAGAGACACCACGACATATCAGCGTTAGACAGGAAGCACGCGTGCCACCCGCACATTGAAACACAAACACACACTTGACTACACGTAGAACACGAATGCACCGTTCTATAGTTAGAGGACAGACACGTACAAACTGTCATTACTTTATTATTTTGCCACTAGCTCATTGCAGCAATGCAGAAGTCGCGAGGAGCAAGAGACGCTGAATGAAGCTTGCAGATGTTTATGTGCGATTAACCTAATGGAACTGCAGGAGCACCTATGGGACCCGACAGTCCAGTGTGACTAACATATGGAGAATATAGAACAGCACGAACGTGTAGAAGCCATGTTATGGCTTAAGGAAAATTACAGCGGGCCACAGGCTCTCAGCATGAGCGGAGGAGAAGCGAATTAAGGATGTACAGAGAGCCAATGTGTGAGACAGGGCCAGCTGCCAAGGACACTAGATATGAATGACATTCCATCCCCTGAACGACAGTAACACCAGCTGCAAATAATTCCTCATATTTCAGAGCAGTTCAGAGCTACTGAAGCCCAAATCGTGGTCTCTGAACACCTGACCCTGTAGACTGGGATAATGAATCATTTGGCTACTTTATAAGTACAGGTTCCTGTTTGTTCTAATATTTCATAGAGCCTGTGACACTTGGAGCAAGCTTGTTTTCTGATGTGGGTAAGAGAACCAGTACTTTCTGTCCTATGGAAAACTATCTTAAGCTCACCTTCTTGTCATAAGTGGATTTTTGCCGACTCTGGGCTTCTTCCATGTGAGTACAGACTAGATCCCGAACACGTTTTATACGTTCTCGCATTCTGGTAACGGTTTGCGAGATGGGAATGGGTGCCTCTTCTCATTCTTCCCAGGTTTCCCAGAGCATGTCTAGGACGCCTCTAGGTTCTCTACCATAAAGTAGCTCGAAAGGAGAATCCTGTAGAGGCCCGAGTTGTTTTCCTTACTGCAAATAGTGCCCAGGGTATCATTCGGCCCCAGTGTTTCGTGTCCTATCTACCAATTTCCATAGGATTAATCCTAGGTTTTAAAAAAAATCTTTCTACCAAGCCATCGGATTGGCGATGATACACAGACGTTCATAGGGTGGTAATATGGAGCAGTTCTTTGACTTCTGCCATAAGCTTGCTCATAAAATTTGAATCTTGATCGGTTAGTATTTCTTTGTGAAAGCCGAACCTGGAAAAATACGGTAAGAGGTGTTTAAGGATTTGTTGTGCGATATTGTTCTGCATTGGGAATGCTTCTCTGGTTGCATAGTCCACAATTGCAAGGACATATTTGTTGCCAGTTTCTAAAGGTCCAATGATGTCCATCCCGATTATTGAACAAAGGTTTTAATATCAGCGTGGATAACTAGCCAGTAGAACTTCCCAATGATATGTGCCTGGGTTTTGGATTGCCCTAAGTGTTCCCCGGTAAGATGGGAGTGCACAATCTCTAGTACAACATTTCAGTGGGTCTTGGGATTACTAACTGCATCTTTACTTAGCCTTCTTTGTATGTTTCTCTTCTATATAGCAACCCCTGCTTTAGAAGAAAATGGGGGTTCCTTTCTCTATACCATCTCCTTCCGAAATAGCTTGTAAGAAAGCTTCAGCGAAAGCTGGATAATTTTGCTAGGCGAAGGCTAGGTCTAGATAGCTGGTAGGCTCTTCTCCCTTTTTTTCTTCGGTGTTAACCAGTTTATCAGCTTCCTCAAAGCCTAATGTACCTCATTCTGTTTTGTCTGCTTCACTTTCTTTAAACTGAGGAAACAGAGCCCTTTCCAAAATTCCTTGAGCAAATTGATCCCCACAACGTACTTCAAATGGGATTTCACCATGATTCTCTAAGAGAACCCTTACGTCTCCCTGGAAGTCGGGATCGATGAGGCCTGCTGAAATGTCTATAACGAACTTCTACACTAGTCCAGATTTTGGAGCCAACCTTATGTAACATCCGGGAGGGGGTATCAAAACCAAATCGGTAGGAATTATTCCTCTCTTCCCAGGGCGGATGACAGCCTCCCTTACTGCTACATATATCGAGCCTATTGATTCTTTCATGGCAATAGAGGGGCTAGAAGCTCTATGACAGTTTTTGAAATTGTAGGGTTCCTTAATTAGTTTCAATTGAGGAAGATCCCCTTCCTGACACCATATATAAGGAAGGCATAGTATAAAAGCAAGACAGACAAGTGATCACAGTTCAAGGGCGTTTATTAAACTGTAAAATGGGTACTATAAGTGTCTAATCTAAACCTAAATATAAGATGGGAGCATGCTACGACCATCAAATAATAATAAGGACTTCCTTGTGGCGTCTTGTCAAATAAAAAGAGCCTATACTAAAAAAAAACCTATTGCCAATCCTACCACTAAGTTACAAAAAGAGTGTGGGATAATGTTAACCAGAAAAGAAACAAGTGTTCACAAAATGATAAGTCAGGATGGTATGGCTGGGTCTCCCATCCCCACCTTTTTAGAACGGGACAATGCAGAACTTCTGAGCACAGCACACTCCTGGGCCTCTCCAGCACAAGGATCACAATTCCAGTTCAACGATAACAGAACCTTCAGGGGCGAAGTCTCTTCTCTGCAAAGTCTCCTGCCTTAGAAGGCCTGATCGATCAAAACAAACAAAAGTTCCTTCCGTAATCTTATACCTTGGGTGATTGCTCTTCGCCCCTTGGAGCTCCCTCCGCCGTGCTCGGATCCTTCTTGCAGCTTGGGCCGCCCTCCGTCGAGTTCACCACAGCCTCTCAAATGCAGCTTGCAACTTCCCACTGCAGACAACCCTCGGCCGGGTTCACTCTTGTCTACACAATGTTCACAGATGTATTATTCTTTACCCCCAACTCACAGGCATCCCTCAAACTGGGTTCACATTTACCAAATATACAGTTCACTTTACGTCATCACAGTGGGAGATTCACTCTCCTTTAGCTTTCTCTTGGCAATGGGTCAGAGATTTTCGAGTGTACAAGGGGTTTAACGTAACCCTTGTAGGACCACTCCGACACCTCACACCGCCAATTCCTAGGGCTTCTGGTCCTTATAATTTCAGCACGGAAGGGGCTAGCGCAAGTCCTTTGAATGAGCACTCCTGCAGCGCCTGCCCACTCTGCAGCTATCCATTCCCTGGGCTTCCCCCAAAAGTTAAAACACACACAAGTTCTGTGTTCTCAAGTTCTTGCTTTCATCTAATGTTGTCACTTACAATTGGTGAGTCGGAGGAAGCTGATAGCGAACTGAATTGTATTGAGCCCAAGGTTGTATCGGGTCTGCTGGCTTGGCTTGCTTATTGAGTCAAGGGCGGTACCACGGTAGTCAGCGTGCCTCCCACCTGTGTTATCAATGCGGAAGACCCCTGTACACTGTTGACATCTGTTCCTTCACACATCAGCTGTCCTTCCCGGTCCTATAATTCTCTTTTTCAGAGGCTTCGCGGATCTGACGTGAAAAGGGCAAGGGCAGTTTCCCTCCGTCGTCCAGTTCAGTGTAGCTTTTTCCTCGTGCGTTCGGCCTTGCTTTTAGTGTGCTCCAGTGCTCCGTCATTTATCCCTGTGGGAAAGGTAAAGAGCCATCAGGTGTGTGTGTGTGATTATCATCAATTGCCTGACTCTGCCTGACCCTTATGTTGGGACATGTCAGGCACACGGCTCTGGTGTTAGTCTGTTGTTTGTTACAGTGTAGAACAGTGTTCGAGTTGGAAAAGAGGGGTAGGGGAGGTAGAGCTTCTAAATATCCTACAGGATATGGGGAAAAGGTGTTACAATGAAGGGGGTACCGTGACTCAAAACACTTCCACTCCCGAAGACCCCTCATCCAGGTGATCCTCCCCCACTGGTCAACCCCCTGGAACTGGATCCAATAGCGGTGGCTGCGTCCTGGCCACCTGGACGACAGATCTCCGGAGACTAGCGGGTGAGACACCTTCAGGTTTCTCACAAGAAGATCATGAAGGCATAAATACATATCTTGATAATTCAGCTCACTTAAAGAATAACCTATGGTACCAGCACATGAAGTAAGTGGGAGAGAGAACGTCAGAAGGAAGCTGCTACGTGTGTTCTCTCATCCACTACACCATGAACGCAGCCAGAACATTTATTGCAAAAGAGATTCCTGCACATGATGCGAAGTGCCTCAGTCATCTGGCAGCATGCACAACCAGAGGACAATTCGAAGGGGAATGGGCAACCCTACGATGGCGATCAAGGAGAACATTTCCATATGAAGATACTTGTGTGAAAACAAAGGATGGAGAAAGGGATGGGTTGGACAAGCAAAAAATGTACGTAATCCATCCCCGATTGGAGAACGGATAGAGGAGGATGGAATGTTCAGACATAGTGGAAAGATCAGGAGTACCAGCATCCTGGGGAGACCTCAGCTATTGGTATATGGACGAGTGGCCACCAGCACAGGATGGGAAGAAGGAATGTCATCTTGCCCTGCATGCTTTTAAAAAAACGTTATTTAACTTTGCACAGTGATACAGCATTGCTTATACTTACATCAACTCGATATTTATACGGGAGTCACTACAGTGGTACATGATCAGGTTACACAGTTTTCAATTTCAACACAGCGGTACATTCCATTCTCCCCCATCACTCTTTATTAATCAGATATTGACGGAAACCTCCCCAGATATCCTTTGGTCGGTTTGTAACAGGTAGTAGGACGGAATATACTTAGGAATATATACTTTCTCATCATTTGCCCAGGTCATATCCTCTTCCCATTCTTCAACCGTTGGCGACATAGCACTTTTCCACTTCATCAATATAGCTCGTTTAGCCATAAGTAGACCAACATTTATAAGCTTTCACCTCCGTGGGTTCATTCTGAGTACATATCCCAGTATACACATTGCAGGTTCCCATTTTATTGGCTGATCCACCATCCTTTCCAATGCATCACACACTCCATGGCATTAGTCGGCGAGTGCTCCACAAAACCATAGCATATGCATTATATCCACATCCTCACTTCGGCATCTCGGACACCTTCCCTCAGTTGCAGCATACATTTTCTTGAGACGGTCCGGGGTGAGGTGTACTCCATTTAATATTTTTAAATGGATCAATCTGTATCGAGTGTTATACAACACATGTTTAATCAACCTACATAATTGGAGCCAATGTGCGTCTGAAATGGTGGTGTTCAGGTCTTTCTCCCATTCCCCTTTAACATCAGGTGTGTGGAACTCCCTTATTGACAGTGCCAATTTGTATATTGCCAAAGCAGATTTTTTGACCGTGCCTGGGGAGATTGTGTAATTCAGACTCTGACACGAAGAGGGTTCATGATGAAATCTAACCCATACGGCTGCCACTGCTGATCGCAGTCTATCGTATTTTAGCTTCTGAAGTGAGTTGTCCCCTATCTGTGCCTTAATATCCTCCCAAGCTACAAATATGCCATTATGGTACAAATCGCCAACATGCAGTACACCTGCTCGACACCAGTGTGCAGCCAGCACTGTATCTCTGGATGGGTCTAGATATGGTTGCCCTGCACTCTTATTGAAGAAAGAACCAATAGGAATAAGACACAGTTAATGTGTTTAGACTCATGGGCCAAGTACTCTGAGCTACTAACATGGGTTGACAATGAAGCAGGACCCGGTATCTATAATGCCACTAAAAGATGCAACATGTTTCAAGAATGAAGGCCTGGTCCTAGTTGGAGAAAAATGATGCAAACAGGTGCTTTTGGTGCCAGGAATTAATGAAGGTACTACCGTACTGATGGGTAGATATTGGGCCTATGAATTCAGAGCTTACATTCAGCTGCCTAAAATTTGGGGAGGAGTATGCTCCCTTGTGGTCATATACATTCCTGCATTAGTGATTCCTTTAAGTGACCATCAAATTGATGAATTTCCAAAAATGGATGAACACCGGAGAAGAGGGAGAACTATTTCTCCTTTAAGTCCATAGAAGCCTAGAACAATATTCCAGATGCGCATACATTATTCAGCAAGATGGTCATGACATCTATATTTATGCCAGGACTTCAGACTGCAGTGAATGCCAAGTGGCTGCAGACACAAGGGGAGTCAAAAGGATAAGCCATGTACGTAAGACACATTTCTCTTAGATTAAGTGAAGGAGAAAACATCTGCAAGAGCCAAGTGTTGGACAATTAAAGATGCGGAAAACTCATGTTCTATAGAGTGAGCTCTGGTAAGGAAACAACCGTGATCGAAGGTCGCATCAGACACCCGGGTAGCACGGGCCTCCTATTTGCACCAGCGACCCTGTCCCCCAAGTATGCTTGTGGGCCTCACTAGGCCGCGGCCTGCCCCAGGTTCTCGCCCAAGTGCTCATATTCCCCCGGCACAGCATCCTACCGCAGACACTGCACTAGCCTCTCCAGTTATGAATGCATGTTAAACTAGCAGGCCAGAGCTGATCTGTGAAAACAGCGTAGCGGGCTGCTGCAGATCCATGTTGTCTGGCTGCCTTCTTGGCTCAAACCTATCTTGACATTTTGATTTTATTCTGTGCAACTCCATAAATCCTTACAAAGAGAATGACGGTATGTCTGTCTGAAGCTGCACATCCCATTCTAGAGCAAAGCAAGAAGAAAACGTTATGATGACTGAAAGGGTATCTTAACTGGAGTGGCCACTTTATGGAGCAGATAGTTTGGTACCAATAAAATCACAAATTGTACAGTATGCATAACCAAAGTACCACAGAAATAAATTCATGCGATCATTACTCCGTTCATTCTTCTGAGATAAAATGGAAGTAACATGTTTGAAGGTGGGGAGTGGGAGGTGGCTTTCTATTTACCCCTAAATGCCTCTCCCCCATCCTCCAAGATGCAGTAGCAGTCTTAGGATCAATTAATATTCCTCACTGCTCAACATAACCTTCCCGCCCTACCCTCTCCCCCTTTTTTGCTCGTGATATTATCACACCATCACGGAAGGCTGACAACCTAAAGTTGCTCTTTCAAATCAACCTCAAACTTCACTAATTTATCACCTAAAATAAGACTACTAAATGTCTCAACCTTTCAACATCATAAAGCTGTGCCACATTTTACATACTGAAGAAAAAAGGTCTTTTTGATCTACTTGTTAACCACCTGGAGTACTGTTCGAGCCATCTGCTGTATCTCCTTCTATATTCCTTTGCCCCACCTCATAAAATGCTTACATTGCGTTATTTTTTACAACCTTTCATGCTCTTCTCCCACCTCTGCTCATAGACTCCATTGCTGTCTGTACGTCCATGTAGTGCTCGTCAAATTCCTACAATTGGTTTATAAATGCACAGGATTATCCCCATACCTAGCCAACTCTATTAACTGCACACTTTGCTGCAGCACCAGTCTCATTCTTTCAGCTCACCTCAATATCCAGGCAACAATTAGTCTCTGTTCAAGCATGGCACTAGATGGTATCTCCTGTTTTATGTATGTGTGTACATGGGAGAAGGGAGCTAGGGATTGTTGGTATGAGGAGGCATGTGGGAGACCACATAAAAGAATTGTCGAAATCAGGTCGACCAAAAGTGCATGACCAAAGGGCAGACTTTCAAAAGAAAGTCTTGCAAAACAGAGAACCATGCTAGGCATATCTGGGAATTAAATTTTCAATTCCCAGCAAGCAACCCTTGTCCTTTCAATGCCCATCAACCATATTTGGGAACGTGTACTTCTTCCAGTCTGCAGCAGTACTCCAATCACTTTCCTCAGTTGTGCTAAGGACATTCCCTAAATGTCCATGATTTTAGCACTTAGCGGTTCACACTTCCGCCAAACTCTCACCTCTGAAGTTGATCTTGGTTTCACCACTTCCCGGTGTTCATTGCCCATCTCATCTTCAATGCTTGTTGCGGTCACCACTATTGAATCAGATGCTCACAAGACTCCGGCAATGGGTTATTGAGTCGTCACTTGCCGCTAACCCTGTGAAAACTGGGGTCTCCTGAATCATGGCAACCTTTAACACTAAACAACCTTCTAGCGGTTATTAGTTTACAGATAAAAGTGTGGTTAGAGCAAAAGAGAATTTCACACTGCCTTCGTGTGCACCAGGCTGAAAAGAAGGATAATGAGAAGTTTTATTATCTTTAAGAAGGTAAGGGAAGCATAGATATATGATAGGAGTATTTGGACAAACCTGATAGTAGGGAAGCCAAGCCGGTATCCTATTGCACAAGGGGTGTAGCTCTGTGATCCCTCCTAGTCTCAAAAAACGTAATCCCAGTTAGGTCAAGGGAACAGACAGACAAAACAACCAAGAAAGTGGAGGAAAAAATAATAAATGAGGAAGGTTAGTAAGGACCTACCCGGGCAGAACAAGGACACTAACGGCTATATAGTAGGTACCAGGATACAACAGAGTATATTCCTGGAATGTTCCTTTGTGTTGAATAAGGATGTCCTGTCAAGTTCAAGAAAAGGAAAAAACCAACAAAGCCGATAATCCGTAAATCAGTGCTAGGGGAATCCAAGTCAATCCAGCATGTGCTGTCCGGCTTCAGGTCAAGGAAGAGGGCGTTCGTAAGGCAACCGTGTAGAGGTGCTGTGTAGCTGAAACAAAAGGAAAACTCTTAACTTACCATCCACAGCCAGGGTAACCCAATTATTCAGTAGTGCGGTCCATGGGTTGGCTCAAGGTGTTTAGCGTCTGCCGCGCAACCGGACCAGTTACAGTGAAACTGAAGGAGGAAGGATTTAGCTTCAGTAACTGACACCAAGGAATCTGTTGGAAAAAGAGGAACAGGTAGGCGGCAAGGTAGAATAGGATCCACTTGCCATTGTAAATAGTTCAAAAAGCGTTTCCCAGAAACGAGCCATGGAAAGATGTGAAGCAACTTTGATCAGAAGCGCCGCTCCAGCGGAAGGGGTATCCTTTATGGAATGCCGGAATCATTGTCACTACGGCAAGCCGCTCATCGGGGTAGCCATGGCAATGAACAAGCTACCTGACGCGAGTGGCCGGCCGTAGAGATGGTACGCCTGTGTTCATGAAGCGGACGTAGGCGCCAGGGCAAAAGCCACCTTTGAAGCAAAGACAACGGGCGCGGAAGCCGCCCACCACGCCTGCCCTCCCTTGTGTGGCGAACCATGACAATACTCTCAAGTTGTCTCACTAGGCTCTCCTCTCCAGTGTCTGGTCCAAGGTGGTTGCTCCTGGATTGCTAGGCTTCCCACCAGCTCTCCTGTGTCCAGTCTTAGGTGCACATTCCTTTCTCTACATATTTTCCACCAGCTCCGCTCTTCTGATGCGCACAGTCTAAGGTACACTACTTGCTAGCTCCGCTCGACAATGTGCTTCAGCTACACCGCTTGGCCCTGAACTTTCTTTGCATCTTTCGGTCCTGACAGTGTCATATAGTGTAGCATGTGAGACATGGATGTAATACTGTTTTCAAAACTCTTCGATGAAGTATAAAAAGTCCTTGTATATTGTTGTATTACATTGGCTCACCTGGACTCCCAAATACTTAAAAGGAGTTGGTTTTAACTGTAATCAAAAGCTTGCCAGCAACTCCAAATTGGCCCAGGCAGCGGATATATACCCGATTTCACCAAATCTATCTGTTCCCAGGAATCAATCCAAATTCCTCAATCAGCTTCAGCATTGCACCAAACGTCTAACCCGGTATGTGTACATAAAGGAGCATATTGTATGCACAAAGCCAGATCACATGTCACTCTTCAGCAACACCAATGCCCTTCTCTGAAAATGTAATTCGGAACAATCAGTTCATGGGCTCCGCCACCCATGCAAAAATGAATGGCAACAAGGGGCACCCCTTCCCACCAACATCCCCGACAGTGGTTCCATTGGTTTCGAGTATGGCCATCAGTAACTCATACAGTAGTGTTAGGGAGATTTCTCACACAAGTGACAAATTCCCTCTACCTTAGAGCTCTCCAGCTATTTTGCTATATTTTGGGACTTTGAACTTTTCATTGTTCAATGCGTTTTACTTTTGTGTTCTTTGGTTACTGAGTTTTAAAACAACTCCATAGGCATCATCTTTTTCTGTGTGTCACACAGCACCTCAGTGCAATGGCACAGGGATGTCTTTCAGAGTTCCCAAGGTTTAAATACCTTTTCTGGAACTGACTACTGTCTCCCAGAGCATGTAAAGTTAAATCGACTTTACTAGTCTCTTTAAATTGTTAGACCCAGCACACACTATCTTCCTATAGAGTGCTGGAGGGGTTGCCTAGCATCCTCCGAGTCAAAACACTCATGTAACAGTCAAATGTTCCCCTTTCCTACTTGAAATGGCTGGTGGCAGTGGTTTAGATCAAACTACCTTTATTTTTCCCGACCGCGAACAACGGTAGCTAAAAATCGGATGAGCAATGTTTTTCAATATGACGCCCAAGACCCATCTGTAAAAACAGACTCTGGTCAAGTTTTTTCGCCATTTCTTTTTGGAAAGGTCCTTCTTGTGTTTGTCTCTGTGCGCCAAACCAGGCTTGGTCCCTTTGTTCTTTGGCCTTTGGCAGGCTTCAGTGCTGAAGCCCTCTTCTGGCGCCTGAGTGTCTGGGGTGGACAGGGCGTGAGGGAGGTGCCCGAAACTCCCTGTGCTTAGTCTCCTAGGAGGCCTGAATGCACTCTGGCGTGATTGGCCGGCTGGCTGTCCAGCAAGGACAGCCACCCTGCTGTGTGAGTGACAGCCAGGCTGGAATTAATGGGGAAAAACTGTTTAAACACCAGTCTCTGGGACTTGGAAAGCAGAGTCAACCACTGGAACGAAAGAACCGAAGACGAGCTGAAGGAAGACGACTGCTGCAACTCCATCAACAGAGAAGCCCTTCAAGGTTAACTTCTTCCCTTGAGTTTGGTGGGAGCAACCAACTCGCAAGCCGCCTGGACACCGTCCCCTCCTGGTTGTATTTTCGGCAGAGTGCTGTGGAAAACCGGATATCCAGTGGGAAGGATACCAGTTTGTGGTCTTTAAGGTACTCACACCTTAAACCAACGTTTTGCCAAGCTTGTGGCCTCTTCCCTGGGCAGTGCAGGTACCTCCCGACGTCCTCCTTGTCCCCACGACTAAAGCTCAGGAACAGCGAGATCTGCTCAAACTGCCAGGAACAACTGCCTCAGCTACAGCTCTTCTTCACTTTAAAGGTACTGTGCAAACGCGGTCCGGAAATCTTTTCGGCCATGGTGAAAGTTTGTGAAACTTTCGACTTCGAAAGCTTTTCCTTCCCTAAATCAACATCTAATTTTTCGTCTGACCAAATTCTTCTAAGATCCATGGCAAAGACTTAACCGTTTTCTACCAGAACTGTGCTATTCTATACAAAGACTCTGAACCATTGACTTTGGCCCAGGCCTATGAACTGAATTGCTGGTTGCAGTTAACTGAAACCCTTTGCCCTGCCTATGAAAGTATTTGTGCTTCATTTCTTATAACCTTGTCTTTTTACCCCTTTTGAAAGTAACTGAAGTGCTAATTTGCTCCCACTTCAGGGGAGCTGAACTTGTTCAGTAACTTATTGGTTGTGTATTTGTAGTATATTAGTATATGATATTGAGCTGTTCCTGCTAGTGTAATGTTTTCCTTATGACTGTGTAAATAAATGTATATTCTTTTACCAAAAAACCTTGATTAAGTGTCTGTTTGAATCACTGTATTTGTTGGTCCTTTGTGTAACTTGTTCTACTGCGCACTTTACTCTTGAGATGGTCTGGCTGCTCAGCCACTGCTACCACTTTACTGTGTAGTACAGGCTTGTACCAAAGGTGATATTGTACTGCCACTTGTAATCTTAATTGCATGTAGTGTTCCCCAAGGGTACTGCATGTGATTCTGCCTAACAAGTAGTAAGATCCATTTCATTAACAGTGGGCCTAACTCAAACCACCTCAGTACTTCTGCCAAAAGAAAAAGCAAACAACCTGTGTGTTGGTATTTCTCCCTGGTAGAAACACTGACTGGTCCTCATGGACTATAGAAGTGATAACATTTGAAATGCAACCTGCTAATACTTTACTCAGAATTGCATTATCCACATTGATCATGGATAGGGTTCTGTATGACTCGCAATCTAATGCATTCTTTCCTGCCTTCAGTGGCGGCACTATTGTCACCTCCTAGGGATTCAGGCAGTATTCACTATACTTGTAGGTCACTGTGCTTTGCGTGCAGTCGGAGTCTGAGTATCTCCTTATACGTTTTATAGAGTATTCTCGGCATTTAAACTGTCAATGGCCCATTAAACCTCCAAAAGTGGGGTATCAAATGTGTCTCAGTCTTCCTGCATCAGTCTAGGAAGTTCTGCGGCATCCAACAGCAACCTTACCCATTCTGGGTTCGGGTAGGATAGCTTAAATACGTCATAGATACCTTTCTGTTCATCTACAGTCTCCCATGTGGAGTTTATGTTCTTAATAGTATCATATCCCCACTCTATTCACTAACCAAGCCAATGTACACCCTACCTTGTCCCCCCCATCGCTCGGACTGGCCACATAGGTTTTGTAGTCGCAAGCCTCCAGTATTTCGTAGGCTTCGAGGCGTTTTTTCCTCCCAGCCCTGAGTTATTTCTGCTTGGTGTCCACCACATGGGCCAATTCATCTAGCTCCTCCATCGGCTTTTCCTTATTGGCTACATCTGCTAATAGCTATGCCTGCACAGCCCACATTTCTACTGAGTGCTCATTATGGACAAAGTAGTCACTTATCCCTTGTGCTATATCTTTCACACAAGCTGTATCTGCCAGTATCACAGTATCTAGTCCCAAGTTCTACTACTGGACACCATTCCCATCCCTCCCAAACCAACAGTAAGTGGTGTGTGGTCTGACAGAGGCCAGTCCAGGTATGTTGCTCCCCAAACTTGTGCAGATTACTACTCTGGGAGAAGAGAAAATTGATTCAAGAGAAGAATTTGTGTGCCGCAGAGAAATAGCAATAGCCCCTCTTGTCCCCCTGGAAATGTCAAATCGTATGAGCTTAAATCCCTGACCAGCACATTTAGTGCATAAGATGAAGACCGCAGCGGCCTGCACCCTCTGGGTGAGCTGGCCAGTTCACCATTCATAATATTAAAATCACAGGCTATTTCATATCATGGACTAAATATTCTCCCAGTATTTGGGCCACTTTCCAGATGAAGCAGCCATTGTCTATGTTTGAGGGGTATGTGCAAAGGTGTAGGGTCAATCTGCGAGAAATGCTTCCTGGATCCCCAATATATCTCCCCATGCCTTCTGAAAATGAATGGTGTGCATGCATTGGTATAGTGAGCAGAACCAAATCAAGACTCCCCTTCCTGTTGAAGAAAATGAAGAGTAGTAAAGCTGCCCGCCCCATCTTCGGCTCAACTTTTTATTTTCCATTTTCGTTAGGTGGGTCTTCTGCAACATGCAAAGGCTACCTTTCCTCCTCCTCAAATACAACCAAATCCTCTGCCTTTTAATCAGCCCATTAATGCTGTTAACATTTCAGGAAATCAGCTGCAATCTTTTTTTATTATTATTTATTTGTAATTGCTCACAGGTTTTGTACATAAATAGGCAACTTTCAATTAAACAGACATCTTGCATATACAGTTCAATTATCCTCTGAGCTCTGGTTCTCTGAGTTCGGCCAGATATTGCTTATATCGTGACCATATGTTTCTGGGTCTACATTGTAGTGTGACCGAGTCAATATATAGTTCTTCAGTGTCGTTGATCCACACCATGTCTCTGTTCCAGTCCTCTCACGTAGGGGGTTGTGCATCCTTCCATCTCATTAGTATGGCCCTTTTGGCTATGAGCAGACTTAAATTCAATAATTTCCACCACGTCGGGTTTAGTTTCCCTTCTGCACCCAACATGCACATCCGTGGTGTCCATTTCACTGGTTGGTCTGCCATCTTGTCTTGAGCCCTGCATACCTCAGACCAATAATGTCCCAATTTGGTGCATTCCCACAGCATGTGGAATGTATCAGCATTTTCAGAATTACACCTTGGGCAAGCGCCATTCATTGTGGGGTACATTTGCTTAAGCTTCGATGGTGTATAGTGTATCCTATGCACTGTTTTATAGTGTATCAATCTGAACCTAGAGTTGCATGATATCCCTTTAGTCGGTGCACAAATCTGAGACCATTCTAGATCATCTATCAGTTGCCCCAGGTCTTGTTCCCATCTCCCTCTAGCTGTGTGGTTCACCGCAGGGCGCGTCTGTATTATAGTTTTGTATAGCATAGAGGCAGTGACCTTCTGAGTACCTCCTGTGAACATATAGCCTAGTGCCATATTGACTTCTGGCTCCTCTGGGAATGTTGGGTGGTTTTGTTGTGTAACGGCTGCAACCTTATGGTATTGCTGTTTGTGTGTGTGCGTGTTTCCCAGTGTATTTTTAATATCCTCCCATGTTATAAAGTGTTGGTCCAAATACAACTGACCCCACTGTGTGACACCTCTAGCACTCCAGTGTCTTGCTATTTCGCTGTCAACGCTAAATGGAGTGTGCGGGTCTCCCCATATTGGCATAGTTGGATGATATAATTTACTGGCACCAAATATGTCTGTGATTTTGGCCCATGCCGCGGTTGTGACTTTGGTGGGGTCAATTGTGTTGTATTATTTCAGGGTGGGTCTGGTCATCCTCTGCAGTGCCCCTATCGCCTCTTTTTCTTGTGATGAAGGGGATATGTCAGTAGGGTTAAGGAAGCACGTGGCCCATGTGGTTGTTTGTTGCGCTTGTGCTGCCAAGTAGTAAAGTTCTATGTCTGGTGCCATCAGTCCTCCCCTTGGGTATGTGTCTGTCATGACTTTCCATCTTAATCTGGGTTGACCACCCCATGCAAAAGTTATGCAGGCGCTGTTGATTTTGGTGAACAAAGTGCGGCCGGGCCACACTGGTACTGTGCTAAAAAGGTAGAAAAGTTTCGGTAGTATCACCATTTTGATTAGGGCTATCCGTCCTGCCATTGATATTGGGAGTGCATTCCATCGTTTCATTTTAGCGCACAATGTTTCCGTTAATGTCGTATAGTTTAATGCTCGGGATAATTGGGCCGTTCTGGCTATGTGGGCACCTAGCTACACTATGTGTGTTGGGTTCCATATGAGCCCGTGAAGGTTCCGAGGTTGTGATGTGGCATCTGTGAGCGGAAATATTTCTGATTTGTGGGGGTTGAGTCGCAATACCGAGTATTCACCGAATTTCCCAACCTCCGCTAGGGTCTTGCCAAGCGTACTATCTGGGTTTTTCAGATATAAAAGTATGTCATCTGCGTATAGTGTTATAATTTGCAATTTGCCTGCAAGCCATAACCCAAACGAGTTATAACGGGATCTGAAGATGTCTGCTAATGGTTCTATTACTAGGGCAAAAAGCAGGGGGGAGAGCGGACAGCCCTGTCTGGTACCTCCCAGCAGCTCAAGTATATCCGTGAGGGTTCCATTCACTTTTATCCTCGCGTATGGTCGTGTTTATAACACCTGAATCCATTTTATAAATTTTGGGCCAAATCCATAGTTTCGTAGCACTCCAAAGAGAAAGGACCACGATAATGTGTCAAACGCTTTTTTCATGTCTAATGAAACCTCTATTCCTTGGGTAGTAGCGGGTATCGTGGTCATAATCTGGTGGCATCGTCTAATATTTGTGTCTGTGGATCTACCCGTTATAAACCCGGCCTGATCCTCATGTATCATATATGGCATATACGGTGTAAGTCTCATTGCTAGTAGTATTGCCAGGATCTTGGCGTCTGTATTTATTAATGATAATGGGCGATATGATCCACATTCTCCCAGGGGTTTACCAGGCTTAAGTAAAAGTGTGATTATTGCTTCCCTGGTGGTTTCGGGGAGTTCTCCTATTTCCAGAGCTTCCTTCCAGACAGCACGTAGTCTGGGCGTTAGGATTTGACTAAACTCCTTATAAAATTCTGCTCCCAGCCCATCTGGGCCCGGAGCCTTTCCATTTGGGAGAGCTTTTATTGCTTCATGTATTTCGGCCTCTGTGATGGACTCCTCTAATAATTCCCTAGTCGAATCTGCAAGAAGTGTTGTTGGTATCTTGGTCAGGTATTGCTCTATCTCGATGTATGTGGCTGTGCCCCGGGGGGGGGGGTGGGGGAGTATAATTCTTTATAGAATTTATAAAACATATCTTTCACTTCATCTTGGTTTGTGGACATCGTACCATCTTCTATTTGTATACAGGGTATATTAGTGGATCCCCTTTCTCCGCGTACTGCTCTAGCCAATAGTCTCCCAGGAAGCTCCCCCTCCCCGTATCTGCGTGCAGCTATGGGTCTATCGAAGTACCTTATCTCTTGGGTCTGCCGCTTCTCTATATTCCTCTAATTTGGTCTTAATTTCAGAGCCCAAATGGGGGGTCGGGGTCATGGCGTATTGATTTTGTAGCGATGTTAATTGCGTCTCTAGCCTCTCTAGTCTAGCTCGAATATCTTTGAGGATCCCCCCTTCAATGGATATCGATTGGCCCCTTATACAGACTTTAAATGCTTGCCACAAAATGGCCTGGGTTGATACCGAGTGTTCGTTGATCTCAAAGTAGTCTTGAATATATTGTAGCATTGAGTTTTTGTATACCACGTCCCTTAGGGCTGCTGGTTTAAACCTCCATGGTGGTCTTGGACTAACCTTGTCTGGGATTTGCAGTACTAGTTGTATCGGGGAATGGTCAGAGTAAGTTCTTGGGTATATATGTGACTTCTTTACCCAGGCCATACTTTCTGTGTCTATTAACCAGAGATCAATCCTAGAGTGCATATCGTGGACTGTAGAATAATATGTGTATTCTCTGCCCCTGGGGTTTAATGTTCTCCATGCATCTTTTAATTGCAGATCTGTCATTTGTGTGAGTATTGTCTGTGCTGCTTTGGTTAGTGTTTTGGTTTTCGTTGACGTGCGATCTAACTGTACGTCGAGAATTGTGTTGAAATCCCCACCGCATAACACTCTGGCTGTAGGATATCTCGCTAGTTTTTCAAACACTGTGGAGTAAAACTCAGGTTGATCGATATTTGGGCCGTATATGTTCAGAAAGACTATTTCTTTATCGTGAAGCATACCATGTACAATAACATATCTCCCAACAGGGTCGCACTCAGTCCCCTTGCAAACAAACGGAAGGGTTTTATGTACTAATATCGCTGCTCCTCTCGCCCTAGTGGAGTAGGACGTGAAGTATTGATGGGTGCCCAGTTCGGAATCAATTGGTCGCCCTGGCGGGGGCCTATATGCGTCTCCTGGAGGAAGATTATCCTGGCTTTTTGTCTATTGAGGTAAGCCATGATCTTTCTTGTCTTGATTTTAGAGCCCAACCCTCTGACGTTCCAGCTCAAAACATTGATTAGTTCAGTGTTAGGTTTATCCATTATCTAAGAGGTAATTGCCATGCCGTGTGTCTGGGTGTGTCTGCTTTTTTTGCCTAAGAGTGTCTGTCTCTGGAACCTGTGCACTTTTTATGTTTACAACCTAGCTTTTTAAACAACAAGCAAACTCCCCCAACCCTTCCCCACCCCCCCTCCCTCACAGTTCCCCGAACTTCGACTGTGCTTTGGTTGTCTCCCCCCACCCCTCCCCGCATCATCTCGAGCACTTGCTACAGGGGGGCTGCGGCGTTTCCTGTGCCCAAGCCATACTTAGTTAGAAGTGTTGTCACCAGTTTGGCTTGTTACTCTTTATTTTGGTGTCTACGGGTAAGCATTTGTGTTATGTTTTCCACTTTTATTTTTTGTATTTTTTTTTATCCCTTTGCTAATTCCATATTCTTCTTGATCATTATGTCCGTTAGGCTGTCACAGGTTTCTCCTCACGGTTATGTTTTATTTCCGGGTTGTCCTTTATTCAGCGGTATGTGCTTCTCTATGAAGCTTGCGGCTTCTTCAGGGAATGTAAAAAAGTACGATTTATTTTGATGTTGAATCTTGAGTCTAGCAGGGTAGAGCATTGCATATTGTACCTGTCGATCCTGTAGCATCTTCTTGATTCCCGTGAAGAGCTTTCTCTCTTGCTGGACTGCCAGAGTGAAGTCAGGGAATTTGCGTATTGTGCTGGTTTCCCATTTTAGCTCTTGTTTCTCTCTCGCCGTCCTGAGGATCAGATCTCTGTCCCTGTAGTTAAGTATGCGAGCTACAATGGGCCTGGGGTATGCTCCGGGTTTCGGTTTTGGAGCCAATGACCTGTGTGCCCTCTCCACCATGAACACAGGTGACCACCCAGCAGAACTCGCAGAAGATCTTCCACCGTTTTCTCCATCGTTCCCTTAATTGCCTCTTCCAGAACACCTATTATACGGACATTGTTTCTCCTAGATCTCGCTTCTAAGTCTTCACACTTCGATATCACCGTCCCGAGTTCAATGGCCATCGTGGATACCGTATTCTGTAGTGTTTCCATCTTGTCCTCAACCACTGATATCCTGGTTTCTGCCTCTGTCGTGCGAGCCATGGTTTTATCGAGCTGCGTTTTGATGCTTGCAACACTTGCTGTAATTCCGTCCAGCTTGTCTGTCAGCGTTGCAAATCCCTGCTGCATAGCCTGGAACACCGCTTGTGGGTCCATCATGGAGGCGGTGGGGGCCTGTTCTGCCTGTGTCTGCATTGCCTCCTCTGCTTCAGGATCAGAATTTTTAGGCATTGTGGTTGTGAATTTCTCAATTGTGCCTTTGTTCCTTTTCTGGCCAAAGTTTTTGGGCATTGTCTCTGATCCGAGAAGTATGTTGGCGCTCTTTGCCAGAGGATCACTGATGCAATGATCCCAGGAATATGTCTTCTCTGTATACCTTGCTATTATGTGGACACAGTACAGGATCAATTGTTGTCCTGATGTTACACTTGCAGTTTTTTAGCTTGGGCTCAGGTATTGCTGGCCGATCTGGGGGATTAGTTCCTGCCCCCACCCCCCATTGGGTTGCAATGGCGTCACTCCATGTTGTCCATAGTTGTCCTGTTGGGTTACCAGGGATTGGGTACTGTGTGGTACTGTGCCTTCTTAGTGTTAGGGCAGGCAAAATTATATGGGCCTCTTGTTGGATATTTTCTTCCTGTGTGGTTGTCTGTGCCCTCTCAGCAAGTATAATATTCTTCTTCCTTTATTTACTTCTGGGTCAACGTTAATTCGGTGTGGCTGTCTGTGTGTTTGTTGCAAGTTAGGTCCTCTGCTGTCTCTGTGTCTATTAGATGGGGGGGGCTAGCGAGCGGGCTCCCACCCTGTTTTATCATGCTGGGGTAGTCTCTTGTCGCCGTTTCTAGGCACACTTTAAATGTGTCGCCAGCCAGCCTCACACCGACCCCCAATCCGCAGTCTGTTTACAGCGGGTGCCGGCTCTCCCTCCCAGCACGTCCGCAGCGGGGATATGCTGCTACGGCTTTGTGACGTACCTTCTCTTCTGTGGGCCGGGCGGCGTTCGGATATTCTTTTTTAGGAATATCGCTCCTGTGTTGGCGGCGGGGGGTCAGTGGGGCGCTCCACGAGGAGCGGAGCACCGGCGACATTTCCCGCAGCACCTGGAGATCTCTGCGCATCAGCCACCACCTCCGCTCCACCAGCCCCGGCGCCAGGCTCCTCCTCTCTGTCGCGGGTGGGTGCGCCACGTCGTGTCCTGCTCAGTCTCAGGGTCCCAATCTTGCGATCCGCCGTTTGGTCTTCTTCCAAATTTCGTGTGGGCAGGCTTAATCTAGTACAACATCCTCTCCTTCAAAATTGTGCCAAACCGGAGCATATAAAAGTTGTAATTAGGCTTTGTGGCCCAGGATTCCGCCGGAGCTTACACGGACACCGCCATCTTGTTCCGTGCGCAACAGCGCCCCCCCAATCAGCTGCAATCTTGCCTACTGAATGTTCCTATACTTCCATCCTGCCTTTGAACTTGACTTTCCTTGACTGTGAGAGATGCAATCCCTCCTTGGGCAACAAATACAATCCCAGGGATCGAAATTAAGATTGGATAAACATGAGCTAAAATATCTGGCATTAACCAGCGACCAGGAGCCACCACTGGGGGACAAAGAGCTAGTACATAACGTTCTGCAAATTTATATGCAAACTTTTTTTGTCAATTTATTATGGCCCCTTATGCTTTGAGTGTCATGTAGATGTATTCTAATGCTTTTTTTTACAGATAGTACCGTCACATATTTTGTCATCAGTTTGTCTGTTAAGCTAACCAGGTTCTCCTAGGCTACAAACAGGAGCTAAATGGCTGCCAGCTCCCCTCAATTTCAAACCCTGCAATTCTAACCTACTAAAATAGGCCAGAACTACCCTTTTAACCATCCATGCAACCATCAAACCCGCAACACAGTTTGCAATACCTTAGGGTATGGTGCTCCTCAGCAGCAAAGACCTTCCTCTCCAATCACACCTTAACCTCCATTAGGGAGCAGAATTTGACTCGCCACTAGCCAGTGATAATTGACTCCTGGTGAGTAAAAATTGTGTGTTGTGCTTATGTGAAGAATAGAGGTGGTGAGTGACTCTTTATGTCTGGCTAGTATTAAGGTCTCGACCCCCACAGACCACGCAGGGATTTTAGGAGGTTTCCTCATCAATCTTCATTGTGCTCGGTTCATAAAACCCTCAGCTTCCTCCTCCTCCAACCTCCCTCCTTTCAAGCATCAACATTCCCTTCTCTCACCCTTCCACCTGTTCCACATTCCACACAACATTCTTTGCCATATGTTCTCAGCTAGCATCATGCAACTTGACATGTATACCCCTGCCTATCTCAAAGGCAAACCCCCCAAAAAACAACCTTCACAAAAGCTACCAACACACACACACACACACACACACGTTAGCAATCTGGATCTCTCAAGTTACCAATTACTCAGTGTCGAGGGGCCGAATACCCAAGGTCACCCCCCAAAAGTCAGCTGTAAACTCAAGGATGCCTTTCCTGACAGATGAAGTCAATTTATCAATTAAGTGTATTGCCTTCTGTGCATCCTCAAAAACCTGCTGCTTCCCTTTCACATCTACAAACAGCCTTGCTTGGTTAAGTAGGGCCTAGGAGATCCCTGCTCTCTAAATTGTTTTGCCTCAGAAAATGTTTTCCTTTGCTTCCGCGTATCTCTCCAAAGTCCGAAGTAGAATGACATTCTATTCCTGTTCTGCACAATCTCCTATTTTCTTATAGCTGCCAGCACTCTTATTGTGTTTTGCTATTTTCGCACCCTAATCACCATCATTATTTAGGGGATTGCGTGGGAGTGTGATCTGTCCAATCCACCTGTATGTCCCTCAAAACCTCGTTATCTTGCAAAAGCATGGGCAAGAAAATTCTAAGAACATCTCAATGGGTCCTTACTCATTCCGCTAAGCAGCCCCAGCAAACAAACATTGTTATGCGTTAAAGGTATAGTCCCGGATCCGTGCGCTTCTAAGCCAGGACTCATTGGGCAATATTCTCAAAACACTAGCCTTGAGAAGGACCCTAGAGGTCGAAACACGTGTCGGCTGACCACATAGGACCACATGTCTGGTTTACAAAAATAAAAAAAACAAGTGGTTTTCACCAAAACAATTGTGTGGATATTCATCCTTCTCAAAGAAGCGCACAGATCCAGGACTATACCTTTAACACTTTACAAAAGGAGGGGAGGGCACCAGCTCCAACTACCAGTGACCTTGCTGCTAAATAACTAATTCAACATATTCTAGAGCGAAGCCCTGGTATTGTTCCTTCCACATTCGGGCCCACCCCCTCCTCCTTGAACCTTGTTATGCCTTGAGCAACATTGCAGCATGCTGCGTTAATGTAACCTGCAAACCCATTATCTCTGTCTCATGATCCCCTTCAGTCCCCCGTTGCAACCTTATCCCAGGCGACTAAAACTAGATACCCCCTCCGACCACCCTTATTGCTGCTGGGGCGATCTGTGGCAGCAAGTAGATTATTTACGGTGGTAGTGTGGTGCCATACATCAGTGCAACTCGTTCGCCATTTTAGCTCCTCCCATCATGAACAAGTGAAGGGTTTTAGCTATAGCGTTGCCCGTTGGTGCTGGAATGAGAGGTCTACTGCAAACTCCAGTGAATGTTCTGAAGCATGTCGCTATGCAAGATCCAATGCTGCACAAGCACATTGGCATTATTACTTAATTAATTTTAAAACAGAATCTTTACAAACCAGCCTACTGCAAAGTAAATAAGAACATTCTCTTACCCTTTAAAACAATTTTTTCCAAGATATTGAAATAGTTTTTTTGTGCTGCTCCACTGAGTGATGTAAGCTGGGACTTTGCAATCAAATGCAAAAGCTAAAATACACAAAGTAAAAGGAAACAAATTAAATTTTCATTCTCCGAAATCCTTCTCATATCTGCTGCTTGTATGATAGCATAAATAACTAAAACAACAATGTGAACGTATAATCAAAAGTGCAATTTGGAAAGCCTTTCAACTCGAATGCCCATCCTGATGAGAAAAATTGTATAGTGTAAACCACATTTGAAGTGTGTCAAAACCTTGAACTTCAAACAAAAGACTATAGCTACCAAAGTCTAATTCTGCATGGCAAACTATGCATTCTTACAGGCGAAGAACTAGTTACTTACCTGTAATTGTAGTTCTACAGAGTTGGTATCTTCCATAGAGTCACGTGCTTCTCAATCTGCCAAAAACAACAATCGAGCCGCTTATTTCAGCTGAGAGTTGATGTTCTTCTGCAGCAGTGTTAGGGAGAATTCTCTGTTAAGGCTAATTTCCCAAACCTAGTGAGTCCCACAGCAGCTTTGCTGGATTTTTGGGGTTTATTTTTTTTCTCCTGCTAAGAGTGAGACTCTTTTTCTCCCACTCTTAGGCATGATTTGAGATATCCTTTGACTTTGTAATGTGTTTTATGGGCTATGGGGTCTTTTACACCATAGGGTTTCATGTGTTTTGGTAAGTATGTTACACAGCACCCTCAGTGCAGTAACACAGGGGTGTCATAGTGACCCCCAAACAGACTCCATACCCTGGGACTAACTACTGTCTCCCAGGGCATGTAAAGTCACCATTGACTTTACTAGTCTTAAATTGGGAACAGAACCAGTACAAACCATCATATTGTGGAAGTACTGGTAGGGGTAATTAGATTGCCCCTGGGTCTGTTTTTCAAGGGGCACTGTGCAGTCCCCCCTCGTCGAGTTTCTGGCTGGTGGCGATGGTTACCACGCGAAATATTCCACAGGAATATTTCATATGGGATTTTCCCATTCATTTTAAACGCACCACTTTTTGGTGCAATGTTAAAGATACCGCCGGGTTATTTATTTAATATTTATTCCCCGGTTGGCTCTTTTCGCCAGGACTCGGTTTTAAAATGGTTTTTGTGTTCGCCTCTGTAACTCCAACCCAAGTCGAGCCCTTTGTTCCACTTTTTGGCGGGCTTCTCCACAGAAGCCTCCAAAAGTGGTGCCACTCTGTCTGGGTCTACAGGATGTGTGGGAGGGGGGTTTAGGCACCCTGGACTGAGTTGCCTCGGCAACTCAAGTCACACTCTTGTGTGATTGGCCCAGTGATGAGCCGCCCGGCTCACCACTTCGCATGTTTGAGTGACAGCTAGCACTGATGAATGGGGGTTTTCTGCACAAAAGCAGGGCTTTGGGGACTGGAACTTCAGAAGTCGCCACAGGACCAAAGAATCCGAAGAGAGAGAAGCTGAGCCGACCTGCAACGACGACACCACCGGTGGAGCCCTGCTGAACCGTCTCACTACTTCCCAACGACAGAGAAGATCTTCATCCCAGAGAGTCTTCTTCCTCTGAGCTGGTGGGGATAACCAGTTCGCCCTCTTTTTCACCTTCCTGGATCGTCTCGTGGTCGAATCGCCCGTGCCAAGCACCCCGGCGGCTGGATAGCCAAGCTTCACCACTACCGCAAATAAAAGGGTAGTACCTTTTAACCGAGAAACTCCGCGGCTGGTTTCTTCCCTGGCAGTGCAACAACCTCCAGCTTTCCTCCACGTCGAGATCTCCTCTTCCCCTGGACGAAGCACTGACGTGCACCCGCTGCCAGGAACAACCGCCCCCGCTGGAGCTTTCTCACCATTTCAGGTACTGAGTCCCACCTGGTCTCCCTTGCAACAGACTGTTCAAGGTGTCCCGTAAATCCTTGACTTTCTATCCTGGGGTGACTTGGGGCCTACTAACTAAATTTTCCTGACTTGGTCCAACCCTTTTCGAACTATCTGCAAAGACTCTTTAAAGTACTATTCAACTGTGTGATCTTGGACACATTCTGCCTTGTTCTCTTCAAGAGTGGGCCTGGCCTATGACTTTCTTGCTCCTCAGTAGATTCTGCCTTTTCTGACTTGCTCTGGTTCTCATAAAGTGTTGGTATTGTGTATGTTCCTAATGCTACCTTTCTCCCTCCCTTTTTAATTAACTTATTGGAGTGCCATTTTAGGTTAAGCGCTCACCTCTGTCTGGAAATAAGTGGTGTTTTACTTAAGACTTGTTCAATAAGTGATCAGGGATGTATATATATTAATTATGACTGTGTTTGAACTTTCTTGCCATATTAGTGTTAGTGTATTTTACAAAGTGTGTTTTTAAATAAATAATTATATACTTTTATACCCAAGCTCTGGTCAGTGTTTGCTTGAGCTACTGTATTTTGGTACCTATCTTGTATACTCTATATACTGTCTAACTTTTCTTGAGAGAAGTCTGGCTGCTCAGCCACAGCTACCAGGTAAATCTGGGTGGTACAGACTGCTACCAATTGGGTTTACTGCCAACACCGGTAGTCTTAAGCCTTTTGCAGTGGTCTCTAAGGGAACTGCACAGGTTTCTGCCTAACAAGCAGTATGCCCAACCTGCTGGCCAATTTGAGAGCTAAGACTCACCAGGCACACCCGGCTAATGCTGAGCCTGCTATAGTTGAGGGAGACCCAAGTATTCAGCCAACACCTGTAGCCGATCGTGAAAGGCCTTCACCTGAACATTGTAGGAAACATCATCCTGCTCATCATCCAGAGGGGATCACCAGAGGGCTTGTGTCCTGGACCAGCAGAGCCTGGGGTAGAGGAGCTCGAGCAAGCAGAGGAGGCGGCGACATGGGGGCCTGAGGCGGCGGCAAGGTCGCCGGGCCCTAAGCAGCCTGTGGCTGTGGGGGACCACCGATCGGTGGAGGCAGCATATGGGGCACCACGTCCCGTATAAGGTCCTTAAGGTAGTCTGCCATCTGTTGCGATTTCATGAACATTAGAAAGCGGTCGGAAAAGTGGTCTCACGCTCTGCCTGGCTCGGCCTAGGGGCCCGGCCCTCCGAAGCACGGGGGCACGTGGTTGATCCCAAGCCTCCAGGGCACTTGACGGTCTGGAAGGATCAGCCCCCCTCCCCAGGGACCGGAAGAGGGTAACCCCATGACTGACTAGCAAATTGGTACCCATGGGGAGACCAATATACCCAAATCTGCCTGCTCCTGACAGGAGTGGGGCTAATGCGTCATTGAGCAGCCCACGGCAACCGGGGGCAAACATCAGGGCCCAAATCCAACCTTGATGGTTCCACCACGGTCCTGGGAGGCGCCAGGACCTCCAGCAGGAGAAGGGGCCTGTCCTCTGGGGTCGAATCCGGCCTGGAAGGTGGTGCTACGTGCTTGGCCGCCATTTTGGGGTCATGTGAAGGCAGCTGAGGAGTGCTTGAGGCCTCCAGATGGGATGGCCCAGCAAGAGCCTCAGAGACCTTCGAGTGGACTCCAGAAAGTTGTGGGACCCTCAGTCGAAATGAGTCCTCCAACATTGGTCCTTTACTCGGAGATGGCTCTGGTGGGCGCACCACCCTCAGTGCAGATACCGGTAGACGAAGACAACGCCTCTGCCCTCTTTTTTTAGCAAGAGCCGAAGGCCCCTCATACCTTGGTGCAGCTTCAAAACTTGGAAGCCCCCCGGAGGCAGATCCGGCAGGGCCCTTCAGCCCCTCGGCACGTACACCAGTGACCTTTATAGCCTTGGGCCTACCTCTGGTAGAAGAGCCTGGAAGGCCCCTCCCAGATGGTGACCCTATGAAGGAATCACCAGGCTAGAGTGCTTTATTGAACAAGTGACCAATCTTGACATGCTGAAATGATTTGGAGACAAAGTCCTTCAAGTGTCCAGGCGGAGAAGTGTTGAAGATCTCCCTCCAGCGGCAAAGACGTATTTTTAGCAACACGGAGCAATTGTTCTGCAGGTCATGCACACGTCCCAATGGTGGTCGGGCCCCAGGCATTTCAAGCACAGTGCGTGGGGGTCAGACGCCAGAAAGGAACTAGGCGCACCTTCAGAAGCCTCTTGTGACCGACAGGTGCCAGGGAAAGCAAGGCACCAAAGGGAGGTAAAGGTAGATTCGAAAAATAGAATGGGGAAGCATGCAAAGCTTGAAAAAAGAGTCACGCGCAAGCTGGCAGGTATGATACCATCCGAGTGGAAAAAGGGAATGAGGTGAGGTGCCGGAGGGTGGGGCCTAGTGGGCATGCCTACGCCTGGGCCAGCGCCCCGCGCACTATTCCAAATATAAAATGGAAGCTCATATTTCTGCTGCCAAAAGGTTCCGGTACCGCCCCCACGCCGGGGACGCCCATAAACATGGAAGAAACGGGAAGGACGGGACGTACAATTAGTACAGTTAAAAGGAAATTAACACATTTTTCTCCAGCATTGGAGGAAATAGCATGACTATTGATCCAATGTGGCATTACTAGCAGGCGGCGATAGAGGAATGGACTAGTCTCATAGCGCTACACACAATATACGGCTGTTGTGGACTGGAGGGAGAGGCTGTGCCTACCTTAAGAGGTAAAAACATTCCAATAGCTCTTGGCCAAACAGCAACTCTGTCTTGGAGTCTTCATCAAGGCAGAAGTGCCAAGTGGAGGTGTCGAGTAACAGAGGTTGTCACTGCGCAAATGTCATGTACCGGTATGCCGGTGTGAAACAACATAGTTGGAGCTTTGAGTTGAGTGTACGATTACCGTGCCTACAATTGTGGGACCAAATGTCCCATGGCACTTCCTGGACACTGGAAGTGATCCAACGTGCCAGTCCTTCCTTGTAAAGAGTTTGCCCCTTATGAGTAACACCATAAGCCATTAACAGCACAAAGGGGTGTTGCTAGGTCTGGAAAAGATCTGGGGCGCACTAATGCCGGGATTGTCAGGACTCGGGCTATCTAGCCTTTTGGTTGTAGACCCCGAGATTCTATCCGGGGCTACAACCTAAAGACCCAGGGCTATAGCCTCCTAAGCCCCCCCCCCCCTTGCAACGCCTCTGACAGCATGCCCAATTTCGTAAAGGGGTAGGAGCATGATATATATAATTGCAAAATGCGTTTAATGTCTAAAGAACAGAGGGACTGCTCTGCTAGAGTAGTATGCTCGCAATGTCGATAGAGAGACTGACTCGCAGAGTAAATTCAGAGAAGGAAGGAACCATGGGTACAGTTTCAGAACCACCCTATCTTTATGAGACAGTGTATAGCTAGTTTATACAGAGAGCTTGGAGTTCCCCATTACATTTGGCAGATGTAAAGGCTATTAATCATCCTTCCAAGAGAGGTACTTCATGTAACATATGCATACATGCTTGTAAGGAAATTACAACAAAACTACCAATATGGTGTGTTTAGAGACCAGGCGTGAATGGGACACAATACAGGCAGGAATTAGTGCATTTGTCAATTTAGGAAGGTATTAAAAGGTGGGGTATGAAAAAAGAAATGCGCCTGGTTGCCCTTCTTGGAAAAGGTGAAGTGTCTTTTGCAAGCATCCACCAAGTTAAATATTTTGCTTGTCTTAGCCAACTCCAAAAAGTAGGAAACAAACTGATACTATCACCTCATTAGGCTCCAAGCTTCTCCTGCCACACCATAAGGGGAAACACTTCAATGTCTTCATATACGTTTTGCGTGTGGTTGGTGACTTTGCAGCCTTTAGGATCGACAGCCATTCATCTGGCTGACTCAGATGGCCAATCTACAGTTTACAGGAACCATTCAGTGCACAAGAAGGATGTCCGGTTGTGATGCTGCATTTGCTTTTCCTGCCTTGTGAAAAGAGTTGGATGTGCCCAGAGGCGAATGGGATCCTCTACTGACCTTTTGATTGACACAGGGTACCATATTTGTCTTGTCCATGCTGGTGCAACAAGGATCATCTTGCATGCCGGCTTCTAGCACTAACAGAATTGTCAGGAAGGCATTCAGAAATGGGTCTTTCATGGGATTGCAAATGTGTCTCCCAAAGATCCCGATTTCCAGAACGTGTACAAAAGGGGCCTGCACTTGTAGCCATCTCTGGTGGCAAAAGAAAATGCCCTGAACACCTTCTGTAGTTTGTTGTCTAACCTGTGGGACACAATCAACTCTATTGAGATGATCCACAAACACTTTTTTTCTGGGAGGTGCTACGCCTTGATTATGATTTTTTGTTTCCGAGTTCAAGCCCAGCTGCGCTGGACTTCCTCGGAGAGCAACATTTATCTGGCTGCACCTTGCTATTTCATATAATGTATTGTTGTCATCATGTCATTTGCACGGTATACATGCACCCCTGGCTGGAAAGATTGGTCTGCTCTTAAATCCAGTACATTGATGTGTGGATTCAGCATCCAGCCATATGCTCTTTGCTTGAAGATGGGTTAGATGCAATCCTGATCCTTTTAGTGAAATCAACCTTTAGGATGAACGGGAACATGGTTAGCCTGGAACAGCTTTACTTGGAGCAAATTGTCTGTATCTGTCAACCATCTGGGAGGAACCTTAGGGCGTCCTCACTTTTCATTCCTCGCCCCTCCCCGATATCCTCTTCTCTGGTGGCATGGGAAAGGTCACTGCTTTTGGATCCCGACCCCGAGGGTGGATATGCGAGGGAGGATCACCTGGGTGGAGGAGACGTGGGGAGAGGTCGTCCTTTGGTTAGACATGTTATTCCCCCCCGCCCATTTCCTTTTCACCACAATCCCTCAAGCCTTTTTTGACATCCCTGTTCCTTGCGATTCCCCTAAAGTATTCCCCAAATTGCTTCAATGTGATACTGGGATGAGGAGACGACAACAAAAGCAAAGCAAGACTCGTGCTTTCTTGATGAGCGGTCTAGTCCTTTTTGGAATGGAAATGGAGGCAGGAGCTTTAAAAGCCAGAAGCCCTGAACAAATGGAGTCAGCTGCGGGATCACAGTCAGCTGTGTGCAGGCAGACCTCTCGGAGGTGGCGGCGTGGCAGGAAGAGCACTGAATACCCAGGAGGTAGTGCAGAGTGTCTGCAGCAGGAGGTGGTGGCGCATGAAGCTGGAGGCCAGTGAGAAGCCGTGAGAAGGAGGTTGGCAGGACCGAGGGAAGCAGTCATATGTATCCCGCTAAACCGTGGAAGCATTTCTGGGTGTGCACAAGTCACAAGGGGTCTGCCGGGAGAAGACACAAGCGAACTAACGGAGAAACAGGAACCTGTGGCGGTGGAAGACCTTGCAGGGAGCCATAAGACCGAATGGTGAGTGAAACCAAAAAAGGAGGAACACCGGGTTGGCAGGTGGTGATAGAAAATAAATGAAAGCAAGATATTTTTTAATACCGAATAAGTTAAAGCAGATGACAAGTAATTTGAATACTGATCGAAATGGAAGCAATGCATTTTGAATACCGAATGAATTGAAAGCAAGTTGGAAACACTTTAGCATCTTAAAAGAAATGAAAGAAAGATTGTGAACTATACTGAAAGGAATGTTTGAATTGCATTGAAATACCAAATTGAATTTACTGAAACAAGTGCGAACAAAGCCAAGAGAGCACAAAGTCTAATGCAATAAATAAGAAATCCAACATTGGCCACAGCCAAGAAAGTGCAAAGAACTGTATATTGCAAGGAAACACGCATTGGCAAGACCCAAGGAAACCTAAGGAGGGATTACAAGCGTAAGGTGGTTAAACAAGCCACACTACAGTGTCAGGAGAGTGTGATATGTGACTGAAGTAAACCTCACTGCTGAGGAGAAGCAGTGAACTGATAAAGGAAAAGCTGCTAAAGAAGGGCACCAGTTGCGTGACCTGTGATGAGTGGACCAACAACTGTGCCTAGACTGGGTGCCCGTGAATCGAATAAAGAAGCTTGTGTTGTGCAAAGACCGTGTTGCGATATTTTAGTCAAGTGTTGCTTTGAGGGTGGGAAGATTTGAACTCTTGGGGAAAGAAACCCCAGTGTTTATTTTGAAAGCTGGAAGATTTGAACTCTTGGGAAAGGTAACCTGCTAACTGTGTCAGTGTTCACAAGACCTTTTCCCTTCTTCCCAGGGTAATTGTTTCCAGTCTACCTTTATTCTCCTCACAGGCTTATTTGTTACTTGCTTTATGAACTTTTCACAGTGGCAGTCAAATTCCTCGTACCACATCTTTTGCACTAAGTCGAGTTGCACTTTTCATGTACTCATGCCCCGCGGCCTCCCGCTTTCCCAGTTCTCCCCGGTACCTTCATCTGCATAGGGGAACATTGCAGGACTTGGCACACACTCGGGTATTCTTCGGCATGGTCTGTTCTCCCCATTTGGATATTTGTCGCGCGTCCCATTTTTAGCTTCCCCTCAGGCTACAACCATCTATGGACGTGGGTGATGGGGAGCTCCTAGCGCTCCAAGATGGGATGGTTTCGGTGTCGTTCTGCGGGCATCTCACCCACCACTAAGCATTTGTTGTCACGCCACCACCAGCTCCTGGATACTTTTCTCTTCTTGTGTAGTGGTTTTCCCCATTGCCGTTCTTGCCGGCCTCCCACCGTCTCACTGTGTCGTACCTTGCCGATTTGAAAGTCACAGGCTCTGCGGCTTGTCTCTGCTTCCTCTTCCAAGGCACGATCACATCAGGGGGCTTCCACTGCGCACCATAGTCTCTCTTCCTCCAGTCGTCCAGTTAAATACAGGTCTCTTTTTAAAAGAGACAATCTCTCTTTCTTTTTCTAATAGATTCAGTTCAGTATTGCCTGCAGCCAAATATAAATATGTTACATTCTTCTTCCCAGCAGGCAGTCCCGTATATGCCGATATGTTGGGAAACCTAGGGAGCTCCTCATAGGAATGGGAGTCCTTGTGTACTAAGGGGGAGTCACTCCCAGTGATGTCCCACTTGCCCAAACCTCTAGTGAGGGTATTGCGGAGTGGGCTCCCCTGCCTAGCCTCAAAGGTGGTGACTCCCACTTGGAGAGAAGGAATGAATATCCTCGATTCATCGCATCACACATGGCGAAACTCATCAATGTCTTGGTCCTGAAGGTTTATTTCTGCAGCTAAGTCAATTAGTATCAGACTGCAAGAAGTCGATTGGGCAAAAACTGCTGCAAAAGCTGAAAAGAAAGGAAAGTGAAACGCTGAGGGTGTCAAGGAGGATTCCTCGTCACAAGACATGCAGTGAAGTCACGGCAGATGACAGACAGTGAGGTGGGTAGGTTTTAGCTCCACTAAAGGCAGAGACAGAACCACAAATTTGGTAGGTAGGCTATAAGTTAAGTCTTTGCATACATAGAGAAATGTAATAGTAGGGCATTTGTTATGTACCAGGGACTTCCGCAGGACAAAAGGAATAATTCAAGCATGCGAATCTATGAAAGATCTAATACTGGGGAATGACTGATAAACCAATAGACCATTTTAGGTCGAAGCCAGAGGGGTGGGGGGGTTGGGTGAGGCACAACCCACTATGTACATTGTTGTCACCCGTACAGGCAGGTCACCGTTAGGAAGGATTTCCATTTATGGATAATTTCCTCTCCAGTTATGAAACCCCCCCCCAACTTTTTGCTTTTGTCTGACCATCCCACCGCTGCCACCAATTTGTTAAGATGTATTTCTGAACTCTGACCTGGTGGGCAGAGGTTCAGAAGGCCAGCCACATTTCTTTTTACAGGGTAACCGTCTGGACAAGCCAGACCAATCAAGGTAGCATTGGCGGCGGTCAAGACTAGGTATGAGGAGGGATGAGGGTGATAGAAAGCCCACAATGAGCACACACAGTAAACAACACCACAAATTACTCGCAGTCATTCCCACTATTCAAGGAGGGTCTCCACAATAGAGCAGAGTGATTTCCAAGAATCGGGAATAGTTTGGTAGCATAGGCTACCTTAACAAAGGAGAGTGGTCCTCAGGGGACACCTGTGCGTAAAAGTCTATGGATGCGCCAGGGGCCAACGGTAAGTGATGCAAGTTCTCACTGACCCTCAGCGCACTCTGGACCAAACTTCACCAGTCAAGTCTAGTTTGTTCGCAGGTTTGAATCCCACAGTCGCGCATCTCTTTTTTTGTTTTTGATTTTCTTTTTAGGTGCTGCATTCCGGAGACCTCAGTCCGTGGATGGACAGTGGCGATTTCTCCGCTTCTCGTGAAGGGATCGGGCCAGTCGCATTGCCGCTCGTTTTAGGGCACAGCAGTAAGGCACCCAAGAAGATTGAGACCACAGCGGGGCGACACGAGAACCGTGTATGCTCTGGTTCAGGCGGACTCCTAATTCCAGACCTAGGAATGCTAGGTGTACGAAACTCGGCGGGAGAGTGCCTTCTACCAAGAGTTTATGGTTCTCAAAAGGCTCAAGTCAAAACTCAAGATGGCGGCAGTTTCAGGGCAAATGTCCTGTACGAGTTGGTCAGTTCACTGGGCGGTCCAGAACACTTCCAAAAAGGCTTTTTTGCAGGTTAAGCAGGAGGTGCCGAAAGAAGTTAGTCCCACTACTGCAACGGGTCGAAGCGCCCTTGCAGGCCTTCTAAGATAGATTAGTAACAGGGACTTCAACTGGACAACATCGGGGTCAGGGTGCCAAAACTTTCAGCGGGTCACCAGCGATTCCACAGATCTGCTTCTTCAGTTCAGAATACTTGGCTTCTTTACTATGTTCGGTGTGAACTCAGAAGATCGACGTGGAATGGGTCTAAGGTACCTTCTCTTATCCAAAATCTCCTTTGCACCAAAGCGAAGCGAAACCAATAAGAGATCTGCTCACATTCAGCCATCCCAGACGTGGACCAATCACAGACCACAGTGGTTCCAGTCATCCCAGCACACCAGACATCATGGCACCCAGGATGTGTATTGGAACTTGCCAATTCCAGCCCACATCCTGGGCGCATGCACAGAAGGCATGCAGAAGCCTGCAAACGCTTTGGTTTTCGCGGGGGTCTGCATAAGCAAATATTTACATTTCCGGGTCTACTCGACCTGGGAAAGGCAAAGGGACAAAATGTCCGAAGGACAGAACAAAGGACCTTGTAGCATGACCATTTTAAGCACTGGCCACGGTCCTGGCCAAAATGTGGTAACTGCGGTTTGGACCATAGAAAAGAGTCAAAAATGCTTTTAAAGTAACTGCTGCCACCTGCTCTGTCATGGACACACTTCTACATTCACCATAAATCCTTTGAGGGCGTCTTGGGCTTTAAAAATGAATAAGGAACTCCAGCGCACTGTACTGGAAGGTACATTGTGCACTGATAAAATATTGCTAATAAATAGTGACATGGTTAAAGACTAAAGGAAACAAAGTCTCCCAGTACTGACAGTCTGAAGGGAATGTCAGTTTCCCCATAACAAGATGAGCAAAAGCCCAGCAGAAGGCTGGGCTCCACTGGTAAAAGTCAGGCTAGGATGGCCAGACAAAAGCAAAAAGTTGGAGGGTTCAGAACTGGAGGGAGAATTACCCATACATGGAAATCTTTCCAAACGCTTGCCTCTCCCAGACCAAGGACAGGGGGAACTAATCCACCACTGGATGAGCTTCTTGTTCAGGTTGGTTAAACATTCTGGACACCCATCAGCATTGCTATGATGGACACCTGGCCTATGCTCAATGGTGAAGTCAAACCCTTGCAGGCTTATGGACCACCTGAGCAACTTTGGATTCTCTCCCTTCATGTTCATGAGCCACTTTAGGGGCTTATGGTCAGTTTGCACAGTAAAGTGGGTCCCATGGAGTTAGGGCCCCAGCTTCCTTAGGGCCCACACAACAGAAACATTTCTCAACTGTGGATCACCTGAACTCTCTGTCCTTAAGCTGGCGATGTATTAATCCAATTGAGTGTTCCTTGCCTTTCCCATCAACTTGTGATGGTACAGCATATATACCAGTGTACAAGGCATCTGTCTGCACAATAAAAGGTATTTTGTAGTCAGGGGCCCTGAGAACAGGGGCCTGGCACAAGGAGTCTTTTAAGCCATTGAAGGCCTTGCCTCACTCCTCCCACCAAGATAACCTCTTGGGTTTCTTTGGAGTTGTGCGAGCAGTCAGAGGGACAGCTATGGTACCATAGTCTGCCATAAAGTTTCTGTAATACCCAGTGAGACCTAAACCGGTTCTTACCTGGGTTTGGGTAATGGGGGTAGGCCAGTTGTGTACTGCTTGTACTTTACTGGGTAGAGGCTGAATCCTCCCTCTACCTACTTCATGCCCAAGGTAGACCACTGAACCTCGACCAATCTGGCTGCTGGCCTTTATGGTCAAGCGGGCCTTCTGAAGAACCTGCAACACAATTCTAAGGTGTTTCACATGATCCTCCTATTTGGCACTGAAAACTGCTATATCATTCAGATATGCAAGACAGAATTCATCCAACCCATTAAGGACATGATTCACAAGCCTCTGAAAAGTGGCAGGTGCATTTTCCAATCCAAATGGCATTACCCTGAACTGGTAAAGGCCTTCTGGATTTGAGAATGCTGTCTTCTCCTTGGCATATATTGCTAGGGCTATGTGCCAGTTCCCTGCAGTGAGGTCAAATGTGCTGAGGTACTTGGAGGTACCCAAGGTATCCACCAGCTCATCAGTTTTAGGCAAGGGGTGTGCATCTGTCTTGGTGACAGAATTCAGAGACCTGTATTCTACACAGAACCTCAGCTCAGAGGAACCTGCCTTTGGTACCAGAACCACAGGACTGGACCAAGGACTACTAGAGGGTTCAATCACCCACAGATCTAACATCTTGTTGACCTCTGTCTTGATGTAGCATCTCACCTTATCCGACATCCTGTATCCCCTACTTTTAGTAGGTACACCATCTCCTGTGTTAAGGTCATGTTTGCACCAAGGTGTCAGGTCAGGAGCTAGAGAAAACAAGGGGGTGAATTGCCTCGGGAAACTTCTCACCTCATCTTGCTGACCAGAAGTCAGGTGAGGGCCCACTTTGACACCCTCAATGTAGCTGTCTGAAGGACTGCCTTGGAACAGGTCAGTAAGAGGTTCTGACTCCCCCTCCTCTACATCTGATGCCAAGAGCAGTGCAGCAATTTCAACCCTAGGGACGAAAGGCTTCAGCCTATTCACATGGAACACTTTAAGCCTTTCCAGCCCTGTTAGAACAAAATGCAGGTGAGAAACAGGCTAGCCCACCCTTTGACACTGTTAGGTACTGGTAGTGAACTACAGTTACACAGACGTATTAATTCATCTGTCTTTATATAGCAGATAATAGTCGTAATCTGGTAAAACAAAAGTATATTCATAATATAACAAACACCAAAATTAAAACAGGTAGAACAAAATCTAACAATAATTCTGTTGTATTCAACTTGTATAAACACTTTGAGGTTGAACAAACATCAGTTTTGTGAGGTTAGTACAGGTGACTTAGTGTGTTGTATTATAATGTTTGTTCAACCTCAAAGTGTTTATATAAGTTGAATATATCAGAAGGAACAAGTTACTTACCTGTAACTGTTGTTCTCCAGCATGGGTCTGGCATGGATTCACATGCTCATGAATATTCCCCGTCGTCAGGCTGGGAATCCTCGGTAAAGAAAAAACCAGTATCAGTTTCGTTTCTGATCTGTCTTTCGTAGTAATAACCAATCACTGGTCTCTGCGTCATACTGACCACAGCCAATGACTGCCCTCTACCTAAGCACCGCCTCTGGCAGCCATCTTCAGATTTGGAAGCACGTGAAGTGGCAGTATGACCAAGTGAAGAGCCGCAGAGGGGTAGGTGGGAGGGTTCGCATGTGAATCCATGCCAGACCCATGCTGGAGAACAACAGTTACAGGTAAGTAACTTGTTCCTTCTCCAGCATGGGGTCTGGCATGGATTCACATGCTCATGAATAAAGAATACATAGCAGTACACACATGCACAACCACGGGAGGTGGCAAAGGCTCAACATTAAGCATTACATCAAACTCAACATTAAGCATCTTACCTCCTCACCAGGCTCACCTCAGGCGAACAGGTTGCGCAGCACTGCTTGGCCGACCCTGGACTCCTCCCTGGAATCCCGATCGACGCAGTAGAATTTCATGAAGATGTGCGTCGACCTCCACGTAGCAGCCCTGCATATGTCCAACAGGGGCACACCAGAAAGGAACGCCGTGGTAGCTGCGATCGCTCTGGTGGAATGGGCTCTCGGAGGGCCAGGCAGCGGTCGGTTTGCCAACCGATGACAGTACATGATACAGCCGGAGAGCCATCTGGAAATGGAAGCCTTCGAGAGAGCCTTCCCCTGATTGACAGGTCCAAAGTTCACAAAGAGTTGTGACGTCTTCCGAAAACACTTCGTGCGGTCCACGTAGAACTTCAGCGCTCTAGCCACATCCAGCGAGTGCAAAGTCCTCTCAGCCGGCGACGAAGGCGACGGGAAGAACACAGGCAACACCAAGGGTTCGTTGAGATGGAAGTCCGACGGTACCTTGGGCATGAAGGAGGGGTGCGTCCTGAGCACTACCCTCGTGTCATGAAAAGTCAAGTACGGGGGCTTGCAGGAAAGGGCCTGGATCTCTCCCACCCGTCGTGCGGAGGTGATGGCCACAAGAAACGCTGTTTTCCACGACAGAAACTTCAACGGGGCCGAGTGCAGAGGCTCGAACGGAGGTCCCATGAGCTTGGTCAGCACCACGTTGAGCTCCCACGCCGGGGCCGGCGCCTTCACCGGCGGGAACGATCTGAACAGTCCCTTCATGAACTCTTTCACCAGACGATGAGACCACAGGGACGTCCGGACCGTGGTTCTGGTGTATCGGGAGATCGCAGCAAGATGAATCTTGATGGACGCGTGTGCCAGTCCAGCTTTGGCCAGCGTCAACAGGTACGGCAGTACCTGGGGAGCCGTAATCCGTAGAGGGTTAATCTTCTGTGCGTGGCACCAGACAGAGAACCTCTTCCATTTGTGTCCGTAGCATTTAAGAGTCGAGGACGCCCTGGCCTTTGCAAGAACCTCTCTGCAGTCGGCCGGTATGTCGTATCCTCCAAACTCTAGCGCTGCAGGAGCCAGGCCTGCAAGTTCAGCGATTTCGGGTCGTGGTGGAGGATGGCGCCTCCTTCCCTGGAGAGTAGATCCGCGTCCACCGGCAGCTTGATTGGCGGGGACGCTGACAAGTCCAGAAGGTCCGGGAACCATATCTGCCTCGGCCACGCAGGTGCGACGAGGATCATCCTGCACCGTGACCTCTTGAGCTGGTTGACGAGCCGGACTAGCAGTGGCAAAGGAGGGAACGCGTAGAGGAACAGGCCCTCCCAGGGGAACGAGAAAGCATCGCCCATGCTCCTCGCCTGGGGAAACCTGCTGGCGAACCTCCGGCACTTGGAGTTCGTCGCCGTCACGAACAGGTCGATCTGGGGTGTGCCCCACCGTCGGAAGAGGCGATCCACTAGATCCTGCCGTAGTTCCCACTCGTGGCACGAGCGCAGCTCCCTGCTGAGTGAGTCGGCGATGGTGTTTTTTATCCCTGCCAGATGAAACGGCACCAGAAACATCCTTTGGGCGACTGTCCAATGCCACAGGTCCTGCGCCTCCTTGGACAGTGCTGGGGACCTGGTTCCGCCCTGTTTCCTGATGTAGAACATGGTGGTGGTGTTGTCGGTGAAGATCCTCACCACCTTGCCCTTGAGGGACGGAAGGAAGGACCTGAGGGCCCAGAACACTGCACGGAGCTCCAGGACGTTGATATGGAGGGACTTCTCCGTCGGGAGCCAGAGGCCTCTCACGTGCAGATTTTCGGTGTGCGCTCCCCACCCTTCCAGGGAGGCATCCGTGGTCACTGTCTCCTGGTGGTCTGGGGTCTGGAAGTCCATGCCCGCCGTCAGATGCGCGCGGGTGCCCCACCACCGGACCGCTCGGCGGAAACTCTCGTCGAGTGTGATCCTCTCCTCGAAGCCGCCCGTCGTTTGGATCCAGCGCGCGTCCAGGAACTCCTGCAACGGGCGCATCCGGAGCCTGCAATTGGGAATGAGGTAGATGCAAGAAGACATCATTCCGAGGAGGGACTTGATGGACCTCACCTTGGCCGCGTCGGAAACCAACATCCGCTGTACCTTGCCCAGGATGGACCTGGTCCTTTCCTCCGACGGGGAGGCCAGAAGGGACACTGTGTCGAGCTTCGCTCCCAGAAACAGTGCGTTTTGCGCGGGTACCAGGTGGGACTTGGCGTAGTTCACAGAGAATCCCAGGTCCGTGAGAAGTTGGACGGTCCTTGCCGTGTGCTCCACGGCGAGCTCCCTCGTCTTGGCTCGGATGAGCCAGTCGTCCAGGTAGGGGTAGACGTGGATCCCCTCGCGGCGCAGTTGCGCCGCCACCGGTGCAAGGCACTTGGTAAATACCCTGGGTGCCGACCGTAGTCCGAAGGGGAGGGCTTTGAACTGGTAGTGACGCCCTTGGACCACAAACCTGAGGAATTTTCGGTGCCCCTTTAAGATGGGAATGTGGAAGTAGGCATCCTCCAAATCCAACGACGACAGGAAGTCTCCTTCCTCCAGCTGCCCCAGGACGTGCTGGAGGGTGACCATCCGGAACTTCTGCGCCTTGATGAACTTGTTCAGACGTCGCAGGTCTAGGATGGGGCGCCATCCTCCCGCCTTCTTCTTCACGAGGAAGTATCTCGAGTAAACTCCGGAGCCCCGAAGCCTCTTTGGGACGAGTTCGATGACGCCCTTCCTGAGCATCGCCTTTACCTCCAGGAGCAGCTGAGGGACGTGAAGCTCTTTCCTGGCCACGGGGGGGACGCGCGGGCACCTTCTTTGAAACTCGAGCGCGTGGCCCCGGGCTAAGGCGTCCAGCACCCAACGGTCGGTGGAGATGGACTCCCACACGCTGACGAAGCTCGCCAGCCGGCCTCCCACCGGGGTGCTTCGGTGGGGGCCCGACCCCACGGCCGGTTCAATCCTGTTTCGACAAGGCTTTGCCGCCTTGACCTCCTTGGCGACGACGGCGGGGTCCGCCAGACTTGCCTCGTCCTCTGTAGGCCTCCTGAGACGACGAGCGGGCCGCTTGACGGTAGGTGGAGAAACCGCTGCCGGAACCTTTGGAGGCGCCCTTGCCTCCGCTGCTCCGAAAGGGCGTCCGTCGTTGCAGAACCCCAAGGGCCCGGGCCGTCTCAGTGTCCGCTTTAATGGCCTGGAGGGAATCGTCCACTGTTTTCCCAAACAGGTTGTTCCCATCGAACGGCATGTCCAGGACTCTGGTCTGTACGTCTTGACGGAAGTCCGTAGCCTTGAGCCATCCACGCCGCCTAAGGCACACGCCGTTGCCCAACTGGCGAAACCCAGTGTCGGCGATGTCCGTCGCAATAGTGATGGCGTGGTCCGACGCCACCTCGCCTTCCTGTAGGATCTCCAGGGCATCCGCCCTCTTGTCGTCCGGTAGGAAGTCCAGCAGGGGAGCCAGTTTGTACCATAACTCCCTGTCGTAGCGGGCCACGATAGCCAAGGCGTTGGCCGCTTTAATCGTCGTCGCTGCCGACGAGATGACCCTGCGTCCCATAGCGTCCAATTTCTTTCCCTCGCCGTCCGGTGGGGAAGTCGATGTGGAGGCCGCACCCCCCCCCCGCTTTCTTCCTGGCCGCCGCGGAGACGACGGAGTCCGGGGTAGGCTGCGCCCGGAGGCACAGGGGGTCCGCGTCCGGGACCCGGTACTTCTTCTCGTACCGGTCTCTTCTAGCTGGCGTCGTGGAAGGGTTCTTGAGGAGGGCGAGGCCCTCATCCCAAATGTCCAGTAGAGGCACCCGAGGACCGTCTTCCTCTTGGCCTCGCGCCGTTGATAAAGGAATCCTTCCTTTTTCTTCTCCTCAGGGCAGAGTTGGAAAAGCTCGGATGCCCTGGCGATCATGGAGTGGAACGATCCAATCTCGTCGGGCGGAGAAGCCCTGGTGGGAGGTGACGACGGTAGATCCTCGTCGTACACCTCGTCGTCCGTACCCGTCGCTGCCGTGTCAGTCCCCGTATCATCCCCTCGGGTGGACGGGGAGGAGGGCTGGACGGGGCGCAACGGCTGAAAAGGAGGTGGAGGCTGAACCCTTCTTTTCTTGGGCGGGGGAGCACCTGAAGGTCCCGGTTCAGGATCCCCCGACGGGAGAGGTTCCTCCGTCGGCAACGGTAGTCTCGTCCTTATCTCTGAACATAAGGACTGTATAGCCAACAAAATGGCCGCCGAGTTGTCTTGCGGCACTGGCAGAGGGGAATCCGACGGGCGATCAGGGGCCCCGTCGGTACCCTCGACAATGTCGTCGTCGCCTGCGTCGGGATCCATCCCGACGGGCCGGTCTTCTTCCACGCCAAGGCCGTGGCTTAAGACCTCAATCAGCTCTTCCTCTGAGGTTGAGGCCGAATCTACGACGACGCCCTGACCCCCCTTTTTCTTCCCCGCCGGGGGTTTCACGGGGGTCCTATCGATGGGCACAAAAGAGGACTCCCTCCGAGGTGGCAGGGAGACTCTGAGCCCTGAGGTCGCCACCACTGGTGTAGCCTCCACAGGCTGAGCCAGGGCCGCCGCGACAGTATCGATAGAGGGCTTGGCCGGATGGATTAAGGCCTTCACCACCTTAGGTGCGCTCACCGCCTTATCCTTGAGGGGGGGGACACTGCCTCGCTCCCCCTCCGATGGGGCCTTCGAGCTCGACCGGGGCCTCTCCAGGAGCTTCGCCGGGTGCTCGCCCTTCCTCTTACCCGACCCAGAGCGTTGGCTCGTGGCTGAAGGTGCCGGGGAGGGTGCGCCCTGCCTGGCGCCCGTAGAGCCCGACCGTTCGGCGCTCCCGGTGCCAACGGACTCGCGGTGCTTGGCCTTGTGTTGGACCCCCGTCGCCGGGGCGTCCTCAAAGGTCTTAGAAGCCCGCTCGGATTTCTTCCTCTTCTTCTCGCCTGACGGGCTCTTCTCTTCCAGCCAGTTGGTGAGACGTTGATGGCGGTCCTTCATGGTCCGCTCCGACATGTTGCCGCAAAACGCACAGTCCTTCTCCACGTGCGTCTTGTCCTCATGTAAGCAGTAGAGACAAAAGGAGTGTTCGTCCTCCTTAAAGACGTTCTGGAGCTGGCATCCAGGGCAGATCCTGAACAGCTTTCCGGGCGTCGAGCTTCCCTTCTCCTGGGCCATGTCCGGGCCTGAGAAACTTCTGGAGGCCTCCAAAAGCGTAGCTCGACGAAATCTTCACCCTTGAGGGGCGCAGACGAATCCGACACGGGTCCCCGTTGATCGCATGGAGAGTCGGTGGAGCTTGAGGCTCTTTTGACCGAAAAAACGAAGTTTTTGAGAAAAAACGTGAAAAAATAGCACTAACGCTCGAGAGCAATAGCACGAGGATCCCAACACATGAACGTGCGGTAAAAATCTGAAGATGGCTGCCAGAGGCGGTGCTTAGGTAGAGGGCAGTCATTGGCTGTGGTCAGTATGACGCAGAGACCAGTGATTGGTTATTACTACGAAAGACAGATCAGAAACGAAACTGATACTGTTTTTTTCTTTACCGAGGATTCCCAGCCTGACGACGGGGAATATTCATGAGCATGTGAATCCATGCCAGACCCCATGCTGGAGAATTATTGTTAGATTTTGTTCTACCTGTTTTAATTTCAGTGTTTGTTATTTTATGTTTTGTCCTAACAGATTTGTCCCTCACGAATCAGGCCTACCCCCCCGCCCGACAACAAAAAAGAGGGCACTTAAACCTGTTTTTACCTATAGCCTGTCCAGCTCTTCCAAGGTCCACTAAATAGTTTATCTCACCCAATGGCTCCACTATTGAGTATGGGTCTGACCATTTATCCTATAAAGCTCTATGCCTTATAGGGTTCATGATCAGGACTTGCTGGCATGGTGTAAAGTTGACAAGGGAAGCTTTCTGGTCATACCAGTGTTTCACCAGAGTCTGCCCAGTCTTCAGCGTATCACTGGCCTGAGCCATCAGGAGGACCATTCTCTTCCTCAGTCCTCGATCATAGTCCACTACATTGGTAGTGATAGGGGAAGTAGGCATTGCCCACCCCTCCTTGACTATACCCAAAGGTCCCCTAACAGGGTGACCAAAAAGAAGCTCAAAGGGGCTGAAGCCAACTCCCTCTTGAGGAAACTCTCTGTAGGCAAACAATAAGCATGGAAAATGAGATTGCATTTTCTCCTCTGCTTTTGAGGGGTCTATTGAACCTCTCAACTAAGCCATGGGTTTGGGGATGATATGCTGAGGAAAACTTAAAAGTAACCACACACTCCTGGCACATGGCTTGCATGTACTTGGACATTAAGCTGCTTCCTCTATCAGACACAATCTCTTTAGGGAAGCAAACCCTAGTGAAAATGCCAAGCAAAGCTTTAGCAACTGACTTGGCACTTACTGTTTTTAATGGGATGATACCTGGTGGCATTGTCAACCAGCACCAGGGTAAACCTATTGCCTGAGAATGTCTGAGGGCCAAGGGGACCAACAATTGCAATCCCTATCCTCTCAAATGGTACCCCCACAACTGGGAGTGGTACTAATGGAGCCTGAAGTGTTGTGCGACTTTTCCAAGATAACTGGCAGGTAGCACAACTCCCGCGGTGGCTTTCTACTTGGACCCACATCTTGGGCCAGTAGAAGCACATGGCTAAACTTTGCCTGGTTCTCTTGATGCCAAGGTCACCAGCAAGGGGGACTTCATGCACCAGCTACAAGAAGAAGGGTCTTACATGAACGGGAGCCACCAACCTCCTATGGTCTCCTTATGTAGACTCTGCAGGCTCACTGTACAGGAGCCTTCCCAATAGATCCTATGCTTCCCAGGAGGTTCACCCTCAAGCTGGGAGCAGGCCCGTCTCCTAAGACCTTCCAAAGATGGGCACTCATGTTGGCCCTTACTAAACTCAACCCTGTCAGGACCACCTTCAACCAATACACTTTGGAGTTCAGGATGGTCATGGCGATTGAGAATTTTCGGGAAACACAGGTGTTTGACCAACTACCTCCACCTCAGGGATAGGTGATTTTGGGGAAATGTTTTCTGTCCCTCTCTGGTCTTTCTCAACTCCTTTAGCCTTGGATTTCCCCTTTGGCTTGATCTTTGCCTTGGTCTTGGCAAGGGCAACCCTTGTTTGTGACCGTGTGCATGGTCTCTCTGCTGTGTCACCCCACAAGACTCAAGTCTCAGAGATCATTCCCCAGCAGGTCCTTACGTGGGACTTGCCTCTGTATGCTTACTGGAATGAATCCTGACCATTGTACAATTGATAGTAAGATTGACAGGCATTACTGGGAACTTGAGAGGGGGGCCATCAGCTAACTTGGTGGGCATTAGGGGAGCTCTGGCAAGTTCCTCTGGGTTTACCAATGTGGAGTCCACCACAGTTCTGCTGATCCCACTATCCCCAAGGGCAGGAGTATATACTCCATTGATTAGCACACAGTCTTCAAAGTAGTGTTTGGTATTGTATGATATGCTAGAATACGCCTCTGAGACTTTAGGCTCCCAGGAACCCAGGGAAAACTGGACGACCTAAGATTCTATCCCACTGGGGAAGGAGTCCGAGGAGAAGGATGTCCCTGTGATCTCTTTATCCTCATAGGAGAGGAAGGCCAGACTCTCAGAGTGGACCCCCAAGGTTTTGACCTTACATCTGGGGTCCCCCATCACATGGTAATTTGCTCCACAAGCCACACAAGATCCAATGGGTCTTGGGACATGAGGAGGCTTACTATAACCAGAGTTCTGTCTGGGAGTATAACTCCCACTACCTTCAACATTCTCTTGGGACTTAGCCTTGTTTTTCTTTTTGTGGCTCTTCCACCAAGCTCCTTATCTTTGTTCTTTTTACCCTCCTCCTGCTTACCAGCAGTAGTCCTGTCCTTATTGGACACTCTGGGTGACACCCACAAATCTGCTGCACTAGCCAGTTTCTTAGGATCCATCTCCTTTGACTCAGCCAGGTGCTGCTGAAGCTCAGAGGAACAAGATGCAAAAATATGTTCAAGCATGACTAAACATTTCATACCCTCAAAGGTGGTGACCTTATAGCCTTCAACACAGCCAGTCAAGGTTTTCAAGGAATCAGTAACATAGGACACCCAAGTCTTACCTTCTTTTTGTACTCTGCAAATCTCTTTAGGTATTGAGCAGGAGTCTTCCCAAACGTTAAGATGAGAGTTTGCTTCAGTTTTGCAAAGTCTACTCTATCAGTCTTAGACATTTTCATAATGCACTGCAGCCAGAATGGGGTAGTCGACTGAGCAACCATGCAATCTTGTCAGCATCCACAACCTCTTGCACTTCACATGCATGCTCAAATGCAGTTAAGCCAGTGCATGATGTCATTCTTTTCATTATACATAATGAGCAGATCTTTAGGAAACCATGGATGAGAGAAGGACCCATACCCATGTCGAGATCCCTTGGAGGAGCCAGTTGCAACCTGAATCCCGGCCAGTTCCAACTTGTGATCCCTGTCCTTCTGTTTTATGCTTGCTCCACTCTCAGCTTTGCCATGTTTAACTCAAGCTCCTTCTGCTTAAACAGCAGTTCTTGCTTCTTGAATTCAAGCATGGCTTCAGCATCAGAGCCAACAGACAAAACTTGGGACTCTACATCATCTGTGTCTTCATGGACTCCATGGATGAGGGTAGCAACAGCTCTGCTAGCGCCGTCAGCGAGTGCAGCCCCACCACCTTCTGCACCCTCATCTGAGGTAATGGCATCGAGCTGAGCCTCTTGCCAGTCAATGATACTTTGGATCATTTCACCTTGGGTAAAGCTCTCTCGGTACACAACATTCTCAGTTTCTCTGACTTGGAAGCATTCAGGGTTATGTTGGTTATTGCTTCCATGTTTTAAGACAGGTAATTAGCCTTTACAGTTAAGTTACTACTAAGGTCACTAGGTGTCCTGGGTATGTGTAATCTGGGTACCTTTACCAGTGCGCAAAACTGGGTACCTTCAATCCTATCCCACCGCTGCCACCAACCTGTGGTGTTGTTTATTGTGTGTGTGCTCACTGTGGGCTTCCGATCACCCTCACCCCTCCTGAGACCTAGTCTTGACCGCCGCCAATGCTACCTTGATTGGTCTGGCTTGTCCAGAAGGTTACTCTGTTCCAAGAAACTAGGCTGGCCTTCTGAACCTCTGCCCACAAGGTTCAGAAGTCCACCTCAACAAGTCACTTGACATCGAAACCATAAAGATAATTATTAACAAAAGATTAGGGAACAGAAACTTTACACAAGTAGCATTTATGAAAGTAAAGTGCTAGCCGGCCGCTCCGGTTCTTCATAAGCTCTATCTCTGCCATTGGTGCTACAAGTCCCATCACTCTCAGCCAGATTTTGGGTGGGACCCAGCATTGGGATCATCCCCACCTATGAAGCACGGGACTACAATTCTGGAGAGCTGCTGGAAAGAACTGAAAACACAGGTCCCTTGTTTGAGCTAAGAGAACTTCACCAACACTCACTGTGGGGCCTCAAGCTCCACATATGGATCGATGGATGACCGCATGCTAGAGAACATGCATTCACCAGCCTGTGTCGAAATTAGAGCACTAAAGGGGACTGTAAACAGACTCACAAAATAACCACTTGCCAATGCACATACAAATAAAGGAAATGTAGACTGTACAGTGAACTGAAACAACAATTTACAGAAAAACCAAACCTGGCCATACAGCCAACATCCGTGTGCTTCAAAGAGTATTCCACAAATCACAAACGCTGTATTTCCCCCCCTTTGAAATATTATAATGCAGAAACAATACATTATCACAAATTACTTACTTTCACCACATAATTAAACCTTCTGATGTCTTTTATTGCACTTGAAAAGTCCAGGCGATTAAAAGCTTCTCCCAATGTGCAATAGCCATGTCTCTAAATATGAAAACACAATTATTAATAAATGAGTAGTCTGCAAAAAACATTTCACTTTGGTTTGTGGTTAAGCAATCATAGGCATCTAGTGTATGCATGTTCTACCTGTGCCTTTTAAATAGAGATAACATGTCTTTAATCATATCAATTTAAGTATTTCACAGTATCTTCCCTCAAGGACAATTTTACCATGAATGCACGCTCTAATCAGAAGCATTATAGATTTAGTTTTATCAAGCGATAAGCTACTTTCCTTTAATGATAGCTACTACAATAGGTGTTCTCTTTACACAAGACAGTTATAAGTTAAACCTGGTATAAATCTTACCTAGGAAAAAGCTAAAAGAACACAGATTTGACCAAGTCCTGGTACTAATTATTTGTGATTTGCAAACTATTTACTTACTGCAAGTATACATTAATTAGCTTCATATTATTGAAGCAAAGATTTCCTACATTATAGATTTGAGAAACATCTCAAACATGCCACTGAACCGGGTACATATATGAATATGTTCCTAAAAATAAATATTGAATTAATGGAATTTTTCAGAAAATGTGCAGTGAAAGGTTCTTATTAGGAATTCACATATAATTGGTCATATAAAACCCAGAAGTTATTCCAAAACACAATCAAAAAGAAAAGCTTGGGGGAGACCAGCACAGGGCACAGACATCATGGCGACCTGATCGAAGAGCTCCCAAAGCTACCCACCATCGTGAGGGAACTGCTGTCCTGCGGAGCCCAAGTGGTGCAAACCCTACCTCCACACAGGAGGTGAAAGTAGCGAGCAGCGACCATGGCCCCTGATTTGATATACACTGGTTACAGGAGGTGCCCCAAAGAGGAAGAGATGGAGAGGCAGGCCAAGGCCTGGAAGCACCAGGGCGCACCAGCGGCACACTTGGACGGCTGACGCCCACAGGCACAGACCCAGGTACTTCGTGGAGTAAAGGAAGTTCTCTGGAGGTGGGAGGAGAGGAAGTTAGAAGCCTTGGAGCATTGTCACTCGCCTGCAGTAACCCAGGGTGGGTAGCAACCATGGATGAGGACCACAAGCAGGTCGCTGGGGCTGGCAGGAGGGAGGCACTACTATGCGGACGAGAGCTTCATGTGAAAGACAGAGGCGCCGCAGACACTGCACTCCTATCCATGGGAGCATAGGTGTGCGCATCCTCTGCAGTGCTCGGCCAGAGGGGAGCAGAGGCAGGTCCCAGAATAGGGCCTCAGACTGCCGGAAGGGACATGCCACGGGAAGGAACAATGCAGGTGACGGGAGATGCACAGTCCAAACTGGGAGGAAGAGGGCTTCCATCAGGCAGTGGCCTGAACGCTGAACACAAGTCCTGCAGATTTGGGGGGGGAACAGGCTAGTGAGCTGTGGCACTTGCCTCGGGTGTGAGGAGAGTGGAGAGCTGGTTGCCGTGCCAATCCTTGCAGTCCAGTGAGGAGAGGGAGCGTGTTCCTGCCCCGCCACACTCCATGGTCATGGGAGAAGGGCATGATCTGGGCACCCAAACGCATGTGCCGGCAATGGAAATGGCCACAAAATCTGACATTTTAAGCATCCTGCAGAAAGAGAAGGCCCTGCGGACGGACATCCAGGAGTCACTGTCAGTGATGAGAGGCAGAACTGAAAACATGGAAGATAGTGGAGGCCCTGGAGAGCAGTCAAATGCCCTTTGAAGGGCTCAAGGTCACCATGGATGTTAGGCGGGCCTTCAGACTGGAGTGCACAGGGAAAGAGGTTAGCATGAAGATGGAGGACCTGTAGAATAGGGAATGATGAAATAACACTTTTTTTCGGGATTACAAGGAAGGGGAGACCCTGGAGCAGTTGGAGGACAAAATAAAGTGGATCCTAAAACTGCTGTATAAAAACGGGCGGGCAGAACCTATTCTGTTAGATCACTTACATAGAGGAGGCGGACTGGCACGAAAAACACAGATCAGTGGTAGCGAAATACCACTACTTCAGTGACAAAAAGGCTCAGAGAGAGGGTTCCACTGCACGGGAAGGGTCCAACGTGAAAATATACCAAGATTTGTCAGCCGCCACGCTAGAACGTAAACGCCAGTGAAGGCCCTTGACCTCTTGGCTAAGAGAGAAAGGACCCTGTAGAGATTCCACAGCTGTTGAAAGAAATGCAGGAAGAGGCCCCACGTGCCATCAAACAAGTAGAAGCAGGACAGGTTCCTCAAGGCTTTCACCGGTCGGAGTTGGTGCAAAAGATTGCTGGGAACGCGACAATTTAGATGGACGGGCCTGGTTTCCTCATGGCCCAAGTGACAAAAATGGAAAGACATTCTGGGACTTAAACACTGGTTTCTCATCAACAGATAAGTAGGGTGGGATTGGGCAGGGGTGCTCACATACTATGAGGGACTGGGTTTATGATGATGTTAATGCACCCTACAATAGGCCTGGCAAAGGGGGGATCAAGGGGTGATCAGCAAGGGGCAAGGGTTATGCATAGGAGTTAATAATGAAATATTATGGGGGAGGGGGGTGGCGAGGAGTGAGCCCACTAATGGTGGCCTGGATTACCCAAAACGTCTAGGTCCAGCTTCAACGCTGTCAAGGGGACGCACATATCAATTGCACATGTAGCGTGGTGACGTCAAGACTGACGTGGGGGGTGACATCGGGAGTAGGGAAGTAATTGAACACAGTGCAGCGTGCATACGGGGACACAGAAGCAGAAGCAGTGCGAAGAGTCCCATGGGGGAATGCAATGAAAGGTGGATGATTAGTTGTAGTAATGGGGTAGGTATTTTTTTAATTTTATTTGGTTTATTACAAACCTTGAAAATGTTTTGGTACATTAACAGAAATAAAACAGGATCATGTTCCCTTCAAGTATTTCCATCGAAGAATTAAGAGTCATTTATCCTTTCTCTTTTGTTTTTTCTCTGCCACCAAGGTCCTCTGAAAGACTCTGTGCAATTTCTTCCAAGAAGAATGGCAGTGGGAATTGACTGATATTCACTGTTTGGTTTGTTTTGGTTGTTGGGTTTGTTAAAATCAATAAAAATTGTTTTAAAAAAAAAAAGGTTGTCAGTGCGAATATTAGCTTGTTGTTTGTTTCATCAAAGCCCACTTGCCACCATTCCTCTGCACTTAAGGTGCTTTTGTCTGGTATCTTCGAGCCCAGGTGTTAAGTTCTTTCAGTTCTTAGTGCAGGACAAAACAGTGTCAAGTGTTTTACGGTTTCGTCATGGTTGCTACAAAAACATACAATTTAGAACCATTTCACTGTTTTAGACCATCGGCTTTGTACCACTTTGGGTCTAAATTGATTCAACCAAAATTTCATCAGAAGAGTATGTCGATGACTGTCAAGAAATTTGTCTAGATACTTGGGTATTTTATTTAAGGCTTTAGCTTCATAAGGCACATCTTGCATGATGTTGTGTTTAGTTCTCAAATCTCCTTTATCTATCCAATCCTGTGCCCATAATTTCTTCGTAATGGAGTCAGGGTTAGTTTCCAGGGTTGGTCAGTACTGAGATTTTCTAAAATTCTCTCGCAACGTTCAGTCCATAATGTAAGAATGTTATCCTTATTTCCACTACTTGGATCCTGTAAGATGTTAAATTGAGGAGGTCCATTCTTCATGATCATCTTATATTATGAGCATGTTCCATGTGATTCTGGCATTTATTGATAACAGACCCAGCTCATATCGGATGCATACAGTAGGTGTCCCTTTGGCTAGACATAAGACTTTAGTCCAGAAGATGTTTTCTAAAGTGGCCCAGACAGTGGATGAGCATGCTAGGGCACATTCAGCCCCATGGATCAGTGCTCAGACGGCCTTTTGTTTGTAGATGTTTAATGCCGGTTTCAGTGAGAATTTTCCATATTTCTTATTCAGAACGGCTGCTCGTACAGAAAGCTGCTGGCATTTGGCCTTGGGGTTTTCTACCCAAGGGGCATCATTCAGGCTTGGGCTTATCCACATTCCTAGGTATCTGGTATGCATCACGCTTCTGATGGATTGTTTCTCCAGGTACCATTGGAATTTTCTCCCATTTCGGGTTTTGTTCTTTCTTAGGTCTTGGATCGTCAGAACTTCTGATTTATTCGGATTGATGCATAAGCCATTCACTGCTACGTATTGTTCCAAAGCATGCAGTTTTCGCTGCAGCCCAATTGGTGTTACATCGAGAAGGACCAAATCGTCCGCGTAAAGTGTCCAACTCTGCTGCATCCCATGGATTTTAGGTGGAAATGTTGGTATGCTTTCAAGGGTGATTCCAATGTCGGACAGAAACAGATTGAATAGAATGGATGCCAGCGGACATCGTTGCTTAACTCCACAGAATGTTTTTATGGGAGCGGATACGTTTCCGGCTCTGTCGAGCCTTATTTCTACTTCTGTGTTTGTATGGAGAACTTTGATTGCCATGAACAGGCTAGACGGACACTTCCATTTCTTGAGC